>NC_056739.1:105644386-105944386 GCF_019279795.1 Protopterus annectens
TAAGGATTTTCCAAATTTACGGAGATCCCTAGGTGAACACACAGTTGAAGAACAAAGTCTCTGGCCTGCAGTAGTTGACGCCGTGGTGGCCGAAAGGAGCCAGTCGTCCAGATACGGAAACACCTGGAATCCCTGGCGCCTCAAGTGAGACGCTACCACTGCCATGCATTTGGTGAAGACCCTGGGGCTGAGGTCAGACCAAAGGGCAGGGCTCGAAATTGAAAGTGACTGGCTCCCAGCCGAAGCGCAAATGATCTCTGGATGCCCTGGCCATTTTGATGTGGTAGTATGCATCCTCTAGATCTATTGAGCACATCCACTGCCCTTCTGTAAGAATGGAAGGATCGATTGAAGCGTGACCATTCGAACTTTTCTTTCTTGACGAAAGTATTGAGGTAGCTTAGGTCTAGAATGGGCCTCCAGTCCCCTGTTTTCTTTGGAACTAAAAAGAACCTTGAGTAAGTCCCGAATCCTTGCTGGTCCGCTGGGACTGGCTGGATGACTCTTTTTTCTAGCAGCTTTGAAATTTCTAAAGCTGCTGGCTCTCGCAGATGGGGCGGTACATCTGGGAGTCTTTTCCTTGGAATGGGATAGGATAGGAAGGGTATGTTGTAACCTCTGGTAACTACGCTTTTTACCCACTTGTCTGTAGTTATATTTTGCCAGGCCTGAGGGTATAAAGCTAAGCGACCCCCGACTGCCTCCAGAGCAGGACAGTCGGGCCTCCTCTCAGGAGTGCTGGAAAGGTTTACCAGGGAGTGTTTCCCTGTCACCTTGATGTTGCGGACCTCCTCTGCCGCCAGGACGGCGTCTTCCACCTCTGCCCCCTCCTCTGCCTCTAGAGGGGGCATCACCCTGTGTGCCTGAGAAAGACCCTTGGGGTTTTCGAAACCACATTTTCCCACCGCTGCCCTTTGGGGTACGGTCTGGTTGGGGTGGAAAACAGACTCCGACAGCAGACAGAGTCTTTCCCTCTTGTTCACACCGGTAAGGGTCTCCTTTACCTTGGGGCCAAAAAGAGTGGCACCGCCAAATGGGGCGTTGTAAAGGAAGACTTGAAGGCTTCCGCAAGAGCATAGGCATCCAGGATTGTCGAAGAGCAATCGCTGAAGCTGCTGCCCTACTCGAACCTTCGGCTGCGTAGGAAATCAGCCTCATGGACGAGTTAACAATCGACGTTAGGGTATTAAGTTGCGCTGTCACTTTCTCTGAGACAGCTGCATCTGTAGCACCCTGGAGGGTATCTCCCAACTCTTTGACTAGATCCCTCTGCAGACGTGTAAAATGGGTCAAATAGTTCAGGGACCGCATGGAAAAAGCCGCTGAACTAAAATGCGCTTCCCATATCTATCCATCGTCCTAGAATCTTTATTAGGCGGATGGACAGGCGAAGAAGACTCCGACATCTCCTTCTTCGTGGCTGCTGCCACCACCATAGCGTCTACTGGAACTCCTTTTGTAAGGTAGAACTTATCCTGAGGTGCTGTGATGTACTTGTTCGGTTTTCTTGGAACAGGTTCCACTGTGTCAGGAGTCTCCCACGCCCTTCGAGCAATTAGTTCCATTAGTTCATCGAAGGGCAGAGTGACCCAGGAGGAGGAAGGGCGAGCACCAAATGCCTTCAGCAGAACTGACTCATCCTCAGAAGGGGGAAGGGACTGCCAGTCACCTCTCTGCTTCAGGATCTCCAAAATGTCTGAAAAAGAGACATCTTCTGAAGGTGACTTAGGGGACCCCTCTGACTCATCTAAGTCAGTGTCAGATGTCAAGGATTCCTGTGGAGAATCCAAGTGTCTCCTCTTACACAATCTCTTCCTAGGGACTTCCTCGTGGGGAGCATCCGAAGAAGCCTCGGAGGAAGAGGGGGCACCCTCCAGGGGTGGCTGAGGCACTGGTGCCCAACGCTTGGATGTGGCCGTGGGTGCAGATGAAGACAAAGGCCCTTTATGGGGAGGAGAAACTGCTTCCACTGATGTGGTTGTCTGGGTAGACAACACCTTCCTCATCAGGTCGAACGCCCCGGTCCCGATCGAAGAGTCTCCCGGTTCAAGAAATGGGAAGAATCCCGACACGGCACAAGGCATCGACCCCAAGGACGGAGCCGAATCGATCCGCCGAGGCCCCGAGGGGGAGAGTCGGAACCGACACGTCGGTTCGACTCTCGGCCCCGGAACCAAGAACAGACCGTCTCCGACGGAGTCGAGGTGAGGGGAACAGACCGAGAAAAAGACGGTTCTGGACCCGAGGGCTCCACAATCAGTAGATCAGCCTCTTCAGGCTCCAAAGACTGAATCGGTCTCGGAGGAGGAATGGATGGAGATACAGGAAGGCCTTCAAGTTTCGACACCAACTGGGTGGAAACCGAAATAAGTTTAGAGAGGGCCGAATGCTCCAACAACTTCTGCACCACGCGATCCACATCGACATCCGAAAGTTTGGAGGAAGAACGGGTCGAAGGAACCAAGACGGAGCCGACCTCAATATGGCCAAGGAGGGAGCTCCATCACCGGTTCCAAGACTCGAGGCTCAGGAACCGATACCAGTTGAACACTCGCCAAGTCTGTGGAACCGGTGATCTAACCTTTGAAGAAGAGCTCGGAGCCGATGACTTAGGCTCCGACGTCTTCGATTCCTTAGAGGACTTCGATGCCTGGTCAGAAGCATCCAGAGCCTCTTGGAAAGCCGGTTTCAATAGACCTCTGTCCATTAGTTTCCTGCGCCTATCTGTCATGACCCTCCCACTAAAAGAGTGACAGATGGAGCAATCCTCTTGTAAGTGGAGAGGGCCAAGGCAGTAGACGCAGGAACTATGGTTGTCAGTGACCGACATTTTCTGGCCACACTGACAACGCTTGAAACCAGACTTTACCTTCTCAGACATTGTAGTATAAAAAGACAACTCCAGTAAAACACAGTCAAATCCGAAAAAAGTTAGTCACAATCGAGTAATTGTCAAATCCGGTAAAAATTTGTCTCAACTATGAAAAGATATGAAGGGTGTAGGCCCCGATAACAAAAATACCGATAAATAAAGTTAACGGTACCAAAGAATTAACGGAACCACAACACAATCACACTTGTTAACACTGATAATATCAACTAGACTAGTATCCTTAATAAAATACAACAAAAAAGTTATATCTTAGCTTAGAAACTCTCGAGCTAGCTCCCAACGATGCGTATGCAGCAGCGGCAAACTAGATCTGAGGTAAAGGCAGAGGGGGATTGTGGGTATTAGATTGTCTCGAGCTTCTTCTCGATGCAGAGCTTGCAAGAGGCCGGCACGGAGCCGAGGATCGGCTCCGAACCCATGTGTAAGAACAAACGGCGAGATTGAACACTATCACATCTGATATTGCATGTAGCCTGCTTTGAAGCGTAGGTATCTTCAGCAAGATTCCCTTATAGGGATGTGCAGGTAGGCTTCCTTTAAATCCAGTGTTGCCAACCAGGCATCTTTGCCTAGCATAGGAAGCAGCTGATGAAGAGTTAGCATCTTGAATTTTGGGATCACCAAAAATGTGTTTAGTATAGACAGGTCCAGGATAGGATGCCAGGAATTGTCTTTTCTGGGTACCAGAAAAAGTCTTGAGTAGAAACCTTGCCCCTTCTGGGACACCCTGTATAGCTCTGATGCTTAAAAGAGAGAGAACTTGCTTTTGAGCCTCTGCCCACTGATTTGGGTGTTGATCTGGCCAACTGTTAGGTGATGGTAAGGAGTGGAAGTGGAATCTGTATCCTTGGGAAACTATATTTAAACCCATTTGTCCTTTGTAGTGAATTCACAATTTTTTGCCAGTAGGGCAATCTTTCCCCCTAAAGGAACAGTCAGTTGTGCAGGGCTTGGAAGGTTTAAAGTTAAGTCATTGAGACAATTTACCATAGGGGAGAGTCTTACCACTTCCTGTTTTGGAAGTGGGAGCCCCCCACTGTTTAGTCTTGTGATTACCTTGGGACTGAAGCCTGGGTGTTCTGCTGGTTCAGGGTTTGGACTCCGAAGGCCTGGAAAAGGCAGGAAAGGACCAATTCTTAAAGAGGGCTAATGCCTACTGAATATGGGAGGCTGTACTTGCAGTAAATCTTTAACAGTTTGCATAGATTTAGCTTTTTCCTCCAACTTTTTAAGTAGTACTTCTGCTTTGGTGCCAAACAGGCAGTCTTGGTTTAAAGGAGCATCCAGCAATTTAGCTTTAACATGATCTAGCAAAGATTGCTCCTTAAGCCAAGCATGCCTTCTAAGTACAGACCCAGTGACTGCAACCATGCAAGATGCCTCTAAAGAATCAAAACCACATTGCAAGGTATGTTTTCCAACTTGTTCAACAGAATGCATTAAATCCTGTAAATTCTTGCTTTCAGCACAGTCAGGAATCAAAATCATTTTCTGTTCAAGCAATCCAATAATATGCTGCTGATACTTTAACATATGAAACTGGCAGTTTAAGGCCCTAATGGCCAAGGTTGCAGAAGTATAGAAACTGGTATCTTGTGTTACCGGACACCGCCTTCAAGTGGTTGTTTTTCTACAGTTCCTTGGTTCCACTTGTTTACCCACTGTGATTTTGAAGGTTGCAGAAGTGTATACACCTTCTTACCCTGTCTATCCAGCACCCTGGAATCTCTATCAGAGGGGGTAAGATTTTTGGCAGTAGCAGCCTTAATGCCCTTGGGTCCCTGTGAAATAGTCTCAGGATCCACAGTAGGATTTTTAAAGAGGAACTTGTGAGAGTCAGGAACCCTGTAATATCCATCAGGTTTTCTGGGAGCAGGAGGTAAAAGGTCAGGGGCCAAGCAGGATTCCGAGAAGACATCATCAACAATGTCCAGTACAGGAGGGATGGCCAAAGGCCTGTGCTGGGGCAGAAGTAAGAAATCCCTAAGCATCTTTTTGGAGTCAGAGTAATCCTGGCTCTCCCAGCGAAAATGCTCCCTTAGAGTATGCAAGGTTTCACCAAAGGAGAAATCCTCTGGAGAGGAAGCAGAGGGAATGGAGTCCTCTGCATCAGAATCCTAGATAAGGGTAAATCCTGTTCATCAGAGGAAACAGAAATTTCAGAGTCCTGATCAGAAGAATCAGAAGGAAAATCAGTCCTAGGTCTCTTAGAGGGGGAAGGGTGGCTTCCCCTTATTACAGTAATAAGGTCTTCAGCCATTTTTATCATTTGTGTTTTAGGCATAGGGGCCTGACCATGCGGTCTGGGCGTCGGTTTGCTAGACATGGATCGAGTTTTAGGGTTGAGGAAGTAGAAGGCGTTGGTTTAATATGCAAGTCAGTAATCCTGAATACACGCTCAGACGCTGGTGCCTTCACAGCGGCTCCAGACCCATCCAGGTTAAGAGACATCCGCAGGTTCCACAGTCGAAGCATCGCGCGGTATACTGGACTCCGAATGGGTCTCAGTAGAGGCCTGCGAATCTGAAGTAGTGGGTATCAGGGGCTACAAAAGCGCCTAACTGAGTACCGGCAAACTGGCGACTAGCATAGGAGAAGCGTCGTCGGCAGCTTTGGACCTATGCGGTCTGTCTCTGTCTTTATCTTTGCATTTTTTCGGAATGTTGGTAGTCGGGTGGCTTTACCATTAATTGTCCTGGAAGAATGTGGTTCTTGAAGGCTTTCTGAGCATTCTGTACAGCTAACATTTCTTTTTGATCGATATGCAGGTGCATTTTGACTTGGGTTCCATTTGCCCTGAATGCACTTCCCTGCAGGTGAGCCCCCCATGCATAGTCTGATGCGTCTGTTGTTAGGGTTTGGGCGGCAAGGGGTGGTGTGAATGGCAGTCCCTTGTTTTGGTGGCAGGCCTCTGCCCACCAAAGGAACTCCAGGCATAGGCAAGGTATGATAGGAATCATTGTTTCTATGTCTTGGGAATGTTGACACCATCGGCTTTTTAGATACCACTGTAGTTTCCTCATATGCAGTCTTGCATATGGAATTAGAAGAATGCAGGAGGCCATGAACCACAAGGCTTGCAGTATTTGTCTTGCAGATAAGCAGGGTTTTTGTGGCCACTTGCTTGAAGTAGGTTGTCAAATTTATTTGTTTCTCTGGCGTGAGGTAAACCATCTGGGAAGGTGTATTCAAGCTTGCTCCCAGGAATATTTGGTGACAGGGTACCAGGTGTGATTTCTTTTAGTTTATGGTGTATCCCAGACAAGTCAGAACCCTTTGTACAAAGGCTAGATGATTCAAAAGTATTCCCTGGCTTACTGCCTGAATTAGACAATCATCCAGGTATAGGTATATTTGAATATTTCTTTGCCTGCAAAATGCAATACATGGAACTAGGCACTTTGTGAATACCCTGGGCGCAGTAGATAAGCCAAAGAGTATAGCCAAACAAAGTCAGGGGGCTGTAGGGAGGGTAAAACAGGACTGCAACAGTGAATACACTTGAGCATCTACATTTATGGTAAGTGTACACAACTGTACTATGTTCTTCGTGTTTCACCGTTGCAGTCATTACATTTGGGTAGATTCCCAAAGCTAAGGATGGGAGGATGAATTTAGATAGCATTATGACCAGCTATAAGGCCCTGCAAAACTGCAGTGGCAAAGCCAGCTCTGGATTTAGATAAAACTGGTAAATGGCAATGCTTGGCGAAAGTATGTACAGAAAGTACAGTTGTGCACACTTACCATAAATGTAGATGTTGAGTGTATTCAATGTTGCAGTTGGCTGCATGTTTTATACCCCTGACGACCTGACATCATGGAAGAGGATACAGCAACTGACGCAGGACCCAAGACTTTGTTATTCAGGCCGACTGAGGGCAACCTGCCAGCAGATTACCCCAAATGTAATGACTGCAACAGTGAAACACGAAGAACATCTCCAGGTAGCAGCTTCTAGGATGTCCCTGGTGGGTACGCCTCTGAGAAAGGCTGTAGAGGTAGATGCAGCCCTGGTTGAGTGAGATCTGACCTCCTGTGGGGTAGGTTTTCCATGGTGCTTATAGCAGAAGTGAATGCAATGGCCTATCCATTTGGAGATGGTTCGGTTTGAAATAGCCTTCCCCTCTGTCCCTGCAGCAAATGCCACCAGCAGTTGTTCAGATTTCCTTTGAGGTTTAGACCTCTCCAAGTAGAATCTACGTTGTCTTTGCACATCTAAGGAGTGCAGCATCCGTTCCCCTTTGTTCTGTGGATTAGGAAAGAAGGTAGGCAAATGAATGGACTGATTAAAGGCCACACTGGATACTACCTTTTGCATGAAAGAGGGACTGGTCCTGAGGGACACCATGTCCGCATGAAAGATGATGAAAGGCTCCACTGCCATAAGAGGCTGTAATTCAGATACTCGTCTTGCTGAAGTGATGGCTAAAGGGAAGCTGTTTTCCAAGAAAGGAATTTTAAATCTGCAGTAGTAGCTGGCTTGAAAGGAGGAAGGGTGAGTTTCTCCAATACAAAGTTAAGGTCCCAGGCTGGAGTTGCAGCTCTCCTGGGTGGTCTTAAACTTTTGGCCCCTCTGAGGAACTGCTTGAGCAGTGGAGGAGAGAAGAGGGGAGGTTCTGTGTTATAATGAACTGAAATGGCTGAGGCGTGAATTTTTATTGAGGAAAAAGACAGGCCCTTGTGAAGCATCTCAGTTAAGTATTGTAAAATCTGAGGTAAATTGGGCACTGCTGTTCTCATCCCTTGAGATTGGTTCCAGGCACAGAATTGTTTCCATTTTTCGCCATAAAATTTTCTAGTACTAGGCCTCCTTGCCTCTAAAATGACATCCATCACTGGTTTACTGAGGGATGGTAAAGGAGAGCTTAGGTAATTAGCCAGGCTCCTAGGTTCAGTGTTTGAAGCTGAGGGTGCAGAATCTGGTTCTCCTGCTGAGACAGCAGGGTAGGAGTCTGAGGCAGGTGCCATGGGGCCAACAGTGACACACTGTGCAAGAGGGGTTACCCCTGTTGGCGTGGCCAGGCTGGTGCAATCAAAATCATCCTTGGTTTGTCTTGTTTGATCTTTAGTAGTACTTTGGAGAGCAGAGATGGAGGAGGAAAGGCATAAACTGATAGGTTTTTCCAGCTGAAGGACAGAGCATCCACTTTCCAAGCTTGTCTGTGGGGAGTCCTTGCACAAAATTTTTCCAATTGATAGTTCTGGGTGAGGGCAAAAAGATCTATATCTGGGCTCCCCCATTTGCTTGCCAACATGTTGAAAATCCTTGGTTCCAGTTTCCACTCGTGTGGGTCCATGAGGGTTCTGCTTAGTCCATCTGCCAGTGTATTTAGTTTTCCTGGCAGGAACTGAGCTTGTAGATGCACTTGGTAGCTCAAGGCTGTGTTCCACAATGCCATGGCTAGTCTGCAGAGGGGGTAAGAATGAGTACCTCCCTGCTTGTTTATGTACCACATAACAGTGGTGTTGTCCGTCTTTACCATTAATTGTCCTGGAAGAATGTGGTCTTTGAAGGCTGCCAGAGCATTCTGTACAGCTAACATTTCTTTATGATTGATGTGAAGGTGCATTTGAATTGTGTTCCATTTGCCCTGAATGCACTTCCCTGCCAGGTGCACCCCCCCCCCCATGCATAGTCTGATGCGTCTTTTGTTAGGGTTTGGGCGGCAGGGGGTAGGGTGAATGGTAGTCCCTTGTTTTGGTGGCAGGCCTCTTCCCACCAAAGGAACTCTAGGGGTAGACAAGGAGTGATAGGAATCATTGCTTCTAGATCCTGAGAATGTTGACGCCATAGGCTTTTTAGATACCACTGTAGTTTCCTCATATGCAGTCTTGTATATGGAATTAGGAGAACGCAGGAGGCCATGAACCCCAAGGCTTGTAGTATTTGCCTTGCAGATAGCAGGGTTTTTGTGACAACATGTTTGAAGTAGGTTGTCAAGTGAATTTGTTTCTCTGGCGTGAGGAAAGCCATCTGAGAGGATTTATTCAAGCTTGCTCCCAGGAATATAATTTGTTGACAGGGTACCAGGTGTACCCCAGACAAGTTAGCACCCTCTGTACAAAAGCCAGATGATTCTAAAGTATGTCCTGGTTTTCTGCCTGAATTAGACAATCTTCCAGGTATTGGTATATTTGAATATTTCTTTGCCTGCAAAATGCAATGACTGGAGCTAGGCACTTTGTGAATACCAATTAGCCATTTTGATTATGTAACCTTGGCGACAGCAGCTCCCATTCTGGACCCAGAAAAAGAGATGAAAAGCTGTTCAGATTTACAAATAGGTTTAGTCCTGTCTAGGTAAAATCTCAGTTGCCTATGTACGTCCAAGGAGTGAAGGCAGTACTCTCCTGTATTGGCAAATTTTGGAAAGAAGAATGGTAGGTCAATGGTCTGGTTTACGGAAAATTCAGAAACAACTTTGGGAAGGAAAGATGGATTCGTCCGAAGTGATAGACTGTCTTTATGGAAGACCAGATAGGGACTCTTGATACACAATGCCTGTATGTCCGAGACCCTTCTGGCAGATGTGTTGGCTACCAAGAACAAAGATTTCCAAGACAAAAACTTTAGGTCACACTTCGCAGCAAGTTCAAACATTTTTTTAGTCAAAGACTAAAGGACTAAAGTGAGGTTCCAAAGTTCCACGGGCTGTCTGACAGTAGCCTTGATATGAGAGGTCCCCTTGAGGAAGGCCTTGCACAGACAGAAATAAGAGGGGTGCCATCTATACCACTGTGGAAATTAGAAAACGCTTCTAGGTGTACTCGTACGTTAGAGGCAGAGGCTCTATTATCAAAAAACTTAGCCAATTATTGAAGCACTGCAGTTACTGGAGCGGAACACAGGTCTAGCATGTTATCCTTAGACCAGATTTAGAGCCTTTTCTGTTTATCCTGATATAGTCTTCTGGTGGATGGTGTATGAGAGGTCAGAATGATGTGTCAAACAGGCGAGAAGAGATTAGCTTGCCTGGCAACTAATGGAAGTGGAAAAACCAAGCTGTCAGCTTGAGACTGTACAGATTTGGGTGGCGCAACCCTTGGGGGTGAGTAATCAGATCTGGAAGAGGGTCCACAATCCACAGCTGGTACACTAGGCGAGGCTGAAAAAAGGGGAGCCAAACTTGTCGAGGCCAGAACGGAGCTATGAGGATCACCTTCCATCTCAAACGAAGAGCTTTCTATAGAAATTGTGGAATCAGGGGAATGGGAGGATAAGCGTAAAGATGTCCCGTGGGCCAATCGTGGATTACAGCGTCCCTCCGGGACTCCCCCTCCAAAGGAAGTAGGGTGAAATAGCTGCTGCACTTGTTCGATGGGGAGGCGAAAAGATCGCAGCAAGGCTGGCCCCAGTGGCTGAAGATTTCTGTTGCCACCTCAGGATTGAGGGACCACTCGTGAGGCGGGAGGATGCATCTGCTCAGTTTGTCTGCAATTATGTTGGAGCTCCCCGGGATATGCGTTGCTATCATACCAGACCAGTGACATATTGTCTGACTGAATTGCAATTGTCCCGGAAGGGAGAGCCAAATTAAAGGCCTACAACGTTAATGGCACTGCTCTCAGTTCCAGAATACTGATATGCAGGTGGGTCTCTGAGGTGGACGATGTGCCTTGGACTGCCTTTCCTTTGAAATGCCCCCCCACCCCCCCCCCCACCCGATCAGGGAAACATCCGTGGTCACAATGGCTGTGGGCTGAGGGGATTGAAATGGGCAACTCCAAAGTTCTACGTCTGGCCTCATCCACCAAAGGAGGTCCTGTTTGCAGGAGTTGGTTATTCGAATCTGGTAACAGAGGGGGTGACAGTTTGGGAACCACTGACAAAGGAGCAGCAAATGCAGAATCCGCATATTTAGCTTTGCTAGAGGCACTATTGGAATTGAAGCTGCCATAGAGCCTAGGGCCTGAAGAACTTCCCTTGCTGAAACTTTTGTTTGACAGAGTATCACTCTGAGCTGGAGCCTCAGTCGGTGGAGTCTGTGATTTGGGAGTGATACTAAACAGGACTGGGTATTAAACACTGTTCCAATGAATTCTAATTGTTGTGTAGGAGTAAGGTTTGATTTCTCCCAATGTATCGTTATTCCCAACAATTTTGCCTAAGAGAGAGTATAATGCGGTGCTGTTACCAGAAGATGCTTGGTGGGGGCGGTGAGGAGCCAGTCATCCAAATATGGAAACACCCGGAATCCTTGTTGTCTCAAGTGAGCTGTGAACACCCTGAGGGCTGTAGAGAGACCGAACGGCAGGGCACAAAATTGAAAATGACTGGCCCCTAGTCAGAAATGAAGCAGACTCCTGAAGCGTTTGTCCATCTTGATGTTGTAATAAGCACCCTGGACATCTATTGAGCACATGCAATCGCCTTCTCTTAAAAAGGGGAGAATGGACCGAACCGTGACCTTTCGGAATTTGGTTTGGGTGACAGACTTGTTTAAGCTGCTGAGATCCAAAATGGGTCTCCAGTCCCCTGTCTTTTTTGGCACCAAAAAGAATCTAGAGTAAAATCCGGATCTGCGTTGGTCTGGTGGGACTGGATGGATGACTCTTTTTAGAGACAGCTTTATTATCTCTGAAGCTGCTTCCTCCCTTTGACTGGGTGGAAAGTTAGGAAGCTTTCTTGGAAGATTTGGTTGACAGGAAAGGGGAATGGTGTAACCTCTGGTGATGATACTCTGTACCAAACGATCGGTGGTAATAGATTGCCAGGCAGCTTGGTGCACAGATAAACAACCCCCGACTGCTTCCCGAGGTAAACAATCGGGCTGCTCCTCAGTAGCACTGGTAAGGCTGTCCAGAGAAGGAATCCCTTGAGTCTTGGTTACGAGGACCCCCCCCCCGCCTCTATAGGGGCATCTTCCGGAACTGTAACCCCCTCTGCCCCTGGAGGTATCATCACCACGTGCAGCACAGAAAGGACCCTGAGATTTTTTTGTGCCACATTTTCCCACTCCTCTGATTCCTAGAGAAGATACGTTGAGGCTTGGAAAACCGTAGGCCTACAGCAGACAAGGTCTTTCCATATTGCTCACACCTTGATAGCGTGTCCTTCACTTTGGAGCCAAAAAGGGACAAAGCTTCGATGGGAGCATTCAAAAAGGAAGACTTGAAGGGGTCCGCGAGGTCACAAATGTGCATCCAGGCATGACGCCTCATGACAAAGTACAGTTGTGTACACTTACCATAAATGTAGATATTCGAGTGTATTCACTGTTGCAGTCATTACATTTGGGTAATCTGCTGGCAGGTTGCCCTCAGTCGGCCTGAATAACAAAGTCTTGGGTCCTGCGTCGGTTGCTGTCTCCTCTTCCAGGACGTCAGGTCATCGGGTATAAAACATGCAGCCGACGCCATTTTATTCAGTTTTTCCTGCCCCAGATGTCAGGTGCCCCCCAAATGGGGAGCAAAAAAAAAATATATATATATATATATATATATATATATATAAACAGAAATATATGTAAATGCACTTTTAGCAACATAAACTTTACCTTCATCTAAAAGCAAATACACCACAAAGGCTTTAGTATATAGCGAAGGAAAGAAAAGTTATAGAAAAGGGTGTTGGAGGATGGGTAACCCGGACTGCAACAGTGAATACACTCAAACATCTACATTTATGGTAAGTGTACACAACTGTACTATGTTCTTTGTGTTTCACTGTTGCAGTCATTACATTTGGGTAGAATCCCAAAGCTATGGATGGGAGGATGGCACTAAATAGCAATAGGAGCGGCTATAAGGCCCTGCAGAACTGCAGTGACAAAGCCTGCCCTGGATTTGGAGAAGAGAGGCAAATGATAATGCTTTGTGAAGGTATGAACAGAGCTCCAAGTAGCAGCCTCTAGAATGTCTTTGGTTGGATCCCCTCTGAGAAAAGCTGCTGAGGTAGAGGCAGCCCTGGTGGAATGTGACCTGATCCCCTTGGGCACAGGTTTACCATGGTGCAAGTAGCAGAAATGAATGCAGTGGCTTATCCACTTAGAAATAGTCTGCTTTGATATAGCCATCCCCTCTGACCCTGCAGCAAATGCTACCAGTAGTTGCTCAGACTTCCTTAGAGATTTGGTCCTGTTTAACTAGAATCTTAGTTGTCTGTGTACATACAATGAATGCAGAATCTGCTCCCCCTTGTTCTCCGGATTTGGGTAAAATGTTGGCAGGTGAATTATCTGGTTAACAGCCACACTGGATACCACCTTAGGCATAAAAGAAGGATTGGTCCTGAGGGACACCCTGTCCGGGTAAAATGTAATAAAAGGCTCCACAGCCATGACAGCCTGTAGTTCCGAAACCCTTCTTGCTGAAGAGACTGCCAAGAGGAAAGCTGTTTTCCAAGACAGAAATTTTTTATCCGCAGTAGCTGCTGGTTCAAAAGGTGGCAGGGTGACTTTTCCAGCAAAAAGTTGAGGTCCCATGGCAGGAGTTGGCGATCTTCTCGCAGGCCTTAAATTTTTGTCTCCTCTAAGATACTGTTTAAGTAGAGGATGAGAAAAGAGGGGAGGCTATGTGTTGTAATGAGCCGAGATGGCAGAGGCATGGATTTTTATTGAAGAAAAAGATAGGCCCTTGTCAAGCATCTCAGTCAGATATTGTAAAATCTGAAGAATATTGGGCTTTGCTGTGTCCGTTCCTTGTGCTTGGTTCCAAGCACAGAATCTCGTCCATTTATCAGCATAAGATTTTCTAGTACTAGGCCTTCTGGCTTCCACAATGACATCCATCACAGATTTACTGAGAGGTGTTGTTTGAATAATTAAATGATCAGCCATGCTGCAAGGTTCAGAGTTTGGAGCCGAGTGTGCAGAATTTGATTGTTCTGCTGAGACAGTAGATGAGGTATTTGAGGCAAGTACCAAGGAGGAAGTTGAGACATATTCCTTAGAAATGGGTACCAGTGCTGGTGAGGCCAGTCAGGAGCAACTAGGATGTTTGTTTTTTCCTGTCTTGACTTTTAGTAAGACCTTGGAGAGAAGAGGCAGAGGGGTAAAGGCATAGACTGAAGGATAGGTCATCCACTTTCCATGCTTTTCTGTGATAAGTTCTTGTGCAGAATTTGTCCAGCTGATAATTTTGGGGAGAGGCAAATAGATCTATGTCTGGGCTCCCCCATTTCTGTGTTAACATGCTGAAGATTTGTGGATCCAGTTTCCATTCGTGCGGATCCATAAGATTTCTGCTTAGGTTGTCTGCCAGAATATTTTGTTTTCCTGGCAGGAATTGAGCTTGAAGATGTATTTGGTAAGTTAAAGCTGTGTTCCACAATGCCATGGCTAGTCTGCAAAGATGGTAGGAATGTGTACCCCCTGCTTGTTTATTTACTACATAACCGTGGTGTTGTCCATCTTTATCAGTAGTTGCCCTGGATGAAGTAAGTCCTTGAAGGCTGTCAGAGCATTCTGAACAGCTAGCATCTCTTTCTGGTTGATATGCAGATACATTTGTTTTGTGCTCCATTTGCCCTGAATGCATCTCCCCACCAGATGGGTCCCCAAGCATAGTCTCATACGTCTGTAGTTAGGGTTTGGGTGGCAGGGGGTAGAGTGAATGACAGTCCCTTGTTTTGGTGACATGTCTCTGCCCACCAAAGAAACTCCTCTTGTAGGCAGGAAATCACAGGAATCATTGTTTCCAGACTGTGACAATGTTAACTCCATAAATTTTTTAGATACCATTGTAGTTTCCTCATATGCAGTTTCGCATATGGAATTAGTAGAATGCAGAATGCCATGAACCCCAAAGCCTGCAAAATTTGTCTTGCAGATAACTGGGTTTTTGTTGCCATTTGTTTGAAGTATGTTGTCAGTTGCCTTTGTTTGTCTGGTGTAAGGTAAGCCATCTGGGCAGTTGTATTCAAGCTTGCACCTAGGAATGTAATTATTTGAGAGGGTACCAGTTGGGATTTCTTTTCGTTTATTGTGTACCCTAGGCATGTTAGAAGCCTTTTTACAAATGCCAGATGTTGAAGAAGAGTGTCCTTGTCCTCTGCTTGAATGAGACAGTAGTCCAGATAAGGATAAATTTGTATGCTTCTTTGTCTGCAGAATGAAATTACTGGTGCCAGGCACTTTGTAAAGACCCGGGGCGCAGTAGATAAGCCGAAGGGCAGTGCAGAGAATAGGTAATGCAGGAAGCGGAGGTATCTTCTGCATGATTCCCTTATTGGGATATGCAGGTATGCCTCTTTTAAGTCTAGAGTCACTAACCAAGCGTTGCTGCCAGGCATAGGCAGTACCTGTTGTAAAGTCAGCATTTTGAATTCTGGAATGTCCAGGAACGTGTTCAAAATCGTTAAGTCCAGTATTGGACGCCAGGCATTGTCTTTTCTGGGTACCCGGAAAAGTCTTGAATAAAAACCTTGTCCTTTTTCCTTTTCTGATACTGGCTGAATAGCCCCCATATCCATGAGGAACATAACTTGTTACTGAGCCTCTGCCCACTGATTTCGTGGCAGATCTGGTCAACCGTTTGGAATTGGTAAAGTATGGAAATTAAATCTGTACCCCTGGGATACTATGTTTAATACCCACTTGTCCTGGGTAATTAACTGCCAATTTTGAGCATGAAGTGCTAGTTTTCCCCCCCAAGGGGGCTGCCAAAAGATAAGTGCTTGGTGAAGGTATAGAGAAGTCATTGAGACTGCTTACTGTAGGGTTGTGCTTTGTTTCCTCCAGATTTGGAGGTGGAGGCACCCCATTGCTTTGACCTGTAAGAACCCGGTGATTGGTATCTGGAGCCTTTTGAGCACCTGGATTTGCCTTGAGCGGCTCTGTTGGACACAGGAAAGGACCAATTTTTAGTAGGCCAGTGCCTACTGAACCTGGGTGGCTGCACTTGCAAGAAATCTTTTACAGTTTGCACAGATTTAGCTTTGTCTTCCATTTTCTTTAAAACCTCTTCTGCCTTTTTACCAAACAGAGTAAAATGCTGCAAGGGGGCATCCAACAATTTAGCTTTAACATGATCAGGCAGATTTTGTTCCTTGAGCCCTCAGTCGGCCTGATTAACAAAGTCTTGGGTCCTGCGTCGGTTGCTGTCCCTTCTTCCATGACGTCAAGGGTATAAAATATGCAGCCGACGTCATTACATCAGTTTTTCCTGACCCAGATATCAGGTGCCCCCTAATGGGAAGCAATTAAATCTATAAATACAAGGATATACCTCCAACAAAAAAGCAAATACAGCAAAAAGGTTTTTGAGCATAGTAAGTGAGAGTAGAGGTATAGCCAAAAGAAGAAAGGGGGTTGAAGGGAGGGTACCCAGGACTGCAATAGTGAATACACTCTAACATCTACATTTATGGTAAGTGTACACAACTGTACTATGTTCTTCATGTTTCACTGCTGCAATCGTTACATTTGGGTAGATTCCTAAACTTAAGGTTAAATGGAAGAATTTAAATAGAATTAGGACCAGCTATAAGGCCCTGCAAGACTGCAGTGGCAAAACCAGCTCTGGATTTAGAGAAAATTGGCAAATGATAATGGTTGGTGAAAGTATGTACAGAACTCCAGGTAGCAGCCTCTGGGACGCCTCTGAGAAAGGCTGTAGAGGTAGATGGAGCCCTAGTTGAATGGGGTCTGATGCCCTGTGGGATAAGTTTTCCATGGTGCTTATAGCAGAAAAGAATGCAGTGGCCTATCCATTTTGAAATGGCTTGTTTGAAACAGCTTTCCCCTCTGTCCCTGCAGCAAATGCCACCAGCAGTTGTTCAGATTTCCTTTGAGGTTTAGTCCTGTCCAAGTAGAATCTAAGCTGTCTGTGCACATCTAGACAGTGCACAATCCGTTCCCCTTTGTTCTGTGGGTGCCACACTGGATACCACCTTGGGCATGAAGGAGGGATTGGTCCTGAGGGAAACTCTGTCCACATGAAAGATGATGAAAGGCTCCACTGCCATTACGGCCTGTAATTCAGATACCCTTCTGGCCAAAGTGATTGCTAAAAGGAAAGCTGTTTTCCAAGAAAGGAATTTTAAGTCTGCAGTGGCAGCTGGCTCGAAAGGAGGAAGGGTGAGCTTTTCCAATACAAAGTTGAGGTCCCAGGCTGGAGTTGGAGCTCTCCTGGGTGGTCATAGAATTTTGGCCCCTCTGAGGAACTGCTTAAGCAGTGGATGAGAGAAATGGGGTAGTTCTGTGTTGTAATGAACTGAGATGGCTGAGGCGTGAATTTTAATGAAGGAGAAAGACAGGCCCTTATGAAGCATCTCAGTCAAGTATTGTAAAATCTGAAGTAAATTGGGCACTGTTGTGTTCATCCCTTGAGATTGGTTCCAGGCACAGAATCTTTTTCCATTTTTCAGCGTAAAACTTTCTAGTACTAGGCCTCCTTACCTCTAAAATGATATCCATCACTGGTTTACTGAGGGATGGTAAAGGAGAAATTAGGTAATTAGCCAGGCTGCTAGATTCAATGTTTGAAGTTGAGGGTGCAGAATTTGGTTCTCTTGCTGAGACAATAGAGTAGGAGTCTGAGGCAGGTGCCATGGGGCCAACAGTGACACAGTGAGCAAGAGGGGGTACACCAGTGTTGGTGAGGCCAGTCTGGTGCAATCAAAATCGTCCTTGGTTTGTTTTATTTGATCTTTAGTAGTACTTTGGAGAGCAGAGGCAGAGGAGGAAAGGCATAAACTGATAGGTTTTTCCAGATGAAGGACAGAGCATCCACTTTCCAAGCTTGTTTGTGGGGGTCCTTGTGCAAAATTTGTCCAACTGATAGTTTTGCGGGGAGGAAACAGGTCTATACCTGGGGCTCCCTCATTTGCTTGTCAACATGTAGAAAATCCTTGGTTCCAGTTTCCACCCATGTGGGTCCATGAGGTTTCTGCTTAGTTTGTCTGCCAGTGTATTTACTTTTCCTGGCAGGAACTGAGCTTGTAGAAGTACCTGATAGCTCAGGGCTGTGTTCCACAACGCCATGGCTAGTCTGCAGAGGGGCAAGAATGTGAACCCCCCTGCTTGTTTATGTACCACATAACAGTGGTGCTATCCGTCCTTATCATTAATTGTCCTGGAAGAATGTGGTCCTTGAAGGCTGTAACAGCATTCTGTATAGCTAACATTCCTTTTTGATTGATATGCAGGTGCATTTGACTTGGGTTCCACTTGCCCTGAAAGCACTTCTCTGCCAAATGAGCCTCCCCATGCATAATCTGATCAGTCTATTGTTAGGGTTTGGGTGGCAGGGGGTGTTGAGAATGGTAGTCCCTTGTTTAGGTGGCATGCCTCTGCTCACCAAAATAATTTCAGGCGTAGGCAAGGTATGATAGGAATCACTGTTTCGAGATCCTAAGAATGTTGACACCATAGCTTTTTTTAGGTACCATTGTAGTTTCCTCATATGCAGTCTTGCATAGGGAATTAGAAGAATGCAGGGGGCCATGAACCCCAAGGCTTGCAATCTTTGCCTTGCAGATAACAGGGTTTTCGTGGTCACTAGTTTGAAGTAGATTGTCAGACGAATTTCTTTCTCTGGCGTGAGGAAAGCCATCTTGGAAGTTGTATTCAAGCTTGCCCCCAGGAATATAATTTGTTGACAGGGTACCAGGTGTGATTTCTTTTCATTGATAGTGTACCTCAGACAAGCTAGCACTCTTTGTACAAAAGCCAGATGATTCAAAAGTATGTTCTGGCTTTCCGCTTGAATTAGACAATCATCCAAGTATGGGTATATCTGAATATTTCTTTGCCTGCAAAATGCAATGACTGGGGCTAGGCACTTTGTGAATACCCTGGGCGCAGTAGATAAGCCAAAGGGCAGTGCAGAGAACTGGAAGTGAATGAAGCCTGCTTTGAAGCATAGATATCTTCTGCAAGATTCCTTGATTGGAATGTGCAGTTATACTTCCTTTAAGTCGAGTGTTGCCATCCAGGCATCTTTTCCTAGCATGGGAAGAACTGGTGAAGAGTCAGCATCTTGAATTTTGGAACCACCAAAAAGGTGTTTAGAGTAGACAGGTCCAGGATAGGACGCCATAAATTGTCTTTTCTGGGTACCAGGAAAAGTCTGGAGTAGAAACTTTGTCCTTTTTCCTCTTCTGGTACAGTCTGAATAGCCTTTATGTTTAAAAGAGAGAGTATTTGCTTTTGAGCCTCTGCCCAATGATTTGGGGGTAGATCTGTCCAACCGTTGGGCGTTGGCAAAGTGTGAAAGTGAAATCTTTATCCTTGGGACACTACATTTAAAACCAATTTGTCCTGGGGTAATGAGTACTAAGTTATTGGCCTGCACACCAATCTTTCACACTAAAGGAGCAGTCAGTTGAGAAGTGCTTGGAAGTTTTAAAGGCAAGTCATTGAGACAGTTTTCCATAGGGGGGGTCGTGCTACTTCCAGATTTGGAAGCGGAAGCACCCCACTGCTTAGTCTTGTGCGTACCCTGGGACTGAAAATAGAAGTTATGTCCTTACCATAACGTTCCATGTGGAGTGTTCATCTCGCCTTTGTTCTTACACATGGGTTCGGAGCCGATCCTCGGCTCCGTGCCGCTGCAAGCTCTGCATCGAGAAGAAGCTCGAGACAACCTAATACCCACAATCCCCCTCTGCCTTTACCTCAGATCTAGTTTGCAAGCAAACCAGTAGTCAGAGAGAGCACACTCATGCTTATATCACATATGCACAGAACTAAGAGTCTATATATATATATATATATATACACGTATACACATATATATATACATGTCAACTATATACACAACAACTGCAATGCAGAAGCAGAATGCCCCAGGCCAGGCACCAAACTGAACGTTCTTCCTAAGGGCGGAGGGTGGAATGTAAGAACAAAGCAGATGAACACTCCACATGGAACGTTATGGTAAGGACATAACTTCTATATGTGATAGTGTTCAATCTCGCCGTTTGTTCTTACACATGGGTAGCGTCCCTAGCTCCTTGTTCCTGAGGAACTCACGGAAGGACGCTCTTGAGCACAGTGGAACCAAAGGTTGCCCTGTCCCTAGAAACCTTGTCTACCTTATAATGAGAAATGAATGTATGTGGCTTAGACCAAGTAGCAGCCGCACAAATAGCGCCTAGTGGTAGGCGGCTGCATGAGCCAGGGATGTAGACACTGACCTTGTGGAATGTCCTTTGGGTTTGTGCAAAAGAGTTTGATTTGAAGAATCATAGACATAGATGATACAATCAGTTAACCACTTAGAAAGAGTTCTTTGGTAACCGCTACTCCTTCCTGTTATCAGCAAAGGCTACAAAAAGTTGATCAGTTTTTCTGTGATCTTTTGTTCTATCCAAGTAAAACCTTAGCTGTCTGTGAACATCTAATTTGTGCAACATATACTCCATTTTATTGGAGTGATTCTTGAAGAAAGTGGGTAATTCAATGGACTGATTAATATTATTAATAGAACAAACTTTAGGAAGGAAGGATGAATTAGTGTAAGAGAAACTCTGTCAGAGTGAAAGATCAAATAAGGGTGCTTAATGGAGAGAGCTTGAAGTTCAGATACCGCCTAGCGGATGTAATGGCTACCAAAAGAGAGTCTTCCATGACAAAAATTTCAATGAGCAAGAGGAGGCTGGTTCAAAGGGGCAGCATTAACTTAGATAACAATAAGTTTAGACTCCAAGGTGACGTAGGAGATCTAATTGGTGGTCTAATATGAAAAGCCCTTTTAAAAGGCTTTACAAAGTCTGTGGGCCATAACAGGAGCCCCACATTCTTCCACATGGAAATTAGAAATGGCAGCCAATTGAACTCTTAATGTGGCAGGAGAAGCACCCTGATGGAACAAGTCTGTTAAAACTCTAATATTTTATTCAAAGGAGCTATAACAGGGTCCACTTGCTGTGTTTTCGCCAGAATACAAAGCGCTTCCATTTTCTTGTATATGTTTTAGTAGTGGAGGCTTTATGAGAAGCCACTAATATATTCTGAACTGCAGGCAAACAGAGGTCAAACCTGGCTAAGTTAGATTGGAGCAGCCAAGCTGCTAGATGGAGGGACAAGAGCGAGGGGTGAGGAGCCCCTGACGAGTGAGTCAATAGATCTGGCTCTGGGTCCAGGATCCAGGGTCCCCGAATGCAGTGTGTCATGAGGAAGGGGAACCAAATTTGACGAGGCCAGAATGGGGCAATGAGGATTATTGTCCTGTGTAGGTTTTGGCTTTCTGGAGAAACTTTGATATCAGGGGAAGGGAGGAAATGCGCAGGAGTCCCGGGGCCAATCGTGAATCAGTGCGCCCCTGGGGACTTCCCCTGAGGGGGTAATAGGGCAAAGTAGCTCCTGCATTTGGCGTCATTGGAGACGCAAACAGATCGCAGGAAGGCTGGCCCCACGCGAAAAATCTTTTCGCAACTGACTGTTTTAGGGACCACTCGTGGGGTACCTGAATTGCTCTGCTCAGCCTGTCGGCTATGACGCTGGATGACCCCGGATGTGCTGCTATCAGAAAGCGACCCGTGGACTCCGCCCATTGCCAGATTCTCATGGCCTCTGCATAGCTGATAGGACTTGGTTCCCCTTGCTTGTTTATGTACCAGACTACCGACATGTTGTCCGTCTGAACTGCAATAGTTCCCAGAGGAAGAAGGGGAGCAAAGTGTTGCAACGCTAGAAACACTGCCCTCAACTCTAGAACATTGATGTGCAGATTGTACTCTAAATTGGTCCATTCGCCTTGGACGGTCTGTCCCTGAAAGATGCCACCCCACCCTATCAGGGAAGCGTCCATGGTCACCGTAACTGTAGGCGTGGGTAGCACAAATGGTCTCCCCTTGGAAAGGTTGCACGTCTGAAGCCACCAGTTTAGGTGTGTTTTGCATGTGTTCGTTATAAGAATCTCGTGTGTTAGAGGTAGTTGTTGGAACGACCATTGTGCAAACAGTAGCCATTGTAGGACTCTCATGTGCAGTCTTCCCAAGGGTATTGCAATAAGAGAAGCTGACATGAGTCCCAAAACCTTCAGTACCAGTTTTGCTGGGGATTTCCTGGACAAGAGAAGAAGACGTATGTGAGTCTGAAGTGAAAGTATCCTTTCTGGAGGAAGTCTTAGAATTAACTGATGTGTATTTAATTCGCTCCTATGAATAAGATACTCTGTGATGGTTGTAGTAAGGATTTTCCAAGTTTACGGAAATTCCTAGGTGAATACACAGTTGAAGAGTATAGTCTCTGGCCTGTACTAGTTGACGCTGAGTGGTGGCAGAAAGGAGCCAGTCGTCCAGATACGGAAACACCTGGAATCCTTGGCGCCTCAAGTGAGACGCTACCACTGCCATGCATTTGGTGAAGACCCTGGGGGCTGAGGTCAGACCAAAGGGCAGGGCTCGAAACTGAAAGTGACTGGCACCCAGCCGGAAGCGCAAGTGATCCCTGGATGCCCTGGCCATTTTGATGTGGTAGTATGCATCCTTCAGATCTATTGAGCACATCCAGTCGTCCTTCTGTAAGAATGGAAGGATCGATTGAAGCGTGACCATTCGGAACTTTTCTTTCTTGACGAAGGTATTGAGGTCGCTTAGGTCTAGAATGGGCCTCCAGTCCCCTGTTTTCTTTGGAACTAAAAAGAACCTTGAGTAAGTCCCGAATCCTTTCTGGTCCGCTGGGACTGGTTGGATGACTCTTTTCTAGCAGCTTTGAAATTTCTATAGCTGCTGGCTCTCGCAGATGGGGCGGTACATCTGGGAGTCTTTTCTTTGGAATGGGATGGGATAGAAAAGGTATATTGTAACCTCTGGTAACCACGCTTTTTACCCACTTGTCTGTAGTTATGTTTTGCCAGGCCTGAGGGTATAAAGCTAAGCGACCCCCGACTGCCTCCAGAGCAGGACAGTCGGGCCTCCTCTCAGGAGTGCTGGAAAGGTTTACCAGGGAGTGTATCCCTGTCACCTTGATTCTGCGGACCCTCCTCTGCCGCCAGGGCGGCGTCTTCCACCTCTGCCCCCTCCTCTGCCTCTAGAAGGGGCATCACCCTGTGTGCCTGGGAAAGATCCTTGGGGTTTTCAAACCACATTTTTCCACCATGTTGCCCTTTGGGGTACGGTCTGGTTGGGGTGGAAAACGGACTCCGACAGCAGACAGAGTCTTTCCTCCTGCTCACACCGGTAAGGGTCTCCTTTACTTTGGGGCCAAAAAGAGTGGCACCGTCAAATGGGGCGTTAGTAAAGGAAGACTTGAAGGCTTCCGAATGAACATAAGCGCATCCAGGATTGTCTGCGAAGAGCAATCGCTGAAGCTGCTGCCCTACTCGAACCATCGGCTGCGTAAGAGATCAGCCTCATGGACGAGTTCACAATGGATGTAAGGGTATTAAGTTGCGCTGTCACTTTCTCTGAGACAGCAGCATCTGTAGTACCCTGGAGGGTATCTCCCAACTCTTTGACTAGATCCCCCTGTAGTCGTGTAAAGTGGGTCAAATAGTTCAGGGATCGCATGGAAAAAGCCGCTGAACTAAAAATGCGCTTCCCATACCTGTCCATAGTCCTAGAATCTTTATTAGGGGGATGGATAGATGAGGAAGATTCCGACATCTCCTTTTTCGTGGCCGCTGCCACCACCATAGCGTCCACTGGAACTCCTTTTGTCAAGTAAGTCTTGTCCTGGGGTGCAGTGATATACTTACTGGGTTTCCTTGGGACTGGTTCCACTGTGTCAAGAGTTCCCACGCCTTGAGCAATAAGTTCCATTAATTCATCGAAGGGCGGAGTGACCCAGGAGGAGGAAGGGCGAGCACCGAATGCCTTCAGCAAGACTGACTCATCCTCAGAAGGGGGAAGGGACTGCCACTCACCTCTCTGTTTCAGGATCTCCAAAATGTCAGAAAAAGAGACATCTTCTGAAGGTGACTTAGGGGACCCTTCTGACTCATCTAAGTCAGTATCGGATGTCAAGGATTCTTGTGGAGAATCTAAGTGTCTCCTCTTACACAGTCTTTTCCTAGGGACTTCTTCGTGGGGAGCATCCGAAGAAGCCTCCGAGGAAGAGGGGGCACCCTCCAGGGGTGGCTGAGACACCGGTGTTCGACGCTTGGATGTGGCCGTGGGTGCAGAGGAGGATAACGGCCCTTTATGGGGAGGAGAGGTTGCTTCTACTGATGTGGTTGTCTGGGTAGACAACACCTTCCTCATTAGATCGAAGCCCCGGTCCCGAGTCGAAGAATCTCCCGGTTCGAAGAAATGGGAAGAATCCCGAAACAGGCACAAGGCATCGACCCGAGGACGGAGCCGAATCGATCCGCCGAGGCCCGAGGGAAGAGTCGGAACCAAACGTCGGTTCGACTCTCGCCCGGAACCAAGGACAGATCGTCGGCTCCGAGACTCGTACGGGTCCGACGGAGTCGAGGTGAGAGGAACAGACCGAGAAAAAGACGGTTCTGGACCCGAGGGCTCCACAATCAGAAGATCAACCTCTTCCGGCTCCAAAGACTGGGCAGGTCTCGGAGGAGGAATGGATGGAGACAATGGGAGGCCTTCAAGTTTCGACACCAACTGGGTGGAAACTGAAATAAGTTTGGATAGGGCCAATGCTCCAATAACTTCTGCACCACACGATCCACATCGACATCGGAGAGCTTAGAAGAAGAACGGGTCGAAGGAACCAAGACGGAGCCGACCTCAATAGAGTCAAGGAGGAGCTCCATCACCGGTTCCAAGACTCGAGGCTCAGGAACTGACACCAGTTGAACACTGCCCCAAGTCTGTGGAACCGGTGATCTAACTTTACTCGAAGAGCTCGGAGCCGATGACTTGGGCTCCGACGTCTTCGATTCCTTCGAGGATTTGGATGCCTGGTCTGAAGCATCCAGAGCCTCCTGAAAGGAAGGTTTTAATAACCCCTGTCCATGAGTTTCCTGCCTATCTGTCATGACCCTCCCACTAAAAGAGTGACAAATTGAACAGTCCTCTTGTAAGTGGAGAGGGCCAAGGCAGTAGACACAGGAACTATGGTTGTCAGTAACTGACATTTTTGGCCACACTGGCAACGTTTAAAGCCTGATTTAATTTTCTCAGACATCTTACAGGTAAGAGAAAAAGTCAAGTCCAGTATAAGAGACAAATCCAATAGCAAAAAGTCAAATCCGATGTATATGTAAGTCCGGCTGTCAAATTTAAGTAAGGGGTGGTAGGCCCCGAAAAACTCTAACCAGTTAAATAAACTTAACGGTACCGAGAAATTCTACCTACACACACACATACACTATGTCTATCAAAAGGTACTTTTAGAACAATTTTTTCTAAAATATAACAAAATTAAAGTTATATCTTATCTCAAGTTGCTCGAGCTAGATCCCAGCGATGCGAACGCAGCAGCGGCAAACTAGATCTGAGGTAAAGGCAGAGGGGGATTGTGGGTATTAGGTTGTCTCGAGCTTCTTCTCGATGCAGAGCTTGCAAGCGGCCGACACGGAGCCGAGGATCGGCTCCGAACCCATGTGTAAGAACAAACGGCGAGATTGAACACTATCACATCCTGGGGTTTCTGCTGGGTCTGGGTTTGGATTGAAAAGACCTGGAAGGAGCAGGAAAGGACCAATTCTTAGAGGGCCAATGCCTACTAAATCTTGGAGGCTGAACTTGTAAGAAAACTTTAGCAGTTTGCATAGATTTAGCTTTATCTTCCATCTTTTTAAGAACTTCCTCAGCTTTATTGCCAAACAGGTGGTCCTGATTTACGGGAGCATCCAACAGTTTAGCTTTAACATGATCAGGCAAAGATTGCTCCTTAAGCCAAGCATGCCTTCGGAGTACAGACCCAGTGACAGCAGCCCTGTAAGAGGCCTCTAATGAATCAAATCAACATTGCAAATTATGTTTTCCAACCTGTTCAGCAGAATGCATCGAATCCTGCAAATACTTATTTACAGCACAGTCAGGAATCATCATCATTTTCTGTTTAAGCAATCCAATAATATGTTGTTGATACTTTAACACATGAAACTGACAGTTTAAGGCCCTAATGGCCAAAGTTGCAGAAGTGTAAACCTTCTTACCCCATCTATCCAGCACACTGGAATCTCTAACAGAAGGGGTAGGATTTTTGGCAGTAAAAACCTTAATGCCCTTGGGTCCCTGAAAAGTCTCTGGATCTGCAACAGGATTTTTAAAAAGGAACTTGTGAGAATCAGGAACCCTGTAATATCTGTCAGGTTTTCTGGGAAAAGGAGGCAAAGAATCAGAGGCCAAACTAGATTCCGAAAAGGCATCATCTACCATGTCTAGTACAGGAGTTATAGCTAAAGCCCTACGTTGAGGCAGGAGTAAGAAGTCCCTAAGCCTATTTTTAGAATCTGATAAATCTTGGCTTTCCCAGTGGAAATGTTCCCTTAGAGTGTGCAAGGTTTCACCAATAGAGAAATCCTCTGGAGGAGAAGTAGAGGGAACAGAGTCCTCTGTATCAGAATCGTCATAAGTAGATAAGGGTAAATCCAGATTATCAGAAGAATCAGAATCCTGGTCAGAAGATTCATAAACAAATTCAGTCCTAGGTCTCTTAGAAGAGGAAGGTTGGCTTCCCTTGATTAAAGTTATAAGGTCTTCAGCCATTCTTATCATATGTTTTTTAGAAATAGAGGCCTGAGCATGCGGCCTGGTTGTCGGTATTCTAGGCAAGGTTCGAGGTTAAGCCTTAAAGAAGAAGGAGGTGTCGGTTTAATATGCAAGTCCGTAGGCCTGAATACACCCTCAGAAGCCGGTGCCTGCACAGCGGCTCCAGACCCATCCAAGGTAGAGACATCCGCAGGTTCCACAGTTGAAGCATCTCGCGGCATACCGGACTCCGAATGGGTTTCAGTACAGACCTGTGAGTCAGAAGTAGTGGGTATCAGGGGCTGCGAAAGCGCCTGAGTACTGGCAAACTGGCAACTGGCTTAGGAGAAGCGTTGTCGGCATTTTTGGATCCTGGCAGCCTGTCTCTGTCTTTATATTTGTGTTTTTTTCGGAATACCGGTAGTCGGATTGCTTACCGAAGACATTTCTGGATAATTGAACCGAGAACCGAAATATTTAGAGGCAAAAATATACAGATGACGGATAGTGCGTTGATTAAATAAGACACAAAACCGACAGCAAGGTACGTCGTGGATAGTGGCCTAGGCAAGGAATACAGTACGAATGAAAATATTTGTGACTTATTTGCTTTCCACAAGTAATGCAATTATTAATTTTTACTGACAATGGAGGGAGCAAGAAAAAGTTTCCCCAACTTGGTACTTAGCTTTAGTTGAAGATTTCGGTTCTGAAACTCGAAAACGAATATTTCAGGAGTCGGCCGACCGGCAATTGCAAACTGCTTCTGCTTTGGGCACCGCACAGCAAGAAAGACTCATGTAATGGAGTCTGCTGCATGTTTTATACCCCTGACTACCTAACGTCACGGAAAATGAGACCGCAACCGACACAGGACCCAAGACTTTGATAATCAGGCCGACTGAGGGCTACTGCAAGCAGATAACCCAAATGCGTTGACTGCAACAGTAAAACACTAAGAACATCAGGATTTTTATTAACAGTGGCCTTAACTTCTTTAGGGCCTTGAGAAATAAAGTACAGTTTTGTACCTACCATAAATGTAGATGTTCGAGTGTTCACACTGCTGCAGTCATCCCACTTGGGTTATCCTGTCGTCAGGTGGTCCTGCAATCGGCCTGAATTCCAAAGTCTTGGCCCGGCATCGGTTGCTGTCGCATCTTACCTGACGTCAGTGTGCCAGGGGTATATAAGAGGCATCCAACGCCATTTTCTTCAGTTTTTCTTGCCCCAGATGTCAGGTGCCCCCAAAAAAGGTGGTCAGTAGATAGTACCAATAATAAAAGTTTAGCACAAACAAAACATACCTCCAGCTATAAGCAAATACACCCTAAAGGTTGTATCAGATTTTAAGGTATAGAAAGGTTTCAGTTAGGTCAGAGGGGATGGAGGGAGGGTAACCTGGACTGCAGCAGGGTATACACTCGAACATCTACATTTATGGTAGGTACAAAACTGTACTACATTCATCGTGTTACCCTGCTGCAATCATCACACTTGGGTTGAATCCCAAAGCTAAGGATGGGAGGTGGAGTCAAACAGGGTTAGAGGAGGCTAGAAGGCCCTGCAAAACTGCAGTGGCGAAGCCAGCTCTAGTCTTAGAGTAAAGTGGTAAGTGATAGTGTTTGGTGAAGGTGTGTACTGAACTCCAAGTTGCAGCTTCCAGGATATCCTTGGTTGGCACCACCCTGAGGAAGGCTGTAGATGTAGCTGCTGCCCTGGTGGAGTGGGGTCTTATGCTAGCAGGAACTGGCTTTCCATGATGGGTGTAGCAAAAAAGTACAGTTTTGTACCTACCATAAATGTAGATGTCCGATAGGAATGCATCTGCAGTCATTACAAATGGGTTGTCCTGTCGTAGTCTGGGTCTGGCCTCGGCTGGTGTCGCACTTCACCCGACGTCATAGCTGCAGTTATTCGGGTATAAAGGCATCAGCCGACGCCATTTTCCTCAGTGTTTCTTGCCCCAGATGCCAGGTGCCCTCTTGGAAGGCTAAATTTGGATAAATGCCAATGATTCCAAATAGTAGAGAGCAAACACAAAAAATAAGCATGTATGTACATATATACAAACAAATACACCATAATAGATCCCCCCCAAGCTAGCTGAAGGCTGGCAAATACCCTAGGAGTACCTCAGAGGGTAAGGTGGGTGGGTAATCCTGACTGCAGATGCATTCCTATCGGACATCTACATTTATGGTAGGTACAAAACTGTACTATGTCCTTCAAGGATGCATCTGCAGTCATTACAAATGGGTAGAATACCATAGCTAAACAAGGGGGAGGAGGAAAGAGTAGAGATTATGGTGTAGCTAGGATCCCTTGCAAAACAGCAGTGGCAAAACCTGCTCGGGATCTAGAGTATAAAGGTAAATTGCAATGCTTGGCAAATGTATGCACGGAGGTCCAAGTAGCAGCCTCTATAATGTCCTTGGTAGCCACTCCTGAAGAAAGCTGTGGTAGTGGCTGTAGCCCTTGTGGAGTGAGGCCTGATGTTCTCTGGGGTTTTCTATCCATGGTAGGAGTAACAAAATCTAATGCAATTTCCTATCCATTTGGAGATTGTCTGTTTTGAAATTGGTTTTCCTTCCTTTCCTGTGGCATATGCTACCAGAAGCTGGTCAGTTTTTCTATTGGACTTAGTCCTGTCCAGGTAGTAGCGTAACTGTCTGTGTACATCCTACGTATGCAAAGTCTTTCTCCCTGTTCTGTGGGTTTGGGAAGAATGTAGGTAGGTGGATAGCCTGATTTAATGACACTCTGGATACCACCTTAGGCATAAATGTAGGATTTGTTCTCATGGACACTCTATCTTGATGGAAGATCAGGAAGGGTTGCACTGCCATTAATGCCTGTAGTTCAGAGACCCTTCTTGCTGAAGTTATTGCCAGCAGGAAAGCAGTCTTCCAGGATAAGTACTGTAATTCTGCTGTTGCTGCTGGCTCGAAAGGAGGAAGTGTCAATTTTTCTAGCACAAAGTTCAAGTCCCATGCTGGCAATGGTGGTTTCCTGGGAGGTTTTACATTTTTAATTCCTCTCAGAAACTGTCTGAGCAGGGGATGAGAGAAGACAGGAGGATCCAAGCTGTATTGTGCTGAAATAGCTGATGCATGTACCTTGATGGAAGAATAGGACAGGCCTGTGTGGAAGAGCTCTGCCAAGTACTCTAGGGTGTTGGCCATGTTTACCAGAGTCACATCTTCTCCCTTTGCAGTACTCCAAATGAAATATCTTTTCCATTTTGCTGCATAATTCTTTCTTGTTGAAGGTCTGCGAGCCTACAGGATTATGTCTTTAACCCTTTGGGATAAATTTGGGTTATTTTCTGTTATGTAATGTTCCAGGCAGTTAGCTGCAGAGTTTTCAGGTTTGGATGCAGGATGTTGTAGTTGTTCTGTGTTAACAGTAATGGGATTAGGGGTAGTGTCCATATTTGTTCCCGAGACATGCTCCTCAGCAATGGGTACCAATGTTGTCTTGGCCAGTCTGGAGCTATCAGGATGATCCTTGGACGGTCCTCTTTGATCTTCAGAAGCACCTTGTGCATCAAAGGAAGTGGTGGAAATGCGTATGCTGTCAGGTTTTTCCAACTGAAAGATAGGGAGTCCACCTTCCAAGCAAGTGGGTGGTACGTCCTTATGCAGAATTTCTTTAGCTGGTGATTGAATGGGGATGCAAACAAGTCTATTTGTGGTAATCCCCATTCCTTGTGATGGCTTTGAAGATGTCCGGATGAAGCATCCATTCGTGGGCATCTGTGTTTGTTCTTCTTAATATGTCTGCTAGAATGTTTTCTTTTCTGGTACAAAAATTGCTTGTAACTGAATGTTGTAGCTCAGGGCCACATCCCATAGGTCCAGTGCCAGCCGGCATAGAGGATATGAATGGGTGCCTCCCTGTTTGTTGATGTACCACATAACTGTGGTGTTGTCTGTCCTTATCATCAACTGACCTTCTTGGAGAAATGGTCTGAATGACTGGATTGCCAATTTTACTGCCAGCATTTCCTTTAGATTTATGTGTAGGCGCAGCTGGTCTTGAGTCCATAAGCCTTGTATGCACTTGCCCAGCATGTGTGCCCCCCCAACCGAGGTCTGAGGCATCTGTCGTGATGGTTTGGCTTGGTTGGCTTTTGCAGAAGGGCAATCCTGCTTGATTGACAGGCCTGAGCCCACCATAGGAACTCTTGTTTCAGGCATGGGATTATTGGGATTTTGGTTTCTAGGCTGTGCTTGTGTTGGGACCACAAATTCCTTAGGTACCACTGTAGTTTTCTCATATGCAGTCTGGCATGAGGGACCAGAATTATGCAGGATGCCATGAAGCCTAGAGCTTGCAGTACTTTTCTTGCAGTTAGGTGGTTCTGCTTTGTTAATGCCAAGAAGTAGAGTGGTAGTTGCTCTTTCTTTTCTGCAGTTAGGAATGCCATTTGTTTTGATGTGTCCAGCTCTGCACCCAGAAAGGTTATTCTTTGGGATGGAATCAGCCTTGACTTTTTTATATTGACTGTATATCCCAAGGCTTGCAGCAAGTAAATGACTCTTTGTAAGTCTTCTGCTAGCTTGCTTTTGTTGTCCGCTTGTATCAGGCAGTCGTCCAGGTAGGGATAAATTTGGATTCCCTGAAGTCTGCAATGAGCAATTACTGATGCCAGGCATTTCGTGAACACTCTGGGCGCAGTAGATAAGCCAAAGGGCAATGCTGAAAATTGATAATGCTCTGATCCTGCAAGAAATCTGAGGTATCTTCTGCAAATTGGTCTTATGGGGACGTGCAGGTATGCCTCCTTGAGATCTAGAGTTACCAGCCAAGACTCCTTGCCCAGCATGGGAAGAAGCTGCTGTAGGGTCAGCATTTTGAATTTTGGAACAATAAGGAATGTGTTTAAAGCGGACAGGTCTAGAATGGGTCTCCATTTGTTTTCTTTTCTTGGTACCAGGAAGAGTCTGGAGTAAAATCCCTTTCCTTGCTCCATAGATGGTACCTTTTCCACAGCTCTCATTCTTAATAGCTGAGATATTTGTTTTAGAGCTTCTGTCCTTTGAGTAGGTGGTAGGTTTGGCATTCCTCTCTTCCCTGGTAGAGTATGGAAATGGAACCTGTAACCTTGGTCTATAGTTTGCAAAATCCATTTTTCCCTTGTGATGCAATGCCAGTTTTTTGAAAATAAGGTTAATTTTCCACCTAAGGGTGCTCCTAGTTGTTCCCTGGTAGGCGGTGCCACTGTCAAGTCACTGTGATTGAGATGTTGTAGTGGTGGTGGCTGCGTCCGTACCTCGCTGGTTGTTACCTTGCCATTGGCGTCCCCTGTAGGTACCCCTGGATTGGTTTCTGCCTCTTGAACGCCTATTCCTGCCTCTCTGAGCCTTTGAGGAGTCCGGAAAGGACCAATTCTTGGAGGGCCAGTTCCTGCTAAACCTTGGAGGTTGAACCTGTAAGAAATCTTTCACCGTTTGTACAGATTTCGCCTTCTCTTCCATCTTTTTTAGTACCTGCTGAGCAGGGGAACCAAATAAATTGACCTTGTCCATGGGTGCATCCAAAAGCTTTGATTTGACATGGTCTGGTAATGCCTGTTCTTTCAACCATGCATGTCTCCTGATAACTGTGCCAGTCATGGCTGATCTAAAAGAAGCCTCCAGTGCATCATAGCCACATTTTAAAGAATGGTTACTAAGCTGCTGTATGTTATGTACCATTTCCTGAACATATTTTTTATCTAAAGATTCTTCAGAGGAAAGCTTTTTAGTTAACTGGTCAAGCATAAACTCTTGATATTGAATCATATGAAATTGGCAGTTCAAAGCCCTAGCTGACAAGGTAGCAGAAGTGTAAACTTTTACCCCATCTCTAAGGACCTGGATTCCCTTTCAGAGGGAGGGTTTTAGTAGAAGTAGCAGCTACAGCTTTAGGGCCCTGGGCGATAGTCTCTGGATCTGCAAAAGGAGCCTTGTATAAATGGTGATGAGTGTCCGGGACCCTGTAGAACCTATCGGGCTTAGCAGGAGCCGGAGGTAATGAATCAGGAGCAGTGCAAGCATCATTAAATGCATCATCTACAACAGAAAGAACTGGAGATATAGCTAAAGGCCTATGTTGTGGCAAATGTAGAAAGGTTCTAAGCCTTTTTCTGGAGTCTGAGAAACCTTGGCCCTGCCACTGAAATTGTTCCCTCATAGCATGCAAGGTTTCCCCAAAGGAAAATTCCTCAGATGGAGAGGCTGAAGGAATGGACTCTTCCGCATCAGAGTCTTCGTAAGGAGAATAAGAAGCCTCAGGAAGGTCTGTATGTTCTGATTCATCAGAGGAACCATCAGTGGATACTGGTTCAGGGGGCTCTGCTCTAGGTCTCTTTTCTGGAGGTGGGAGAGAGGACCTATCTGGATGAGGCTGGGATCCACGAATTAAAGAAATTAAATCCTCAGCCAAAGAAAGCATATGAGAGCTAGTGCTGGGCCTGTGTGAGGGTTTTGGCAGGCACAGTTTTTGAAGCTTTGGCTGCTTTAGCCCTGGCAAAGGCCTTAATAGACATGGCTGCAGGAGGCCTAGCAGCTCCACGTGCAGGGGTTGAAATATCCAGGGGAATTGTGTCTGATAATTCCAGAGAAACCGCAACAGAAGGCTGGATTTCAGAAGCTGATTCTACCAGGTTAGAGGAGGCCTCGGTAGAAGGCATGGTTTCGGCTGGAGGAAGAACTGCTTGCTCGGTTTCGGCCGAAACCGAGACACCGCGGTTTGCTTAATCGCGGTTTCGCCGAGACCGCAGACCGCGAGTGTCGGTCCTTTTCTTTTCTTTTGAAATTTGCGTTGTCGGAGGATCCGACGGCATAATGTAGGCAAAATCAGAGCCGAAAATTTGTTCAGCAAACTCCGACCGGCGTCTAAGCGTCCATCGGTTAAAAGAAGCGCAGGCTAGACAAGCTGCTACGTCGTGGTCTGGGCCTAAACAATGTATACAGTAGGAGTGGAAATCTTTATGAGGTATTTGTTTCCCACAAGATAAACAGTTATTCACTTTCTCTGACATCGGCTGAGGCAAGAAAGAGTCCCCAACGGGGTACTTAGCTTTTTAGAAGTCTTCGAAGTAGTATTCGGTAGCAGTAATCTCTGGATCTGACCGACCGGCACTTGCGAACAGCTTCTGCTTCGGGCGCCACGTGGCAAGAAAGACTGGGGAAAATGGCGTCGGCTGATGCCTTTATACCCGAATAACTGCAGCTATGACGTCGGGTGAAGTGCGACACCAGCCGAGGCCAGACCCAGACTTTGGAATCCGGCCGACCGAAGGGCTGCCTGACGACAGGACAACCCATTTGTAATGACTGCAGATGCATCCTTGAAGGACATCGTATGCAATCTGCTATCCATTTGGAAACGGTCTGTTTTGAGATAGCCTTTCCTTGTGATGCTGTAGCAGAGGAAACAAAAGCTGGTCAAATTTTCTGAAAACCTTAGTTTTATCCAAGTAGTAACGTAGTTGCCTGTGAATGTCCAAGGAGTGCAGGAGTCTTTCTCCTTTGTTCTGTGGATTTGGGAAAAAGGTGGGTAAGTGGATGGTTTGATTTAGAGCCACACTGGATACCACCTTTGGCATAAAGGAGGGGTTAGTTCATAGAAAAACTCTGTCTTGATGAAAAATGAGGAAAGGCTCTACTGCCATTAGTGCCTGTAACTCTGAGACTCTTCTGGCTGAAGTAATTGCTAGCAGCAGGGCAGTCTTCCATGATATAAACTTTAAATCAGCTGAGAAAGCTGGCTCAAAAGGTAGCAGCGTAAATTTTTCCAGAACAAAGTTGAGGTCCCAAGTTGGTGTTGGTGCTCTCCTGGGAGGCCTAATGTTTTTGGCCCCTCTGAGGTACTGCCTTAGAAGTGGATGTGAAAATAAGGGAGGATCCGTGTTGTAGTGAGTTGAAATAGCTGAGGCGTGGATTTTAATAGATGAAAAATAAAGTCCTTTGTGTAACATCTCAGTTAAATATTATAGAATCTGAGCTATGTCCGGCTCAAGGGGATTTTGGCCTTTAGCTTGGTTCCAGGCGCAAAATCTTTTCCATTTGTCCGAGTAGGCTTTCCTGGTGCTGGGCCTCCTGGCCTCCAGAATGACATCCATAAGAACTTGTGAAAGAGGAGCTGGCTGGTTGCTTAGGTGATTTGCCATGCAGCCAAATTTAAGGTTTTGAGCTGGCTGTGTAGAATCTGACTGTCTTGCTGTGTGAGCAGATGAGGAATTTGTGGTAAAATCCATGGTGGACCGTGGGCCATGTTCCTTAGTAGTGGGTACCAGTGCTGGCGTGGCCAGTCTGGGGCAATGAGTATCATTCGGGGTCTCTCCATTCTGACTTTCAGCAGCACCTTTGTGAGAAGGGGCAATGGAGGAAAGGCATATACTGTCAACATTTTCCAACTGAATGAGAGTGCGTCCACTTTCCAAGCTTGATGGTGAAATGTCCTTGTGCAAAATTTTGATAGCTGATAGTTTTGGGGGTTGGCAAACAGGTCTATGTCTGGGCGCCCCCATTTTTGAGTTATCATTGCAAATACTTGTGGATCCAGTTTCCACTCGTGGGGATCCATGATGTTCCTGCTTAGGTCATCTGCCAATGTGTTTTTTTTTCCTGGCAGGAATTGTGCTTGTAATTGAACTTGGAAAGCCAGTGCTGTCTTCCACAAGGTCATTGCTTGCCTGCATAGAGGGTAGGAGTGTGTACCCCCCTTGCTTGTTTATGTACCACATAACTGTGGTGTTGTCTGTCCTTATTATAAGCTGTCCTGAAAGTAAGAGGTCCTTGAAGGTTGTCAGAGCATTCTGTACAGCTAGCATTTCTTTTTGATTGATGTGCAGATTTCTTTGATCTGTAGTCCATATGCCTTGAACGCACTGTCCTGCCATGTGTGCCCCCCAGGCATAGTCTGATGCATCTGTTGTCATAGTTTGCCTGGCTGGGGGTAAGGTGGAAGGCTGACCCTTGTTGAGGTGACATGCCTGTGACCACCATAGAAACTCCTGTTGAAGGCAGGGAATGAGAGGTATCATAAGTTCATAGGTTCATACTAGGCTATCTGCCCAAGGGCATTTATAAGCCTAGCCCATAGTTATGTGGCTTTCGCCACCCCTTTAGTTTGAATAAAACTATGCCTATTATTTTGCTGTGCCTCTGTCAAGCAGTGACACTAAAGTAATCCCTGGGGTATATCTGCGATCTCCCATCCATTGGTCAAGATTCCTCTTGAACAAGGCCAGCGAGGTGCTCTGCCTCACATGTACCGGGATTTTGTTCCACAGCATAGGGAGTCTCTGGGTGATGAATCTGTCCCTCCAGCACGTTCTATTAATAACCGTGTCAAGGTTGAAGTCTCCCGCCCTTGTGGTTCTGAGGGATCTAGATTTTTTGAGGTGAAGCATATTCATCAAATCTGGGTTTGACATGGCCTTATATGTCAGGCACAGGTCACCTCTGAGCAAGCGGTATGAGACTGAATAGAGATGGAGTTCTTTCAGTCGGGCAGCATAAGACATTTTTGAGACCCTTTATCCTTTTGGTGAGGAACTTTTGGGGCCTTTCCAGCTGCTGCAGGTGTCGGGTCAGATACATTCCGAATGGGGCATTGTACTCAATCTTAGGTCTAATGAGTGATGAGTACAGGGGGACGATGACCTCCCTTGATCTAGATGTGAATCCCTTCATGATCAGGTGGGCAATGTAGAAGGTTTTCCTGACTACATTAGCAACATGAGTGTCAAACGAAAGGCTAGTGTCAACCTGGGTCCCCAGGTCCCTGATGACTTCTTCTGTGCTCAGTGGATTGCCACCTATATGGTAGCTAGGGGTAACCTTGTTTTTCCGAAGGGTATGACTATGCATTTCTTGGCGTTTAACTTTAGGCCATGGCTCTGGCACCAGTTATCCGTTTCTGTGAGGCCCTTCTGAAGGATATCTGTGTCAGAAGTGTTTTCGACTATGGCCAGTTTGCAGTCATCAGCAAACTTTGTCAGCCATAACCCTCCTGTGTTTTCTTGTACTTCAGAAAAGTAGATGCCGAACAAGAGTGGACCCAGGACTGAGCCCTGTGGGACACCACTTGTGACAGGCTTTGAGTCTGACATGGCTCCAGCAACTCTGACCCTGTGGGTTCTGTCACTTAGCCAGTTTGCAACCCATCTTGTGATGTATGGGTTTACATTCAAGCTGATGAGTTTTTCGATGATACCTGAGTGGGGTATTGTGTCAAGGCCTTTGCCAGGTCGAGGTAGGCTGTATGGACTGCCTTTCCTCATCAATGGCCTTGGGGACTGTTTCAAAAGTCAACCAAGTTTAAAAGGAATGATCTGCCTTTGACAAAGCCAAACTGGGTTGGATCCAAAGTCTGCAAGTTCCCTATGTCTTTATTTATGAGTTCCATTATGATCCTCTCCATGGCTTTGTAGATAAGGCTTGTCAAGCTAATGGGACGGTAATTTCCAGGGTCGGTGGAGGCACCGCCCTTGTGAAGTGGGACCACAGTCGCCATGCGCCACTCCTTGGGTACGTATCCTAAGGTGATGCTAAGATTAAACAGCTGTCCTAACTGCGGGTTTAATTCCTCATTGAGTTCGTGGAGCACACAGCCGGGGACACCATCCGGTCCCATGGATGCTGTGTTTTTGCCTTGGAGAGAGCAGTTCTCACCTGGGCGTTGGAGATGTTTGGGGGCTACAATCCTCTGGTATAGATATCTCTCCTTTTGGGGGGGAGGGGGGGGGGAGTTTGCACTGAACCTGTCAGCCAGTATGTTGGCAATGTGTGTAGGTTCAGTAATCGTCACATCATTTTGAACTAATTCGGAGCATATCTGGGAGTTTCCTCCTAGGTTTCTAACATAGCTAAAGAAGGCCTTATGATTGTCTTTTGTGTCCTTGGCGATTTTTCTCTCAAAATTTGCCTTGGATGACTTTATGAGAGCTCTTAGTTTTTTACTTATAATGATCAAAGGTGTCTTACCTTTCAAGGATTTTGCTCTATCTTGTAGTAGCTTCCTCGTTTTGTTGTAGAGCTTGTTTATGGCTGGGGTCCACCAGACTGGATGCTTGCCTTTGGTACAAAGAGTCTTAGTTTTGTTTGGGATTGCCTGATCCATGCAGTCCTGTAGGTGCTGGTAGAAGGCATTTGTAAGTGATTCAGCGGTTTGAGTAATGTTTACCACTGGCTCAGGGGCCTTAAAGGAGACCACACTAGTTTTTAGAAGTGTGAAGTTGGCTTTTGAGAAGTTTTTCACTGTGGTCTTTTTATTTCAGGTGGGGGGGATGAGGACCTCCAGCGAGATTAGTTTATGATCTGATCTCACCAGTGAGGGGTATACTTCGTGTTGAACATTGTGATCCCATGTTCGTGATGATGAGATCAAGTATGTTTTCTCCTCTTGTGGGGATGGTGACTAGTTGTTCCATGGCATTTGAGTTTATGAACTCCAGGAACCTTTGGGCTTGAGTAGTGTTCCCAGTCTATATTAGGGTAGTTGAAGTCACCTAGTATGATGGTGTTTGGAGATACATTTATCCCCTCCAATGTTTTCAGGAAGGCCATGTGAGGTTCCTGAGTTTGAGAGGGTGTCCTGTAACATGCTACAAATTGCAGAGCAGTCTTGCCTATGGTTAATTGCACCTGGATGGTCTCCGATGCATCGGCGTTGCCACCAACCTTGAGGTGTGGGTGTCCTTTATAAATATGGACACCCCCTTTTGGTGTTGTCCGGATTTTGGGGAGAGATAGCATGATATGAGGTGAAACCTGTTAGTGCTGGGGTGCTCTCAGGACCCTTGAACTAGGGTACTGTCACAGCACAGACATCGATATTCTCCATACTGAGAAGGGCCTCGAAAAGTGCATCTTGAGATTGAGACTTCTGGCGTTGAGCAGCATTACCCTTAGTTTTTCCTTTTTGTGTTCTAGGGTGGTAGGTTTAGAATTTGAGCCTTGCCTAAAAAGGCACTATGGGGTGGCAAGAGCCTTTGCCAATATCCAGAAGCCCAGGGGTGACAGGTGCAAGCCGTCCCTTGCGAAGCAGCGTGGCTTGTCCAGCATGTCATCCCAGGCAGACAGACATTGGATCCCCTTTGAATGACACCAGAATTTAAGCCAATTATTAAAGCTGATCATCTTATCACTGTATTGTGGCATCATTCTAGATGAAGGTAGGATACTGCTCAAGGTCAGGGTCATACCTGCTTGGGCTACATAATCAGAGAGCTCCTCAATGTCTCTTTTCATGTAGTCCAAGGAGGTACGTCTCAGGTCGTTGACACCAGCGTGGACAATGACTGAGTCGTACTTGTACCTGCTGTTGAGAGACCTGAGTGCTTGCTTTATGTAGCGGATTCTAGCTCCCGACAGGCAGCTTACTGTGACCTTCTCCTTACTCAGTCTGGTGAGCGGGACGTCAGTGTGTCTGACTATGGAGTCACCAATGATGAGTGTGTCTGGCATTGTGTTTGGCCTTAAGGGCTGTGACTGTTTGACACTCTGTGTGGTCTATGTGTTGCATGTGTTTGGTCCTGAGGTGGTAGTTGTTTGGGTGTCTGCTTTGGTGGCCTCTGCTGTTTTGGTAGATTTTTGATCAGAGCCTCCGAGTATGTCTTTGTGTGATTATGTGTATGATTTGAAGTTGTGATGGTACTACGTGTGACTGGGTATGTAGTGTGTGTGGTTACCTTCTCCTCCTGTCTGGTCTTGCCAGTCCTATGTTGAGAGAGCTCAGCCTCCAGTTTGGCCGTATAGTTGCATCTCTCGCATGTATTTGTGTTTTGTGGGAGAAGGAGAGGATTGTCTGTGTACATGAGGCAATTGTAACATTGCCTCAATATTCCCAGGTTCATCAGTTGAGCAGGAGAGGACACTAGCAACTGATCCCTCGACATGCTAGAAGTAATAGGTAAAAAAAACTTACAAAAGACTCCGGGGGATGTGGGTTCTAGGCTGGTGGGGTACTATCTATAATAAAAGTGCTTTATCAAGGTGCAAGTACTGTAGGAGCAAGTGCTAGGCTTTACAGATAGAGAATAGTCTACTTGGGAATCAAGTAGAGATGAACTTTTTAGTTATAGGATACGCTGGTTAGATCAGCAGTACAGTTCGAGGAAGGTAGTTATAAGGGAAAATTTGAAGAGTGGAATTTAGGTAGCCCGAATAGTTTAACCTTGTTTAACCGCTGCTGCTCTTGTGTGCAACAGTGGCAACTCCGCGATAAAGCACGCTAACGCGTGCTTTATAGCAGGGGGCTGGAAAAAACAGGAAATGACCCAAAATGGCCAACGAATTACTAGTTGCTGTCTCGGACCACTCCTCTGAGGACAAACAAGCAGCTCAGTACTCCCCAATCCCACTGGTGAGTAAAGAAACTACCTCTGGCCACACAAGAAAATGGAGGAACACAGGAACCAAATACAAAGCCCAGGGATCAGCAAAATCTGATCACTGGAACAACTAGCTAGGAAAGTTTAGGAAAGGAGAAATATTTTTTTAGTTTTTTTTTAGTTTTTTTGCAAACAGATAGAAAAAATACAGTAAATGTTTTGTTTTTCGACTAAATTGCTATCAAAGGCTGGTACACTTGAGTGTATTAGCCTGTTTGTTACTTTTAAGCAAAAACTTTAGCCAACAAGTGCAATCAACAATTTCAGAACAGAAAAACAGGAAAATAAGGTAATAAAACAGTAATATAGGCACAAACAGTAGTCGAAAAGCTCAAAAGATCGAAAAATGCAAAATAAAAACATTAGAAAATACTTATAATCAAGAAAGTTGCTTTTTCTGCTCTCTGCTGGCTTAGGAACTCTGCAGGGGACCACGAGGAGCTATGCCAAGTTCTCTAATGCCAGAAAAGCCCGCCAAAGCGTGCTTTATAGCAGGGGCTGGAAAAAACAGGAAATGACCCAAAATGGCCAACGAATTACTAGTTGCTGTCTCTAACCACTCCTCTGAGGACAAACAAGCAGCTCAGTACTCCCCACTCCCACTGGTGAGTAAAGAAACTACCTCTGGCCACACAAGAAAATGGAGGAACACAGGAACCAAATACAAAGCCCAGGGATCAGCAAAATCTGATCACTGGAACAACTAGCTAGGCAAGTTTAGGAAAGGAGAAATATTTTTTTGTTTTTTTTTAGTTTTTTTGCAAACGGACAGAAAAATACAGTAAATGCTTTGTTTTTTGACTAAATTGCTATCAAAGGCTGGTACACTTGAGTGTATTAGCCTGTTTGTTTCCAAGCTGTGGCTGTGTTGAGTCCATCCAAGCTGTGGCTGTGTTGAGTCCATACGCTTTTCAGGTACCATTGTAATTTCCTCATATGCAGTTTTGCAAATAGTATTAGTAGTATGGAAGATGCCATGAAAACCAAGGCCTGCAGAATTTTTCTTGCAGGGAGTTGGGTCTTTGTTGCCATTATTTTGAAGTATTGAGTTAGTTGTAGTTTGTCTGGCGTCAGATAAGCCATCTGGGCCATTGTATTCAAGCTGGAACCCAGGAATGTTATATTTTGTGAGGGCACTAGTTTTGATTTCTTTTCGTTTACTGTGTACCCTAGGCAACTTCGAAGGTGTTTTACAAACGCCAGATGTTGTACGAGAATGTCCTTGCTTTCTGCTTGGATGAGGTAGTCGTCCAGGTATGGATATATTTGAATTCCTCTTTGTCTGCAGTATGCAATTACTGGTGACAGGCATTTTGTGAAGACCCTGGGTGCAGTAGAAAAGCCAAAGGGCAGTGCAGAGAATTGATAATGGTTTGAACCTGCAATAAAACGGAGGTATCTTCTGCAATTTTGTCTGATAGGGACATGCAGGTATGCCTCCTTGAGGTCCAATGTTACTAGCCAAACCTTCTTGCCCAACATGGGAAGAAGCTGCTGTAGTGTTAGCATCTTGAATTTGGGTACTTGCAAGTAGGTGTTTAGAATTGAAAGGTAGAGAATGGGTCTCCATGCATTATCCTTTCTGGGGACTAGAAAGAGCCTTGAGTAAAATCTTTGGCCTTGCTCCTGTGTAGGCACCAATTGAATGGCTCTCATGTCCATGAGAGCTGTAATTTGTTTTTGTGCCTCTGCCCATTGATTTTGTGGCAGGTTTGGCATTCCGTTTATCCTTGGCAAGGTGTGGAAATGGAATCTGTATCCTTGTGAGATAATGTCTAGGACCCATTTGTCCTTTGTGATGATGCGCCAGTTGTCTGCAAAAAGTGCTAATTTTCCTCCCAAGGGAGCTACCAAGAGAGCTTTGCTTGGCAGTTTGAGGGTTAAGTCATTGTGTTTGTCTTCTAGTAGCTTGGGGCCTGTCTTCTCCTCCCTTCTGTGTTGCAGTGCCCCATTGGCAAGGTTTGTAAGGGATTTGTGCTTGACCTCTGCCCCTTGGGCGTCTGTATTTACCCCTCTGTGGTCTGTCAGAAGCTGGAAAGGACCAATTTGTTTGTTGGCCAATTTCTGCTGAAGTGTGGGGGTTGTACCTGTAAGAAATCTTTGACCGTCTGCATAGATTTTGCCTTATCCTCCATTTTCTTTAAAACCTCTTCTGTTTTAACTCCAAATAAGACATCCTGCTGTAAGGGTGCATCTAATAACTTTGCTTTAACATGATCAGGCAGAGTTTGTTCCTTTAACCAAGCATGCCTACGTATAACAGACCCAGTAACAGCTGCACTACAGGAAGCTTCCAAGGAGTCAAATCCACATTGTAAAGTATGTTTGCCCACCTGTTCAGCTGCATGCAACAGATCCTGCATTTCCTTGAATTCAGACTGTTGAGGGTGCATGCTAATCTTTTGTTTTAATTGAGACATTAGGAATTGCTGGTATTTCAGCATGTGAAACTGACAATTTAGTGCCCTCATAGCTAGAGTAGCTGAGGTGTAAACCTTCTTCCCCCACCTATTTAGTGCTCTGGAGTCCCTTTCAGAGGGTACAGGATTTTTAGCCATAGAAGCCTTAGCCCCTTTGGGACCCTGTGAGATTGTCTCTGGGTCAGCAACAGGGCTTTTGTAAAGGAATTTGTGTGAGTCAGGCACTCTATAATATCTGTCTGGTTTGGCTGGAGCAGGAGGCAGAGAATCTGGATTTAGACTAGATTCTAAGTAAACATCATCCACTGGAGGGATAGCAAGTGGTCTGTGCTGGGGGAGTAAAATAAACTCTCTGAGCCTTTTCTTTGAGTCAGAGTAGTCCTGACCTTCCCAGTGGAAATGTTCCCTCATGGTATGTAAGGTTTCCCCAAAGGAATAGTCTTCAGGGGGAGAAGCTGAGGGAATGGAGTCTTCAGCATCAGAATCTTCATAAGGGGGGGAAGGAGTAATCCTGTTCCTCAGAGGAATCTGAGGAAATAGACACGATCAGAGGAGGCATAATCCTCCTGTTGTCTAGGCCTTTTGTCTGGGGGGGGGGGGGGGTTGGGAACCCCTGATCAAAGAAATCAAATCTTCAGCCATTTTAAGCATGTTTCTTAGGCATGGGGCCTTGCACTGGAGACTGATGTGCAGTCTTTTTTGGTTTTAGAGGAGTCTTTTGCTTAGCAAAAGATTTTATGGTGAGAACAGTCGGTCTGAAGACACCTTCTGAAACCAAAGGTGTTTCCACAGCACCGGCTTCTCCTTCTGCAATGTTGTCGGTAGAGCCTAAAGAAAATGGCTGCGTCGGCCTAGTACTCTCTGCTTGAGAATCCGAAGCAGTCTGGGGTTCCAATTCTGCGGTCGCCAGGGGCTGCGTAGGCGCCTCACTGAAAACCGGAGAACCGGCGACCAGCCCAGCCGAGGCCTCGGAGTCTGGCTTGGATCTAGGCTGCCTGTCTTTATCTTTGCGTTTTTTATGCGCGCCGGTAGTCGGTTGCTCCGACGGCATAGTGTAATTAAATTTCCTACCGAAGTAGTGTCATGCGAAATCAAAGCGTCGCTTTATAGTTCGCTTATTGAACCTAACTCAAAACCGACAACCAGTGACGTCGTGGTCTGGGCCTAGGCAGGGTATACAATACAAAAGAAAGTCCTTATGAGGTATTTGCTTCCCACAAGAAATGCAATTGTTAACTTTTTCTGACATTGGACTGAGGCAAGAAAAGGTTCCCCAACGGGGTACTTAGCTCTGAAGACTTCGGACTGAAATTAGATTCGAAAATCTCAGGTGTCGGCCGACCGGCACTTGCGAACTGCTTCTGCTTCGGGCACCGCGCGGCAAGAAAGACTGGAGAAAATGGCGTCGGATGCCTCTTATATACCCTTGGCGCACTGACGTCAGGGAAGAAGCGACAGCAACCGACACCGGATCAAGAATTTGGAATTCAGGCTGACTGCGGGACCGCCTGACGACAGGATAACCCAAGTGTGATGACTGCAGCAGGGTAACACGATGAACATCTGCAGTGGCAAAGCCTGCCCTGGATTTAGAGTAGAGTGGTAAATGATAGTGCTTTGTAAAGGTGTGCACTGAACTCCAGGTAGCAGCCTCTAAAATGTCTTTAGTTGGTACTCCCCTGAGGAAGGCTGCTGAAGTGGCTGCTACTCTGGTTGAATGTGGCCTAATGCCCTTAGGCACTGGCTTGCCACGTTGTGAATAGCAGAAGCGAATGTAGTGGCCTATCCACTTTGAAATTGTCTGCTTTAAGATAGCCTTTCCTTGTGGTCCTGCAGCATATGCCACTAGTAGTTGCTCTGTCTTCCTGAAAGCTTTGGTTCTGTTCAAGTAGAAGCGTAGCTGTCTGTGTATTTCCAAAGAATGCAGAATTCTCTTCCCCTTATTCTGTGGGTTTGGATAAAAAGTAGGCAGATGAATAGTTTGGTTGAGGGCCACACTGGACACTACCTTAGGCATAAATGTCGGGTTTGTCCTTGGAGAAACCCTGTCTGGATAAAAAAATGATAAAGGGTTCCACAGCCATGAGTGCCTGTAGCTTGGAGACTCATCTTGCAGAGGTTATTGCTAGGAGCAGAGCTGTTTTCCAAGATAAAAACTTTATATCAGCTGTTGCGGCTGGCTCAAAAGGAGGCAGGGTGAGTTTTTCCAAGACATAATTGAAGTCCCATGCTGGTATTGGTGATCTCCTTGGAGGCCTTAAGTTTTTGGCTCCTCTGAGGTACTGCCTTAATAAAGGATGAGAAAAGATTGGTGGCTCTGTATTGTAATGAGCCAAAATGGCAGAGGCATGAATTTTAATTGATGAGAAGGATAGGCCTTTGTCCAGCATCTCAGTTAAACATTACAAAATCTGAGGAATATTTGGTACAGCTGTGTCAATTCCTTGTGCCTGATTTCAAGCACAGAATCTCTTCCATTTTGCAGTGTAAGATTTTCTGGTACTAGGCCTTCTAGCCTCCAAAATAACATCCATCACAGCTTTAGTGAAAGGCGCGTTTTGTATGACTACATTATCCGCCATGCTGCCAGATTTAAGGTCTTTAGTTGGCTGTGCAGGATCTGATTGTTTTGTTGGGATAGTAGATGAGGTATTTGAGGCAAGGTCCAGGCCGGGCATTGAGACAAGTTCCTTAGGATTGGATACCAGTACTGGCGTGGCCAGTCTGGGGCAATAAAGTATCATCTTTGGCTTCTCTTGTCTGACCTTTAGGAGTACTTTGGGGAGGAGAGACAGAGGAGGAAAGGCATATACTGCTAAGCTTTTCCAGCTGAAAGATAATGAATCCACTTTCCATGCTTGTCTGTGATAAGTCCTTGTGCAGAATCTTTTTATTTGGTAGTTGTGAGGGGAGGCAAATAGATCTATATCCGGGCATCCCCATTTCCTTGTTATCATGCTGAAGACTTGTGGATCCAATTTCCACTCGTGGGGATCCATGAGGTTTCTGCTTAGTTCGTCTGCCAGAGTATTTATCTTTCCTGGCAGGAATTGTGCCTGCAGATGTACTTGGTAAGTCAGTGCTGTGTCCCACAAAGTCATGGCTAGTCTGCAAAGGGGGAAAGAATGAGTGCCTCCTTGCTTGTTTATATACCACATGACCGTGGTGTTGTCTGTCTTTATCAGTAGTTGTCCCGGATGAAGTAGGTCCTTGAAGGCTGTCAGGGCATTCTGAACAGCTAGCATCTCTTTTTGATTGATATGTAGATGCATTTGGTTTGAGGACCATGGACGTTGAATACATCTTCCTGCCATGTGGGCCCCCCAGGCATAATCTGATGCATCCGTTGTTAATGTCTGCCTGGCTGGGGGTAAGGTGAATGGCTGTCCCATGTTCTGGTGACAAACCTTCGCCCACCATCGAAACTCCTGCTGCAGGCAAGGAATGAGACTAATCATTTTTTCCAGGCTAAGGCAATGTTGAGTCCAAGCACTTTTTAGGTACCATTGAAGTTTCCTCATATGCAGTCTTGCATATGGAATTAGTAGGATGCAGGATGCCATGAAGCCCAAAGCCTGCAGAATTTTTCTTGCAGATAACTGGGCCTTTGTTGCCAACATTTTGAAATAGGTAGTCAGTTGCCTTTGTTTGTCTGGTGTGAGATAAGCCATCTGGGAAGTTGTATTTAAGCTTGCACCAAGGAATATTATCTCTTGAGAGGGTACTAGTTTTGATTTCTTTTCGTTGACTGTGTACCCTAGGCTTGTTAGAAATCTCTTTACAAACGCCAGATGCTGTAATAGAATGTCCTTGTTCTCTGCTTGAATGAGGCAGTCGTCCAAGTAAGGATATATTTGTATTCCTCTGTCTGCAGAATGAAATTACTGGTGCCAGGCACTTTGTGAAGATCCTGGGCGCAGTAAATAAGCGAAAGGGCAGTGCAGAGAATTGGTAGTGCATTGAGCCAGCTTTGAATCTGAGGTATCTTCTGCATTTTTGTCTGATTGGGACATGCAGGTATGCCTCTTTTAGGTCTAAGGTCACAAGCCAGGCCTTCTTGCCCAGCATGGGCAGAAGTTGCTATAGAGTCAACATTTTGAATTTTGGTATATTCAGATATGTGTTTAGGATAGATAGGTCCAGTATTGGTCTCATTACTGCGGTGGTGGTGCTGCGGTAGCATTGTCGCCTCACAGTAAGACGTTGTCCTGTTTGATTCTCAGCTAGAGCGTCTTCTGTGTGGAGACATGCGTGAAAGGACGTACCATCGTTGAAGGTTGTGCGTCAGGGCCGGCAACTCGGCATGTAAAAATCTACAACAACAACAAAAGGTCCAGTATTGGTCTCCAGGTCTTGTCCTTTCTTGGTACCAAGAATAGTCTTGAATAAAATCCTCGTCCCTGCTCTTGCTCTGGTACTTGTTGAATGGCCCTCATGTCGATGAGGGATGAGACTTGCTCTTGTGCCTCTGCCCATTGATGTTTTGGCAGGTCTGGCCAACCATTTGTCCTCGGCAGGGTATGGAAGTGAAACTTGTAGCCTTGTGACACTGTCTAGCACCCATTTGTCCTGGGTTATTATGTGCCAATTTTGTGAAAAAAAGTGCTAGTTTTCCCCCTAAAGGTGCTGCCAGAAGATAAGTGCTTGGTGCAGGCAGGGGGAAGTCATTGGGACCGTTTCCTGTATGGCTGTGACCTGTCTTCTCCACTTTTGGAGGTAGAAGCACCCCATTGTTTAGACCTGTAGGAACCTTGGGGCCGAGATCTGCCTCTTGGGAGTCTGTATCTTCCCCTTTGTGGTCTGTCTGACACTGGAAAGGACCAGTTCTTTGTAGGCCAGTGTCTACTAAATCTTGGAGGCTGTACCTGTAAGAAATCTTTAACCGTTTGCATAGATTTAGCCTCGTCCTCCATTTTCTTTAACACCTCTTCTGCTTTAACACCAAACAAGGTATCATGCTGTAATGGAGCATCTAATAATTTTGCTTTGACATGATCAGGCAGATTTTGTTCCTTTAACCAACCATGACTCCTAATGACAGAACTCGTAACAGATGCCCTGCAGGAGGCCTCCAAAGAATCAAAACCACATTGCAAAGTATGCTTTCCAACTTGTTCAGCTGCATGCAATAAATCCTGCATTTCTTTGTTTTCTGCACATTCAGAATTTATCAACATTTTCTGTTTAAGCAGTGACATAATATATTGCTGATATTTGAGCATATGGAACTGACAATTTAAAGCCCTTATAGCCAAGGTAGCAGAAGTGTAAATCTTTTTTCCCCATCTGTCCAATGCCCTAGAATCCCTGTCAGAGGGGGTAAGGTTTTCTGAAGCGGTAGCCTTGACCCCCCTTTGGGACCCTGAGAGATAGTTTCTGGGTCAGCAGCAGGGTTTTTGAAAAGGAATTTATGAGAGTCAGGAACCCTGTAGTACCGGTCTGGCTTAACAGGAGCTGGAGGTAAGGAGTAAGGGGTCAGACTGGACTCTGAAAATACATCATCTACAATGTCTAACACAGGTGGAATAGCTAGGGGCCTGTGTTGTGGTAGTAAAAGGAAGTCGCTGAGCCTTTTCTTAGATTCTGAAAAATCTTGGCTCTCCCAGTGGAAATGCTCCCTCATGGTATGCAAAGTTTCCCCAAAAGAGTAATCCTCAGTAGGAGAGGCTGAAGGGATAGATTCTTCAGCATCAGAATCCTCATAGGGAGGAAGAGAGTATTCCTGATCTGAAGAGGAATCAGAAATGAAAACCTGATCTGAAGATTCATATTCTGTCTCTTGCCTAGGCCTTTTATCTGGAGGGGGATGGGAACCCCTGATCAAAGTAATTAAGTCTTCGGCCATTTTGAGCATCTGTTTTTTGGGCATGGAGGCCTGTCCATGAGGCTGTTGTACTTGTTTCTTTGTCTTTAAAGGTGCTTTAGCCTTTGCATTTGAAGCTGAAGTCGATTTAATGTATAATTGAGTAGGTCTGAAAACACCCTCAGGAGCCTATGCCTGCTCAGAGGCTCCGGACCCATCTGAAGGAATAGTCTCCGAAGGTCCAATACTCTGAGCTTCCAGCGGCCTAGTTGATTCCATGTAGGAGTTGGTAGTGGCCTGCTGGTCTAAAGTAGCGGGCGTCAGGGGTTGCGAAGGTGCCTCACTGAGAACCGGCGACTGGCTTAGAAGAAGCCTCGTCGTCGGTTTTGGACCTTGGATGCCTGTTCTTTTCTTTGCGTTTCTTGTGAATTCTGGTAGTTGGACGGCTATCCGACGACATCGTGTAATTAAATCTTCTGCCAAAATAGTGCAATGCAAAATCGTACCGACGCTTAATAGTGCGTTGGTTAAATCTAGCACAAAACCGACAACTAGCAACGTCGTGGTTTATGTATTTGCTTCCCACAAGAAATACAATTAACTTTTTCTAATATTGGTCTGGAGCAAGAAAAAAGTTTCCCCAACGGGGTACTTAGTTTTTAATGAAGACTTGGGATCTGAAACTTGAATACGAAAATCTCAGGAGTCGGCCAACCGGCACTTGTGAACTGCTTATGCTTCAGGCACCGCTCGGAAAGAAAGACTGAAGAAAATGGCATCGGCTGCATCTTTTATACCCCTGGCGCACTGATGTCAAGGAAGAGGTGACAGCAACCGATGCCAGACCTAGACTTTGGAATTCAAGCAGACTGAGGGTAGCCTGCCAGCAGGATAACCCAAGTGTAATGACTGCAACAGTGAAACACGAAGAACATCCCTGTAACACCGGTCTGGCTTGTTAGGAGCCGGTGGTAGGGAATCTGGAGCCGTGCTTGATTCCAAAAACACATCAACAACAATATCTAAAACAGGAGGTATGGCCAAAGGCCTATGCTGAGAAAGAAGGAAATCCCTAAGCCTCGTTTTTGATTGAGAAATCTTGACTCTCCCAATCAAAATGTTCCCTCAAAGTATGCAAGGTTTCACCAAAAGAATAATCTTCAGAAGGAGATGCAGATGGAATGGATTCCTCTGCATCTAAATCCTCATAGGGTGGTATAGAAAATTCCTGATCAGAAGAGGAATCAGAAGAAACAGAAACCTGATCTGAAGATTCATAATCAGTGTCTTGCCTAGGCCTCTTATCGGGGGGGGGGATTGGGAAAGTACAGTTGTGTACACTTACCATAGATGTTCGAGTGTATTCACTGTTGCAGTCATTACATTTGGATAATCCTGCTGGCAGGTTGCCCTCAGTCAGCCTGAATTCCAAAGTCTTGGGTCCTGCGTCGGATGCTGTCGCTCCTTCCCTGACGTCAGGTCATCAGGGGTATAAAAGATGCGTCCGATGCCATTTTCTTTAGTCTTTCTTGCCCCAGATGTCAGGTGCCCCCTAAAAGGGTAGCCAAAGTGTATATATATATATATATATATATATATATATATATATATATATATATATATATATATATATATATATATATACATGCACCAATATAAACTTCACCTTCATCTACAAGCAAATACACCACATAGGTTGTATAAATCAGAGAAGGAAAGATAGGTTCCATCAGAAGAAAGGGAGATGGCAGGTGGGTAACCTGGACTGCAACAGTGAATACACTCTAACATCTCCATTTATGGTAAGTGTACACAACTGTACTATGTTCTTCGTGTTTCACTGTTGCAGTCATTACATTTGGGTAGAGTCCCAAAGTTATGGATGGGAGGCTGGAGCTAAACAGCATTAAGAGCGGCTATGAGGCCCTGCAGAACTGCAGTGGCAAAGCCTGCCCTGGATTTAGGGAAGAGTGGCAGATGATAGTGCTTTGTAAAGTTGTGCACTGAACTCCAAGTAGCAGCCTCTAAAATATCCTGGGTTGGTACTCCCCTGAGAAAGGCTGCTGAAGTGGCTGCAGCTCTGGTTGAATTAGGCCTAATGCCCTTAGGCACTGGCTTGCCATGGTGTAAGTAGCAGAAACGAATGCAGTGGCCTATCCACTTTGAAATAGTCTGCTTTGAGATAGCCTTTCCTTGTGATCCTGCAGCATATGCCACTAGTAATTGCTCTGTCTTTCTGAAAACTTTGGTCCGGTCCAAGTAGAATCTAAGTTGTCTCTGTACGTCCAAAGAATGCAGAATCCCCCCCACCCCCTGTTTTGTGGTTTTGGATAAAAGGTTGGCAGATGAATAGTTTGCTTAAGAGCCACACTGGACACCACCTTAGGCATAAATGTTGGGTTTGTCCTCAGAGAGACCCTGTCTGGATAAAAAATGATAAAAGGTTCCACAGCCATGAGTGCCTTTAGCTCTGAAACTCGTCTTGCAGAAATTATTTCTAGGAGCAGAGCTGTTTTCCCAAGATAAAAACTTTATATCAGCAGTAGCAGCTGACTCAAAAAGAGGCAGGGTGAGTTTTTCCAAGACATAGTTGAGGTCCCATGCAGGCATTGGTGAACTTCTTGGCTGCCTTATTTTTTTTGGCTCCTCTGAGGTACTGTTTTAATAAGGGATGAGAATAGATTGGCGGCTCTGTATTGTAATGAGCTGAAATGGCAGAGGCATGAATTTTAATAGATGAAAAAGACAGCCCTTTGTCCAGCATCTCAGTTAAGTATTGCAAAATCTGAGGAATATTTGGCACACTTGTATCAGTTCCTTGTGCCTGGTTCCAAGCACAGAATCTCTTCCATTTCTTAGCATAAGATTTTCTAGTACTAGGCCTTCTGGCCTCCAAAATGACATGCATCACAGCTTTACTGAGAGGTGTGTTTTGTATGACTACATTATCCGCTATGCTGCCAGGTTTGAAGTCTTTTGGCTGTGCAGGATCTGATTGTTTCGCTGGGACAGTAGATAAGGTATTTGAAGTAAGGTCCAAGCTGGGCATTGAGACAAGTTTTTTAGGATTGGAAACCAGTACTGGCGGGGCCAGTCTGGGGCAATCAGTATCATTTTTGGCTTCTCCTGTCTGACCTTTAGGAGTACTTTGGGGAGGAGAGGCAGTGGAGGAAAGGCATACACTGATAGTTTTTTCCAGCTGAAAGAGCGTCCACTTTCCATGCTCGTCTGTGATAAGTCCTTGTGCAGAATCTTTTTAGTTGGTAGTTGTGAGGGGAGGCAAATAGATCTATGTCCGGGCATCCCCATTTCCTTGTTATCATGCTGAAGACTTGTGGATCCAGCTGACACTCGTGGAGATCCATGAGGTTTCTACTTAGTTCATCTGCCAGAGTATTTTACCTTCCTGGCAGGAATTGTGCCTGCAGATGTACTTGGTAAGTTAATGCTGTGTCCCACAAAGTCATGGCTAGTCTGCAAAGGGGGTAAGAAAGTTTGCCCCCCTGTTTGTTTATATACCACATGACCGTGGTGTTGTCTGTCTGTAGCAGTAGTTGTCCCGGATGAAGTAGGTCCTTGAAGGCTGTCAGGGCATTCTGAACAGCTAGCATCTCTTTTTGATTGACATGTAGATGCATTTGGGATGAGGACCATGTGCCCTGAATGCATCTTCCTGCCATGTGGTCCCCCCCAGGCATAATTAGATGCATCCGTTGTTAATGCCTGCCTGGCTGGGGATAATGTGAATGGCTGTCCCTTGTTTTGGTAAAGTACAGTTTTGTACCTACCATAAATGTAGATGTCCGAACTGGATAGCATCTGCAGTCATAACAAGTGGGTTGTCCTGTCGTCAGGCAGCCCTTCAGTCGGCCGGATTCCAAAGTCCGGGTCCGGCTTCGGCTGATGTCGCACTCCACCCGACGTCATCTCTGTTGGTCTTCGGGTATAAAGGCATCAGCCGACGCCATTTTCCTCAGTGTTTCTTGCCCCAGATGCCAGTAGCCCTCTTGCAGGCTAAAATTTGGATAGATGCCAATGTTTCCAAATAGATAGAGATAAACACAACAATAAGCATGTATGTACATATACAAAAACAAATACACCATAAAAGACTCCCCCCCAACAGCTAGCTATTAGAAGGGTAAACACCCTAGGAGTACCACAGTGGGGATGGTGGGAGGGTAATCCTGACTGCAGATGCTATCCAGTTCGGACATCTACATTTATGGTAGGTACAAAACTGTACTATGTCCTTCATGGATGCATCTGCAGGTTAGTTTGCTGTTATTTTTTGTATTTCTGTATTGCCTTTCTATATTTTGAATACTGTAGTTTGTTTTCTTTACCTTGTGTTTTGCTTGCATTCTGTTTAACAGCATATTAAAACTTCAAAAGAGGCCACAGCTCTCTCTGTTCTGAGTCAGGCAGAATTTTTCCCCTCCCTCCCACCCATTTAAGTTGTCTTGTTAAATACCACTGTCTTTCTAGTTGCCCGCCTCTTATGTTAATCTGACCATATATCTCATTTCTCTCTACTTTCACTGGCTTATGTGAGTAATCACAAAACCAACACTTTTGAAATCCCACCCCTTCAATTATTTAAATTTATTGGCCATCCTACAGTATTTCATAGTACCAAAATACAAAAGTAACCACCCCTTCAGTCCATCTTGCTGTTTTAAAATAGTAACTCTCCACTAAACCTTAACTTTTTAAACAGGTAAAACTCAAGTTACCTACTTTCATATCTAACTTCTAGTGCACACTGCAGAGTGCATTCTTTTCAATCTTACCTTTAAGCATCCCTGTTACTAGCACTTTCTCTAATACCTAAAAGATCATCTCTACTTGACTCCAAGTAGACTTTTCTCTATCTGTTAAACCTAGCACTTGCTCCTACAGTACTTATTACCTTGATACGGCACTCTTATAGACAGCACCCCAAAAGGCAAACCCCCATTTCTCGGTCACCACATCCCCGGAATCTCTTTTAATGTTTTTTTATCTAGTCCTTCTAGCATGTCGAGGATCAGTTGCTAGTGTCCTCTCCTGCTCAGCTGGTGAACCTGGGAATATTGAGGCAATGTTACAATTGCCTCATGTACACAGACAACCCTCTCCTCCTCCCACAAAACACAAATACATGCGAGAGATGCAACTATACGGCCAAACTGGAGGCTGAGCTCTCTCAACATAGGACTGGCAAGACCAGTCAGGAGGAGAAGGTTACCACACACACTATAGACCCAGTCTCACATAGTACCATCACAACCTCAAATCATACACATAAACACACAAAGACATACTCGGTGGCTCTGATCAAAAATCTACCAAAACAGCAGAGGCCAGCAAAGCAGACACCCAAACAACCACCACCTCAGAACACAACACCTGCAACACATAGACCTCACAGTCAGAGTGTCAAACAGTCACAGCCCTTAAGGCCAAACACAATGCCAGACACACTAGTCATTGGTGACTCCATAGTCAGACACACTGACGTCCCGCCACCAGACTGAGTAAGGAGAAGGTCACAGTAAGCTGCCTGTCGGGCTAGAATCCGCCACATAACGCAAGCACTCAGGTCTCTCAACAGCAGGTACAAATATGACTCAGTCATTGTCCACGCTGGTGTAAACGACCTGAGACGCACTCCTTGGACTACATGAAAAGAGACATTGAGGAGCTCTCTGATTATGTAGCCCAGGCAGGTATGACCCTGACCTTGAGCAGTATCCTACCTTCACCAAGAATGATGCCACAATACAGAGATAAGATGATCAGCTTTAACAATTGGCTTAAACTCTGGTGTCATTCAAAGGGGATCCAATGTCTGTCTGCCTGGGATGACATGCTGGACAAGCCACGCTGCTGCAAGGGACGGCTTGCACCTGTCACCCTGGGATTCCGGATATTGGCAAAGGCTCTTGCCACCCCATAGTGCCTTTTTAGGCAAGGCTCAAATTCTAAACCTACCACCCTAGAACACAAAAAAGGAAAAAAACTAAGGGTAATGCTGCTCAATGCCAGAAGTCTAAATCTCAAAATGCACGAACTCGAGGCCCTTCTCAGTATGGAGAACATCGATGTCTGTGCAGTGACAGAAACCTGGTTCAAGGCTCCTGAGAGCACCCCAGCACTATCAGGTTTTACCTCTTATCATGCTCCGCCCCAAAATCCGGACAATACCAAGAAAGGAGGGGGGGTATCCATATTCATCAAAGACACCCACACCTCAAGACTGGTGGCAACGCACGATGCATCGGAGACCATCCAGGTGCAATTAACCATAGGCAAGACTGCTCTGCAAATTGTAGCATGTTACAGGCCACCCTCACAAACTCAGAAACCTCACATGGCCTTCCTGAAAACACTAGAGGGGATAAATGTATCACCAAACACCATCATACTAGGTGACTTCAATTACCCTAATATAGACTGGGAACACTACTCAAGCCCAAACACCCTAGCCCAAAAGTTCCTGGAATTCATAAACTCAAATGCCATGGAACAACTAGTCACCATCCTCACAAGAGGAGAAAACATACTTGATCTCATCATCACGAACATGGGAGCACAATGTTCAACACCGAAGTATACCCTCACTGGTGAGATCAGATCTCAAACTAATCTCGCTGGAGGTCCTCATCCCACCCCACCTGAAATAAAAAAGACCACAGTAAAGAACTTCTCGAAAGCCGACTTCACACTTCTAAAGACTAGTGTGGTCTCCTTTAAGGCCCCCGAGCCGACGGAAAACAGTACTCAAGCCACTGAATCACTTACAAATGCCTTCTACCAGCACCTGCAGGACTGCATGGATAAGGCAATCCCAAGCAAAACAAAGACTCTTTGTACCAAAGGCAAGCGTCCACTCTGGTGGACCCCAGCCATAAACAAACTCTACAACAAAAGGAGGAAGCTACTACAAGATAGAGCAAAAAGGTAAGACACCCTTGATCACTATAAGTAAAAAACTAAGAGCTCTCATAAAATCATCCAAAGCAAATTTTGAGAGAAAAATAGCTAACGACTCAAAAGACAATCATAAGGCCTTCTTTAGCTATGTTAGAAACCTGGGAGGAAACTCCCAGATATGCTCAGAACTAGTTCAAAATGATGTGAAGATTACTGATCCTACAGACATTGCCAACATACTGGCTGACAGGTTCAGTGCAAACTTCTCCCCCCCAAAAGGAGAGATATCTATACCAGCGATTGCAGCCCCCAAACATCTCCAACGCCCAAGTGAGAACTGCTCTCTCCAAAGCAAAAACACAGCATCCATGGGACCTGATGGTGTCCCCGGCTGTGTGCTCCACAAACTCAACGAGGAATTAAACCCACAGCTAGGACAGCTGTTTAATCATAGTCTTACCTCTGGATGCGTACCCAGGGAGTGGCGCACTGCAACTGTGGTCCCACTTCACAAAGGCGGTGCCTCCACCGACCCTGGAAATTACCGGCCCATTAGCTTGACAAGCCTTATCTGCAAAGCCATGGAGAGGATCATAATGGACCTCATTAATAAAGACATAGGGAATTTGCAGACTTTGGATCCATCCCAGTTTGGCTTTGTCAAAGGCAGATCATGCCTTCTAAACTTGGTTGACTTTTTCGAAACAGTCACCAAAGCCATTGATGAGGAAAGGCAGTCCATACAGCCTACCTCGATCTGGCGAAGGCCTTTGATACAATACCCCACTGGTATCATTGAAAAACTCATCAGCTTAAATGTTAACCCATACATCACAAGATGGGTTGCAAACTGGCTGAGTGACAGAACCCACAGGGTCAGAGTTGCTGGCGCCATGTCAGACTCAAAGCCTGTCACAAGTGGTGTACCACAGGGCTCAGTTCTGGGCCCACTCTTGTTTGGCATCTACTTTTCCAAGTACAAGCAAACACAGGAGGGTTATGGCTGACAAAGTTTGCAGATGACTGCAAACTGGCCATAGTAGAAAACACATCTGACACAGATATCCTTCAGAAGGGTCTCACAGAAACGGATAACTGGTGCCAGAGCCATGGCCTAAAGTTAAATGCCAAAAATGCATAGTCATACCTTCGGGAAAACAAGGTTACCCCTAGCTACCAAATAGGTGGCAATCCACTGAGTACAGAAGAAGTTATCAGGGACCTGGGGACCCAGGTTGATAGTAGTCTGTCATTCGACACCCATGTAGCTAAAGTAGTTAGGAAGACCTTCTACATTGCCCACCTTATCATGAAGGATTCTCATCTAGATCAAGGGAGGTCATAGTCTCCCTATACTCATCACTCATCAGACCAATGATTGAGTACAATGCCCCATTCGAATGTATCTGACCCGACACTTGCAGCAGCTGGAGAGGCCACAAAGTTCCTCACCAAAAGGATAAAGGGTCTCAAACATCTGTCCTATGCTGCCCGACTGAAAGAACTCCAGCTCTATTCAGTCGCCACCGCTTGCTCAGAGGTGACCTTTGCCTAACATACAAGGCCATGTCAAACCCAGATTTGATGAATATGCTTCACCTCAAAAAATCTAGATCCGTCAGAGCCACAAGGGCGGAGACTTAAACCTCGACACGGCTATTAATAGGACGTGCTGGAGGGATAGATTCATCACCCAAAGACTCCCTATGCTGTGGAATAAAATCCCGGTATATGTGAGGCAGAGCACCTCGCTGGCCTTGTTCAAGAGAAATCTTGACCAATGGATGGGAGATCGCAGATATACCCCAGGGATTACCTCAGTGTCACTGCTCAACAGAGGCACAGCAAAATAATGGGTATAGTTCCCCATACTAAAGGGGTGGCGTAAGCCACAAAACTATGGGCTAGGCTTGTAAATGCCCTCGGGCAGATAGCCTAGTATGAACCTATGAACCTATAACAAGTGGGTAGAATACCATAGCCAACTAGGGGAGGAGGATAAAAGTAGATTATGGTGTGTTTAGGATCCCTTGCAGTACAGCAGTGGCAAACCCTGCTCGGGATCTGGAATATAGAGGCAAATTATAATGCTTGGCAAATGTATGCACGGAGGTCCAAGTAGCCGCCTCAATAATGTCTTTGGTTGCCACTCCTCGTAAGAAGGCTGTGGTAGTGGCTGTTGCTCTTGTAGAATGAGGTCTTATGTTCTGTGGAATTGGTTTTCCATGGAAGGAGTAACAGAATCGTATGCAATTTCCTATCCATTTGGAGATTGTCTGTTTGGAAATAGCTTTTCCTTCCCTTCCTGTTGCATAGGCTACAAAAGTTGGTCAGTCTTTCTGCTATTTTTGTTCTGTCCAAGTAGTAGCGTAGCTGTCTATGTACATCCAAGGTATGCAGTATTCTTTCCCCTCTGTTTTGTGGGTTGGGAAAGAAGGTTGGTAGGTGGATTGCCTGGTTTAAAGACACTCTGGATACCACCTTAGGCATAAATGTAGGATTAGTCCTCATGGACACTCTATCTTGGTGGAAGATTAGGAAGGGTTGCACTGCCATTAAGGCCTGTAGTTCTGAAACCCTCCTTGCTGAAGTAATTGCCAGTAGGAAAGCAGTTTTCCATGAAAGGTGTTGTAGGTCTGCTGTTGCTGCTGGTTCAAAGGGTGCTAGTGTCAACTTTTCTAGCACAAAGTTTAAATCCCAAGCTGGTAATGGTGGTTTCCTTGGAGGTTTTACATTCTTGATTCCTCTGAGGAATTGTCTGAGCAAAGGGTGCGAAAAACAGGTGTATCAAAGCTGTATTCTGCTGAAATAGCTGATGCATGTATCTTGATGGAGGAGTAGGACAGGCCTGAATGAAGAAGTTCGCCAGATACTCCAGAATGATAGGCATATCTATGTTTGACACATCTTTTCCTCTTTCAGTACTCCAGATGACAAACCTTTTCCATTTTCCAGCATAGTTCCTTCTTGTTGAAGGTCTGCGTGCTTCCAGAATAATGTCTTTAACTCTTTGGGAAAGTTCTGGAATAGCTGCTGTTATGTGATGTTCCATGCAGTCAGTTGTAAGGTTTTTAGGTTTGGATGTATGATGCTGTAGTTGTTCTGCGTTAACATCAAAGGCATCAGGGAATTGTCCACATATTGTTCCGAGACATGCTCCTCAGTAGTGGGTACCAGTGTTGTCTTGGCCAGTTTGGAGCTATCAGGATTATCCTTGGACGTTCTTCCTTGATTTTTAGTAGTACCTTGTGTATCAAAGGAAGAGGCGGAATGCATATGCTGTTAGGCCTTTCCAGTTGAAAGAGAGCGAATCCACTTTCCATGCTAATGGGTGGAATGTCCTTGTGCAGAATTTTTGAGCTGGTGATTGAGAGGTGATGCGAATAGGTCTATCTGTGGCATTCCCCATTTCTTTGAGATGGTCTTGAAGATGTCCGGATGAAGCTTCCATTCGTGGGCATCCGAAGTGGTTCTGCTTAATATGTCTGCTAGGGTATTGTCTTTCCCTGGTACAAATATTGCCTGTAACTGGATGTTGTAGCTGAGTGCCAGGGTCCACAGCTCCAAGGTCATTCTGCATAGGGGTATGAATGAGTGCCTCCCTGTTTGTTGATGTACCACATGACTGTGGTGTTGTCTGTCCTTATCATCAACTGGCCCTCTTTGAGAAATGGTTTGAACTTTTGGATTGCCAGTTTTACTGCCAGCATTTCTTTTAGGTTGATGTGCAGTTGAAGTTGATCCTGTGTCCACAATCCTTGCACGCATTTGTCCAGCATGTGTGCCCCCATCCTAGGTCTGAAGCGCCTGTTGTGATGGTCTGGCTTGCTTGACATCTGCGAAAGGGTAGGCCTGGGTTTGACTGGCATGCCTGAGCCCACCATAGGAACTCCTGTTTTAAGCATGGAATTAGTGGGATTTCTGTTTCTAGACTGTGTCTGTGTTGGGACCATAAATTCTTTGGGTACCACTGTAGTTTTCTCATATGTAGTCTGGCAAATGGAACCAAGATTATGCATGATGCCATGAAGCCCAAGGCCTGCAGTACTTTTCTTGCTGTTAACTTGTTCAGTTTTGTTAGTGCCAAGAAGTATAGAGGGAGTTGATTTTGTTTTGCTGTAGTCAGGAATGCCAGTTGTTTTACTGTGTCCAATTCCGCCCAAGAAAGTCCTTGTTTGGGATGGTATTAGCCTTGACTTTTGTAAATTGACTGTGTATCCCAGTGCTTGTAGCAAGTAAATGACCCTTTGTAAATCTGTTGTCAGCTTGCTTTTGTTGTCCCCTTGTAGCAGGCAGTCGTCCAGGTATGGGTAAATTTGAATTCCCTGAAGTCTGCAATGGGCGATTACTGATGCCAGGCATTTTGTGAATACTCTGGGCACAGTAGATAAGCCAAAAGACAATGCTGAGAATTGATAGTGCTCTGATCCTGCAAGAAATCTGAGGTATCTTCTGCAGATTGGTCGAATGGGGACGTGCAGGTATGCCTCCTTGAGATCTAGAGTTACCAGCCAAGACTCCTTGCCCAGCATGGGAAGAAGTTGCTGTAGGGTCAGCATTTTGAATTTTGGGACAATGATGTATGTATTTAAGGTGGACAGGTCGAGAATTGGTCTCCAACTTTTTTCCTTTCTTGGAACTAGGAATAGTCTGGAGTAGAACCCCTTTCCTTGCTCTGCTGCTGGCACTCTTTCCACAGCTCTCATGTTTGCTAACTCCATTATCTGGCGTAGAGCCTCTGTTTTTTGATTTGGAGGTAGATTTGGCATTCCTCTTTTGCCTGGAATAGTGTGGAAGTGAAACCGGTAACCTTGGTCTATGGTTTGTAAAATCCACTTGTCCTTTGTTATGTAGTGCCAGTTCTTTGAAAATAAGGTTAACTTTCCGCCTAGAGGAGCTGCTATTTGTTCCCTGGTAGGCGGGTTTAGGGTTAAGTCACTGTGGTTGTGTTGATGTAGTGGCAGTGGCCGTGTCTGTGCCTCTGTTGTTACCTTGCCACTGTCTTCCTCTGTAGGCACCTCCTCTGGATTGGTTTCTGCCTCTGGAACGTCTATTCCTGCCCCTTTGAAATTTTGTGGAGTCAGGAAAGGACCAATTTTTGGCAGGCCAGTTCCTGCTAAACCTTGGGGGTTGAACCTGCAAGAAATCTTTAACAGTTTGAACAGATTTTGCCTTTTCTTCCATTTTCTTCATAACCTGCTGGGCAGATGTACCAAACAAACTTGTCTTGTCCATAGGAGCATCTAGCAACTTAGCTTTAACATGATCCGGTAAGGCTTGTTCCTTTAGCCATGCATGCCTTCTTATCACTGTGCCTGTCATGGCTGATCTAAATGAAGCCTCCAGTGCATCATAGCCACATTTTAAGGAATGGTTGCTAACCTGTTGTATGTTATTTACCATATCTAATACATATTTCTTATCAAGAGATTCATCAGTGGTTAGTTTTTTAGTTAACTGATCCAGCATAAACTCTTGGTATTGTATCATGTGAAACTGACAGCTTAAAGCTCTAGCTGAGAGAGTAGCTGAAGTGTAGACCTTTTACCCCATCTGTCTAATGACCTTGCTTCCCTTTCAGAAGGAATAGGGTTTTTAGCTATGGTCGCTACTGCCTTGGGGCCCTGGGATATAGTTTCTGGGTCTGCAAGTGGAGCCTTGTAAAGGTGGTGATGAGTATCTGGCACCCTGTAAAATCTGTCTGGTTTGGTAGGGGCTGGGGTAAAGAATCTGGAGCGGAGCAAACATCATTGAAAGCATCATCCACCACAGAGAGAACAGGGGTATAGCCAAGGGCCTGTGCTGAGGGAGGTGCAGAAAGGTCCTAAGTCTTTTCTGGAGTCTGAAAACCTGTTGCTGCCATTGGAACTGTTCTCGCATGGCATGCAAAGTTTCCCCAAAGGAAAATTCTTCTGGTGGGGAAGCAGCTGGGATGGATTCTTCAGCATCAGAATCTTCAAAATTGGAGAAGGAGCCTCTGGCTGGTCAGTTATGTCTGATTCATCAGCAGAATCATCAGAGGACACTGGCTCGGGGCTCTGCCCTAGGTCTCTTCTCTGGGGCTGAGAGGCCCTGTCTGGGTGAGATTGAGATCCTCTAATTAAAGAAATTAAATCTTCTGCCAAGGTAAGCATTTGAGAACTAGAAGAGGGCCTGGATGGGGTGGTTTAACAGGCACTGTTTTAGTAGTCTTGGCAGCTTTAGCCCTGGCGAAGGCCTTAATGGACATGGCTGCTGGAGGCCTAGCAGCACCACGTGCTGGGGTAGAAACATCCAAGGGGATGGTGTCTGATAAGTCAACCACCGTAGTGGGTAAAATTTCTGAAGTCGTTTCAAGAGTTGTAGCAGGGGCCTCAGTTGTAGGAATAGGTTCAGCTGTACTTTGTTCAGTTTTCTCGGTTTCGGCCGAAACCGAGACACTCGCGGTTTGCTTGACCAAGGTTTCGGCCGAAACCGCGGACCGCGAGTGTCGGTCTTTATCTTTGCGTTTTTTGCCAGATTGGGTAGTCGGAGGATCCGACGGCATAATGTACGCAAAATCAGAACCGAAAAACTGTTCTGCGAACTCCGACCGACGCCTAAGCGTTCGTCGGTTGAAGGAAGCACAGGCCGAACAGGCTGCTACGTCGTGGGCTGGGCCTAAACAAGGCAGACAGTAAGAGTGGAAATCTTTATGAGGTATTTGTTTCCCACAGTTTAAACAATTGTTAACTTTTTCTGACATCGGCTGAGGCAAGAAAGAGTCCCCAACGGGGTACTTAGCTTTAGAAGTCTTCGAAGTAGTATTCGGTAGAAGTAATCTCTGGATCCGACCGACCGGCACTTGCGAACAGCTTCTGCTTCGGGCGCCACGCGGCAAGAAAGACTGAGGAAAATGGCGTCGGCTGATGCCTTTATACCCGAAGACCAACAGAGATGACGTCGGGTGGAGTGCGACATCAGCCGAAGCCGGACCCGGACTTTGGAATCCGGCCAACTGAAGGGCTGCCTGACGACAGGACAACCCACTTGTTATGACTGCAGATGCATCCATGAAGGACATCAAGCCTTTGCCCACCATCGAAACTCCTGTTGTAGGCAGGGAATGAGACTAATTATTGCTTCCAGGCTGTGGCAATGTTGAGTCCAAGCACTTTTTAGGTACCATTGAAGTTTCCCAATATGCAGTCTTGCATATGGAATTAGTAGGATGCAGGATGCCATGAAGCCCAAAGCCTGCAGAATTTTTCTTGCAGATAACTGGGCCTTTGTTGCCAACATTTTGAAATAGGTAGTCAGTTGCCTTTGTTTGTCTGGCGTGAGATAAGCCATCTGGGCAGTTGTATTTAAGCTTGCACCCAGGAATATTATCTCTTGAGAGGGTACTAATTTTGATTTATTTTCGTTGACTGTGTACCCTAGGCATGTTAGAAGCTTTTTTCACAAACGCCAGATGCTGTAGCAGAACGTCCTTGTTCTCTGCTTTAATTAGACAGTCGTCCAAGTAAGGATATATTTGTATTCCTCTTTGTCTGCAGAATGCAATTACTGGTGTCAGGCACTTTGTAAAGACCCTGGGCGCAGTAGATAAGCCAAAGGACAGTGCAGAGAATTGGTAATGCATTGTGCCAGCCTTGAATCTGAGGTATCTTCTGCATAATTGTCTGATTGGGACATGCAGGTATGCCTCTTTTAGGTCTAGAGCCACCAGCCAAGCGTTCTTGCCCAGCATGGGCAGAAGCTGCTGCAAAGTCATTATCTTGAATTTTGGTATATCCAGGAAAGTGGTCGGAATAGACAAGCCCAGTATTGGTCTCCAAGCCTTGTCCTTTCTGGGTACCAAGAACAGTCTTGAGTAAAATCATTGTCCCTGCTCTTGCTCTGGTACTTGTTGAATGGCCCCCAGGTCCATGAGGGATGAGACTTGTTTTTGTGCCTCTGCCCATTGATTTTTTGGCAGATCTGGCCAGCTGTTTGCCTTTGGCAGGGTATGGAAATGGAACTTGTACCCTTGTGACACGATATTTAGAACCCACTTGTCCTGGGTTATAATGTGCCAATTTTGAGAAAAAAGTGCTAATTTGCCCCCTAAGGGGGCTGCCAGGAGATAAGTGCTTGGTGCGGGCAGGGAGAAGTCATTGGGACTGTTTCCTGTATGGTTGTGATTTGTCTTCTCCAACTTTGGAGGTAGAAGCACCCCATTGCTTTGACCTGTAGGAATCTTGTGCCTGGGATCTGCCTCTAGTGCGTCTGGATCTGCCCCTTTGAGGTCTGACACAGGAAAGGACCAATTCTTTGTAGGCCAGTGTCTACTAAACCTAGGTGGCTGTACTTGTAAAAAAATCTTTGACAGTTTGTATAGATTTAGCTTTGTCCTCCATTTTCTTTAACACCTCCTCTGCCTTAACACCAAACAAAATATCATGCTGTAAAGGTGCATCTAATAATTTAACTTTGACATGATCAGGCAGATTTTGTTCCTTTAACCAAGCATGCCTCCTGATTACAGAACCCGTAACTGCAGCCCTGCAGGAGGCCTCCAAAGAATCAAAACCACATTGCAAAGTATGCTTTCCAACTTGTTCAGCTGCATGCAATAAATCGTGCATTTTCTTGTTTTCTGCACAGTCAGAGTTTAATAACATTTCCTGTATAAGCAATGCCATGACATGTTGCTGATCCTTGAGTATATGAAACTGACAGTTTAAGGCCCTTATAGCCAACGTAGCAGATGTGTAAACCTTTTTTCTCCCATCTATCCAGTGCCCTAGAATCTCTGTCAGAGGGGGTAGGATTTTTTGCAGCGGAAGCCTTAACTCCTTTGGGACCCAGAGAAATAGTTTCTGGGTCTGCAGCAGGGTTTTTAAAAAGGAATTTATGAGAGTTAGGAACCCTGTAATATCTGTCAGGCATAACAGGAGCTGGAGGTAAGGAGTCAGAGGTAAGACTAGACTCCGAAAACACATCATCTACAATATCTAACACAGGTGGAATGGCTAGTGGCCTGTGTTGAGGTAGTAAAAGGAAATCCCTGAGCCTCTTTTTAGATTCTGAAAAATCTTGGCTCTCCCAGTGGAAATGCTCCCTCATGGTATGCAAGGTTTCCCCAAAAGAGTAGTCATCTGGAGGAGAAGCTAAAGATATAGATTCTTCAGCATCGGAATCCTCATGGGGGGAAGAGAATATTCCTGATCAGAAGAGGAATCAGAAGAAATAGAAACCTGATCTGAAGATTCATAGTCAGTCTCTTGCCTAGACCTCTTATCAGGAGGGGGGTGGGAACCTCTGATCAAGGTAATTAAGTCATTGGCCATTTTAAGCATCTGTTTTTTGGGCATAGAGACCTGTCCACGTGGCTCTTGAGTTTGTTGCTTTGCTTTAGAAGGTGCTTTAGTCTTTGCCTTTGAAGCTGAGGTTGGTTTAATGTAAAGATGTTTAGGTCTGAATACACCCTCAGAAGCCGGTGCCTGCTCAGCGTCTCTGGACCCATCTGAAGGAATAGTATCCGAAGCTCCAATACCTTGAGTTTCCAGCCGCATGGCAGACTCCACGTGGGAGTCGTTAGCGGCCTGCAACTCTAAAGTAGCAGGCATCAGGGGCTGCGAAAGCGCCTCACTGAGAACAGGTGAACCGGCGACTGGCTTAGGAGAAGCTTTGTCATCAGTTTTGGGCCTCGGTTGTCTATCTCTCTCCTTTTCTTTGCGTTTTTTGTGAACTCCGGCAGTCGGATCGCTATCCGACGACATTTCTGGATAATTAAACCGCCGTCCAAAATAGTTTAAAGCAAAATCATACCTACGCTTAATAGTGCATTGGTTAAATCTAGCACAAAACCGACAACCAGAAACGTTGTGATCAGGGCCGAGGCAAGGAATACAGTTAAGAATGAAAGTCCTTATGAGGTATTTGCTTTCCACAAGAAATACAATTATTTACTTTTTCTGACATTGGTCTGGAGCAAGAAAAAAAAGTTTCCCCAACAGGGTACTTACTTTAATGAAGACTTCGGATCTGAAACTCGAACACGAAAATCTCAGGAGTCGGCCGACCGGCACTTGCGAACTGCTTCTGCTTCGGGCACCGCGCGGCAAGAAAGACTAAAGAAAATGGCATCGGCCGCATCTTTTATACCCCTGACGACCTGACGTCAGGGAAGGGGTGACAGCAGCCGACGTAGGACCCAAGACTTTGGAATTCAGGCCGACTGAGGGCAACCTGCCAGCAGGATTACTCAAATGTAATGACTGCAACAGTGAAACACGAAGAACATCCCCTGATCAAGGTAATTAAGTCTTCAGCCATTTTGATCATCTGTTTCTTGGGCATAGAGGCCTGAGCACGTGGCTGATGCATCGGATTCTTGGCCTTAGGAGTTGCTTTTGTCTTTGTTTTTGAAGCTGGCGTCGGTTTTATATAGAAATGCTGAGGCCTGAAAACACCCTCAGAAGCCGGTGCCTGCTCAGCGGCTCTGGACCCATCAGAGGGAGATATCCGCAGGTACAATACTTTGAGAAACTCCACATGGGTCTAGGTAGAGGCCTGCGACTCAAAAGTAGCGAGTATCAGGGGCTGCGAAAGCACCTCACTGAGTACCGGCCAACAGGCGACTGGTTTAGGAGAAATTTTGTCTTCGGTTTTGGACTTCGACGGTCTGTCTCTGTCCTTTTCTTTGCGTTTTTTGTGACTCCGGTAGTCGGATTACTATCCAACAACATTTCAGGGCAGTTAAATCGGTTTCCAAAATATTTTGGAGAAAAGATATACCGACGTTTAATAGTGCGTTGGTTGAATCTAGCACAAAACAGACAGCAAGGCATGTTATGATCTGGGCCTAGGCAAGGAATACAGTACAAATGGAAATCCTTATGAGGTATTTGCTTCCCACAAGTAATGCAATTATTAACTTTTACTTACATTGGTATGGAGCAAGAAAAAGTTTCCCCAACGGGGTACTTAGCTTTAATTGAAGACTTTGGTTGTGAAACTCGAATGCAAAAATTTCAGGAGTCGGCCGACCAGCACTTGCTAACTGCTTCTGCTTCAGGCACTGCGCGGCAAGAAAGACTAAAGAAAATGGTGTCGGCTGCCTGTTTTATACCCCCTGACGACCTGACGTCATGGAAGAAGAGACAGCAACCGATGCAGGACCCAAGACTTTGATATACAGGCCGACTGAGGGCAACCTGCCAGGAGATTACCCAAATGTAATGACTGCAACAGTGAAACACGAAGAAAGTACAGTTTTGTACCTACCATAAATGTAGATGTCCGAACTGGATAGCATCTGCAGTCATAACAACTGGGTTGTCCTGTCGTCAGGCAGCCCTTCGGTCGGCCGGATTCCAAAGTCCGGGTCCGGCTTCGGCTGATGTCGCACTTCACCCGACGTCATCTCTGCTGGTCTTCGGGTATAAAGGCATCAGCCGACGCCATTTTCTTCAGTGTTTCTTGCCCCAGATGCCAGTTGCCCTCTTGGAAGGCTAAATTTTGGGTAAAATGCCAATGTTTCCCAAAGGATAGAAGGCAAACACAAAAAATAAGCATGTATGTACATATATACAAACAAATACACCATAAGAGACTCCCCCCCACCAGCTAGCTATTAGGAGGGTAAATACCCTAGGAGTACCACAGAGGGAAGGAGGGAGGTAATCCTGACTGCAGATGCTATCCAGTTCGGACATCTACATTTATGGTAGGTACAAAACTGTACTATGTCCTTCATGGATGCATCTGCAGTCATAACAACTGGGTAGAATACCATAGCCAACTAGGGAGGAGGAAGAATAGATTATGGTGTGGTTAGGATCCCTTGCAGTACAGCAGTGGCAAACCCTGCTCGGGATCTGGAATACAGAGGTAAATTATAATGCTTGGCAAATGTATGCACGGAGGTCCAAGTAGCCTCAATAATGTCCTTGGTTGCCACTCCTCGTGAAGAAGGCTGTGGTAGTGGCTGTTGCTCTTGTAGAATGAGGTCGTATGTTCTGTGGAATTGGTTTTCCATGGAAGGAGTAACAGAATCGTATGCAATTTCCTATCCATTTGGAGATTGTCTGTTTGGAAATTGCTTTTCCTTCCCTTCCTGTTGCATAGGCTACAAAAAGCTGGTCAGTTTTTCTGTTACTTTTTGTTCTGTCCAGGTAGTAGCGTAGCTGTCTGTGTACATCCAAGGTATGCAGCATTCTTTCCCCTCTGTTTTGTGGGTTGGGGAAGAAGGTACGTAGGTGGATTGCCTGGTTTAGGGACACTCTGGATACCACCTTAGGCATAAATGTAGGATTAGTCCTCATGGACACTCTGTCTTGGTAGAAGATTAGGAAGGGTTGTACTGCCATTAGAGCCTGAAGTTCAGAAACCCTCCTTGCTGAGGTTATTGCCAGTAGGAAAGCAGTTTTCCATGAAAGATGCTGTAGGTCTGCTGTTGCTGCTGGTTCAAAAGGTGCGAGTGTCAACTTTTCTAGCACAAAGTTCAAATCCCAAGCTGGCAGAGGTGGTTTCCTAGGAGGTTTTACATTCTTGATCCCTCTGAGGAACTGTCTGAGTAGAGGATGTGAGAAGACAGGTGGATCAAAGCTGTATTCTGCTGAAATAGCTGATGCATGTATCTTGATGGAGGAATAGGACAGGCCTGTATGTAGAAGCTCTGCCAAGTACTCCAGAATGTTAGCCATATCTATATTCGACACATCCTTCCCTCTTTCAGCACTCCAAATGACAAACCTTTTCCATTTCCCTGCATAGTTCCTTCTTATTGAAGGTCTGCGGGCTTCAAGTATAATGTCTTTAACCCTTTGGGAGAGATCTGGAATAGTTGCTGCTATGTGATGTGCCATGCAGTCAGCTGCAACGTTTTAGGTTTGGATGCATGATGCTGTAGTTGTTCTGAGTTAACATCAAAGGCATCAGGGGTATTGACCACATTTTGTCCCGAGACATGCTCCTCAGCAATGGGTACCAGTGTTGTCTTGGTCAGTTTGGAGCTATCAGGATTATCCTTGGACGTTCCTCCTTGATTTTTAGTAATACCTTGTGTATCAAGGGAAGAGGTGGGAATGCATATGCTGTCAGGCCTTTCCAGCTGAAGGAGAGCGAATCCACTTTCGATGCAAGTGGATGGAATGTCCTTGTGCAGAATCTTTTGAGCTGGTGGTTGAGAGGGGAAGCGAATAGATCTATTTGTGGCATTCCCCATTTCTTTGCGATGGTCTTGAAGATGTCCGGGTGTAGCATCCATTCGTGAGCATCCGAGGTGGTTCTGCTTAACATGTCTGCTAGAGTGTTCTCCTTTCCCGGTACAAACATTGCCTGTAACAGGATGTTGTAGCTGAGTGCCAGGTTCCAAAGGTCCAAAGTCATTCTGCATAGGGGGTATGAATGAGTGCCTCCCTGTTTGTTGATGTACCACATGACTGTGGTGTTGTCTGTCCTTATCATCAAATGGCCTTCTTTGAGAAATGGTCTGAATTTTTGGATTGCCAGTTTTACTGCCAGCATTTCTTTTAGGTTGATGTGCAGGTGAAGTTGGTCCCAAGGTCCACAATCCTTGCACACATTTGTCCAGCATGTGAGCCCCCCATCCTAGGTCTGAGGCGTCTGTTGTGATGGTTTGGCTTGCTTGATATTTGTGAAAGGGTAAGCCTGGGTTTGACTGGCATGCTTGAGCCCACCATAGGAACTCCTGTTTTAGGCATGGAATTAGTGGAATTTCTGTTTCTAGGCTGTGCCTGTGTTGGGACCATAAATTCTTTAGGTACCACTGTAGTTTTCTCATATGCAGTCTGGCATGTGGAACCAAGATTATGCATGATGCCATGAAGCCCAAGGCCTGCAGAACTTTTCTTGCTGTTAGCTTGCTGTGGTTTGTTAGTGCCAAGAAGTAAAGATGGAGATCTTTTTGTTTTTCTGCAGTTAGGAATGCCATTTGTTTTACTGTGTCCAATTCCGCCCAAGAATGTCCTTGTTTGGGATGGAATCAGCCTTGATTTTTGCAAATTGACTGTGTATCCCAGTGCTTGTAGCAAGTAAATGACCCTTTGTAAATCTGTTGTCAGCTTGCTTTTGTTGTCCCTTGTAGCAGGCAGTCGTCCAGGTATGGATAAATTTGGATTCCTGTAGTCTGCAGTGGCGATTACTGATGCCAGGCATTTTGTGAATACTCTGGGCGCAGTAGATAAGCCAAAGGGCAATGCTGAGAATTGATAGTGCTCTGATCCTGCAAGAAATCTGAGGTATCTTCTGCAAATTGGTCGAATGGGGACGTGCAGGTATGCCTCCTTGAGATCTAGAGTTACCAGCCAACACTCCTTGCCCAGCATGGGAAGAAGTTGCTGTAGGGTCAGCATCTTGAATTTTGGGACAATGATGTATGTGTTTAAGTTGGACAGATCGAGAATAGGTCTCCAGCTTTTTTCCTTTCTTGGAACTAGGAATAGTCTGGAGTAGAATCCTTTGCCTTGTTCTGTTATTGGTACTCTTTCCACAGCTCTCATCTTTGTTAATTTTATTATCTGCTGTAGAGCTTCTGTTTTTTGATTTGGAGGTAGGTTTGGCATTCCTCTTTTGACTGGTATAGTGTGGAAGTGGAACTGGTAACCTTGGTCTATGGTTTGCAAAATCCACTTGTCTTTTGTGATATAGTGCCAGTTCTTTGAAAATAAGGTTAATTTTCCGCCTAAGGGTGCTGCTATTTGTTCCCTGGTAGGCGGAGTTAGGATCAAGTCACTGTGATTGCCCTGTTGTAGTGGTAGTGGCTGTGCCTATGGCTCTGTTATTACCTTGCCACTGTCGTCCTCTGTAGGCACCCCCTCTGGTTTGATTTCTGCCTCTGGAACGTCTATTCCTGCCCCTTTGGGATCTTGTGGAGTCAGGAAAGGACCAATTTTTGGCAGGCCAGTTCCTGCTAAACCTTGGGGGCTGAACCTGCAAGAAATCTTTAACCGTTTGTACAGATTTTGCCTTTTCTTCCATTTTCTTCATTACCTGCTGGGCAGGTGTACCAAACAAACTGGTCTTATCCATAGGAGCATCTAATAACTTAGCTTTAACATGATCCGGTAAAACTTGTTCCTTCAGCCATGCATGTCTTCTTATCACTGTGCCAGTCATGGCTGATCTAAATGAAGCCTCCAGTGCATCATAGTCACATTTTAAGGAATGGTTACTAACCTGTTGTATGTTATTTACCATTTCTAATAGATTTTTCTTATCTATAGCGTCATCAGAGGATAGCTGTTTAGTTAACTGATCAAGCATAAACTCTTGGTATTGTATCATGTGAAACTGACAGTTTAAAGCTCTAGCTGAGAGAGTAGCAGAGGTGTAAACCTTTTGCCCCATCTGTCTAAAGACCTGGCTTCCCTTCAGAAGGAATAGGGTTTTTGCTGTGGTTGAGGCTACTGCCTTAGGGCCCTGGGATATAGTTTCGGGTCTGCAAGAGGGGCCTTGTATAGGTGATGATGAGTGTCTGGCACCCTGTAAAATCTATCTGGTTTGGCAGGTGCTGGAGGTAAAGAATCTGGTGCAGTGCAAACATCATTAAATGCATCGTCCACAACAGAGAGGACAGGAGGTATAGCTAAGGGCCTGTGTTGTGGTAGGTGCAGAAAAGTCCTAAGTCTTTTCTGGAGTCTGAAAAATCCTGTTCCTGCCATTGGAAATGTTCTCTCATGGCATGTAAGGTTTCCCCAAAGGAGAATTCTTCTGGTGGGGAAGCAGCTGGAATGGATTCTTCAGCATCTGAGTCCTCAAAATTGGAGAAAGGAGCCTCTGGCTGGTCTGTAATATCTGAGTCTTCCGCAGAATCATCAGAGGACACAGGCTCGAGGGGCTCTGCTCTAGGTCTCTTTTTTTGGGCTGAGAGGCCCTGTCTGGGTGAGATTGAGATCCCTAATTAAGGATATTAAATCTTCTGCCAGAGTAAGCATTTGTGAACTAGAAGTGGGCCTGGTTGAGGGTGGTTTAACAGGCAGTGACTTAGTAGATTTGGCTGCTTTAGCCCTGGCGAAGGCCTTAATAGACATGGCTGCAGGAGGCCTAGCTGCACCACGTGCTGGGGTAGAGACATCCAAAGGGATGGTGTCTGATAAGTCACTAGTAACCACTGTAGTAGGTAAAATTTCTGAGGCCGATTCAAGTAAGGTAACCGGAACCTCAGTAGTAGTCATTGATTCGGCTGTACTCTGATCAGTTTTCTCGGTTTCGGCCGAAACCGAGACACTCGCGGTTTGCTTAACCATGGTTTCGGCCGAAACCGCGGACCGCAAGTGTCGGTCTTTTCTTTGCGTTTTTAATAATTTGGGTAGTCGGAGGATCCGACGGCATAATGTACGCAAATTCAGAGCCGAAAAACTGTTCAGCAAACTCCGACCGACGCCTAAGTGTTCGCCGGTTGAAAGAAGCACAGGCCGAACAGGCTGCTACGTCGTGGTCTGGGCCTAAACAAGGCAAACAGTAAGAGTGGAAATCCTTATGAGGTATTTGTTTCCCACAAGTTAAACAGTTATTGACTTTTTCTGACATCGGCTGAGGCAAGAAAGAGTCCCCAACGGGTACTTAGCTTTTAGAAGTCTTGAAGGAGTATTCGGTAGTAGTAATCTCTGGATCTGACCGACCGGCACTTGCGAACAGCTTCTGCTTCGGGCGCCACGCGGCAAGAAAGACTGAAGAAAATGGCGTCGGCTGATGCCTTTATACCCGAAGACCAGCAGAGATGACGTCGGGTGAAGTGCGACATCAGCCGAAGCCGGACCCGGACTTTGGAATCCGGCCGACCGAAGGGCTGCCTGACGACAGGACAACCCAGTTGTTATGACTGCAGATGCATCCATGAAGGACATCATGTGGCACCTGCTACCTTAACTACATGGGTTCTGTCAGTCAACTGGTTAGCTATCCATTGCACAATGTAAATTTGAATATGAATCCTTATAAGCCAATCAATAATACTTGCATAGGGAATAGTGTCAAAGGCCTTGGGTAGGCCTAGATATGCTGTATGTACTGCGTAACAACTATCCACTGCTTCAGTTACTTTTTCAAAGAAATTAATAAGGATAAAGATGCAGAACGTTCCTTTGATATAGCAAAACTGATAAGGATCCAGAGTTCAGAAATTTTCCATGTCCAGATATAACATAATGTGCTCCATAGCTTTACACATGAGACTAGTGAGACTAACAGATCTATTAGTTACCAGGGTCCATGGCTGGGCCATCCATGGGGCTGAGCTTCTTCAGATCTGGAAACCCTGGACCTCACCAGTTCCAGCAAACATATCCTCTTGTCCTGTGAGAGCAATTATGATGTCCTACTTAAGAGTCCATACTCAATGTCCAAGGAAAGCAACCGTGCAGCTGCAGCTACATGCACAAATGCACTTGGGGTAATACCTATGAGTCTGCTGAAATAACTGGGTCGGTTGGAATCTGGTGGTGGTGATAATGACACTAGAACAGGAGGACTAAACCAAGCTCCTGCGATCGGTACCAAAACCTCCTGGGCTGAAGCCAAGACATAGAAAGTACAGTTGTTTACACTTACCATAAATGTAGATGTTAGAGTGTATTCACTGTTGCAGTCATCACATTTGGATTATCCCTTCCAGGGTAGCCCTCGGCTGGCCCGAATACCAGAGACACTATTTCTGTTGCTATAGCTTGAGGACTGACGTCAGGTCGTCAGTAGTATAAAGTAAGTCAGCCGACACCATTACATCAGTTTTATATGCCCTAACCTGTCAGGAGCCCCCAGGTAGGAGGCCAGGTTTTATTTTATTTTTATTTTACACTTGTTAACCGGGATGGTCCGACTGGATTAATGTCCATTTTCAGTGGAGGCCCGGGGAGAAAAGCTCCAAGATACATGTAGACAATGCAATTATCAGAACAGTTGGTGTATGGCTTATACACCTAAGTAACATTTACTCATACGTTGCAAAACAAAGCAATACAACACCACATAACATCAGAGGCTTGCATATCAATGCAAGAATGTATAAACAGGTAGTAACAGCATATTACCTTCAGGATTAAGAATATAATGAGTAGTTTTAGTTATGGTTTTGGCCATTATGATATTGAGGGGGGTGGCTGAAGAGAGGACACTTATAGAGAAGAGGCGTGTGAGATGGACATGGTGCTAGTCAGGGTTGGTGCAGGGACATATCCAGTGTGATTTAAAGTAATATTTAATCTTGGTTTTGAATACGGTAAGTGAAGGTTCTAGTGTCAGGTCAGGTGCTAGGGAGTTCTATATCTTTCCAACATACTTAGTAAAGAGAGAGTCACCAGCAGCATGGTTGGATTTTCCTCTCTGAACTCGGAGTTTGGTGGAGGAGTGGTTGATTGTTGCTGTAGGGGCAGATCATGTTTTTTTAGGGCAAGGGTATTTTCTGGCCGGTGGAGGATTTTATGGGCAACTATGAGCTGGTTGAGTTGTAGAAGGTGAGGTAGTTCAAGCCAGCCTAGGAGATTTAGTTTGTGGCAGTGGTGGGTTCGGTAGGGTGTGCCAGTAGCAAATCTGGCAAAATGATTGTAACAATATGATAATTTATTAAGATTAGTTTTGCTCAGGTAAGAAAAAAGAGGAGAGGTATAGAGAAAGGCAGACAGTAGATGGGAGTGGGCGATTGCAATTCTTGTGGGTGGGGTGAGGAATGACTTGATTCTATAGAGAGAGCCAGGTTTTTTACTGATGTTTTTTATAGTTTGATTGATGTGCATGTCAAACCTTACATTGTTATCAATTGTGACACCCAAGAAGTATAGTTTGAGTTTCTGGGGAGATAATGGTCCCATTACAAGCGGTTATACTGAAGGTTGGTGGGTTGGACCTACGTGTAGGGGCGAAGAGCAGTAGCTTAGTTTTGTTGGGATTTAGGATTAGATGTTGGTTTAGTAGCCATTTTTCAACCAAGTTAAAGGTGCTTGGGTTATTGTGGTAAGATTTGTTGGGTTGGTGGCAGAACAAATCAAGGTGGAGTCGTCTGCATATTGAATGCAGGCAGCCTCTGGTATGACTGTGCTAATTTCATTTATAAAGATGGAGAGGAGAAGGGGACCTAGTATTGAGCCCTGGGGGACTCCTAGTCTGACAGGAAGGCATGAGGATAGTTTACCCTGCCACAGGACAGCTTGCTGCCTGCCTTGTAGGTAGGAATCAAACCATAGGCGTGCCTGATTGTCTAATGTGAAGGCATTCAAGGTGTTTATTAGTATTTTGTGGTTGACCATGTCAAAAGCCTTGGAGAGGTCTAGGAAGAGTGCATAGGTAAGTTTATTGTTACGCTTGTGGTTTATAATGTTAGTAAAAGAGAGTAAGGCTGATGTAGTGTTGTGATTTGGCCTAAAGCTATGTTGAGAGTTGGATAGCAGTTTGTTCTGTGTGAGATATTTCATGAGTTGAATAGGAACACACTTCTCCATAATTTTAGCTAGTAGAGACAAAATAGCTATGAGACTGTAGTTAGACAGTTAGGTGGAATTGCCCCCCTTATGAAGAGGTATGACGTGAGATTTTTCATATGGCGGGGATGGAGGCTTCTGCTACGGTTCGGTTGATTAGAATTGAAAAGGGGTATGCAATTGCATCTGCTGCCTTTTGCAGATAGTCAGCTGGGAGGAGGTCAGCTGCCAGAGTGGTGGGTCTTAGTTTCCTAAGCAGGGCCTTAATGAGTGGAGTGGACACTGGTTGAAAGGTAAAGGATGTACTGGTATAGGTACTGGTAGTATTTGGATTAGTGCCAGTGGGAGTGAGCTGGCTAGCCAAAGATTGGATAGTTTCAGTGAAGAAGGTGTTAAAAGAGTTAGCTATATCCTCTGGGGATTTTTGTTTGGTTGCAGACAGGGGTGGGGTGGTGGTTTGGCCTGGGTGGAGGAGTGAATGGATTCCTGCCCAGAATTTTTGTGGTTTGTTTTGGGGTACTTGCTGTAGGTTATGGTAGTAATTCTTTTTATCTATAGTTATAGATTTTTTGGCATCATTTCTTAGTTGTCTAAATTTAAGTTGGTCTGGCAGGGTTTTAGTTGTGCGATAGATGGCCCATGCTTTATTCCTGAGTGGGATTTTAGAGTTTGTATCTTTAGTAAGCCAAGGTGCAACATTGACCTTGGTTCTAATGGTATGTGTGGGAGCATGGCAATTGAGAACAGTGAGGAATTTGGTGTTAAAGTACCTGACAGCATCATCTAGGAGGAGGTATTTTAGGGCTGACCAGTTACATAAATTTAGTTCATTGTTAAATGTATTGAGATCAACGTTTTTGTTGCTTCTTATATTTTTACAGGTGGGTTGGTAGCAGAAGCTAACGTTATGTTTGAGTATATGGGTGAGGCAATGATCACTTAGATCGTCAGGTAGGGTGCCTGATGTATAGAGATGTGGGGAGCTGTTGACTAGTATCCAATCCAGGGTACTGTCTTTATTTTGTGATTTTACTTGACCTAGTGGGTGAGGATATGGTTTGGGTAAACCCATGGAGGTTGGCATGGGTTGTGGGGAATTTAGAGGAGCAGGCATTCCAGTCAATATTGAAATCCACGAAGACAATGGTTTCTTGTGGGGGGCTGTTAGACAGCCAGCTTAACAAATCTTCAAGGGTGTCTGTGTTCTTCCCTAGGAGAATATAAACACAGAAAATGTTTATGCTTTTGTGATTATTAATATGTTGGCTTGTGATAACTTCAGCGTTATTAAATTGGGGGGGGTTGTAGGGTGTCTGTGGTGACTGATAAGGTGGACTTATAAAGTACTGCTACACCTCCTCCTTTTTTATAGGAATGATCTAGTCTGTACATACTGTACCCTGGTGGCAGAATTTCATTGTCCTTGGTGGCAGGTTTTAGACATGCTTCTGTGAGGCATAGTATATCTGGTGAGTGCACTGCCAAGAGGGCATGTAGGTGTTGGATTTTGTTGTTTATGTCCTGATGTTGAGCTGACAGGCCAACAAGGAGCCAGGGGGTCTGTCTGATGGATCGATGCTGATAGGACAGTTAGAGGGGGTCTTGGTGTCAGAGGTATGGGTTGGGCCAGGGTTTGGGTGGATGTTTTCATCCACAGTGAGGTTGTTTTTTAATTTGGTTATGAGTTTCCAAATTCTGAGTAGGGTACAGTAATGGAACCTGGGTTTAGGATAAATGCATCTAGGTAGAGTAAGGACATAGTTGATTGGGGTTGGTGAGTTGAGTATATGGGAGGGGGGAAGGTGATTGTTTTTGTGCATTAGTGGAGATGATGAGGTTCTGAAGCTAGGGTAGTGGAAGCCAAGGTAACTTTTGTTCACAAAGGCAGAGAGAACATAAGGGATGAGTAGCAGGGATGATAGAAGGGTTAGCAATAGAAGTTTAGGGGTAGGCATATTTATTGTATTGAGATTTGATACTATGTTATGGGAAAGAGAAAAACAAAACAGAAGCTGGGGGAGGGGACAAGTGGTGGCATGCAGACAGTTAAGTTTCAAGGGTTAGTTGTAGCTGATTAGTTTGCAGAGGAGTGGGGTGTGGTTAGATAGGTATAAATTTAGTAGTACTAGGGGCGGTGGTATTTGGGGGCAGGGTGGGGAGCAAAGCAGGCCTTAACCAATTCTCAAGTTCCAGCTTTCAGAGGTTACAGGGCAGGTGTACAGCTCACGTTCATCGTTTGTACATTGTGTGCACCTTTTCCTTAGTATTGGGAACTGCAGTTATGGTTTAGCATTTGAAGTTAGAGTTTTACAGGAGGGCAGCCTGGGAGTTAGTCCTTAGGGTAATAGAAATAGCAACTGAGGGCTTTTTTGCTAATTCAATAACAGTTTGGGGGGGGGGGGGGGTTAGACGCCATTTACAGTGCTGGACCCAGTCGCAGTACTGTTACAATATTATTCAATTAGAGTTATGGTAACAACCTTGCTTAAGTCCGTTTTGCTGTTTCAGCACAGGGTTGGGAGGTCATTGTTCCGCATGGTTCCCTGTGTGGTAGAGTTTAAGTTTGTTTCACTTAGGGAGCCTTTTGGGACTTGTGGGCAAGGTAACAACCTGTAGGAATAGATTTGCAGAGTTACCAGCAGTCAGTAGCAGTCTATGTAGTACACAGCTGCAGACATATATGACACATTCCCACATTTCAGTAATCAAGCATCTCTGCCAATATTGCTAGACAGTCTTTTTTAAAGCAGGGTCGAGTTAGCTATATGTGCAGATAGACTACAGGAGTGCCCTCCGTGCCTAGTGCGGTCCCTTGAAACATGCAGTCACCTTACTAGGTGATATGATTAGCAGTGTATTGTCCTATACGCTAACGTTAAGTTTCCTTACATTTTAACACTGTTACTTTGCCCAACACATTTGTTTTTACTAGCATAGGCATCTAATACACTCAGGCACAAACTAACCTTAATTGGTCAACGGAGAACTATCCTACCCGCTAACGCTGAGTTTGAATAGCCTTTAACTTTAATGAAACAACTGTTGTTACTAGCAAAGATACACAAAAAAGTACAGTTGTGTACACTTACCATAAATGTAGACGTTCGAGTGTATTCACTGTTGCAGTCACTACATTTGGGTAATCCTGCTGGCAGGTTGCCCTCAGTCGGCCTGAATTCCAAAGTCCTGGGTCCTGCGTCGGCTCTGTCGCCCCTTCCCTGACGTCAGGTCGTCAGGGGTATAAAAGATGGGGCCGACGCCATTTTTTTTTAGTTTTTCTTGCCCCAGATGTCAGGTGCCCCCTAAAAGGGTAGCCACAATTTATATATATATATATATATATATATATATATATATATATATATATATATATATATATATATATCTATATATATATCTATATATATAAAAAAATACATGCACCAATATAAACCTTACCTTCATCTACAAGCAAAGACACCACATAGGTTGTATAAATCAGAGAAGGAAAGATAGGTTCCATCAGAAGAAAGGGGGATGGCGGGTGGGTAACCTGGACTGCAACAGTGAATACACTTGAACATCTACATTTATGGTAAGTGTACACAACTGTACTATGTTCTTCGTGTTTCACTGTTGCAGTCATTACATTTGGGTAGAGTCCCAAAGCTATGGATGGGAGGCTGGAGCTAAACAGCATTAGGAGAGGCTATGAGGCCCTGCACAACTGCAGTGGCAAAGCCTGCCCTGGATTTAGAGAACAGTGGCAGATGATAGTGCTTTGTAAAGGTGTGCACTGAACTCAAGTAGCAGCCTCTAAAATGTCCTTGGTTGGTACTCCCCTGAGAAAGGCTGCTGAAGTGGCTGCAGCTCTGGTTGAATTAGGCCTAATGCCCTTAGGCACTGGCTTGCCATGGTGTAAGTAACAGAAACGAATGCAGTGGCCTATCCACTTTGAAATAGTCTGCTTTGAGATAGCTTTTCCTTGTGATCCCGCAGCATATGCCACTAGTAATTGCTCTGTCTTTCTGAAAACTTTGGTTCTGTCCAAGTAGAATCTAAGTTGTCTGTGTACGTCCAAAGAAAGCATAATTCTCTCCCCCTTGTTCTGTGGTTTTGGATAAAAAGTTGGCAGATGAATAGGTTGGTTAAGAGCCACACTGGAAATCACTTTAGGCATAAATGTTGGGTTTGCCCTCAAAGAGACCCTGTCTGGATAAAAAATGATAAAAGGTTCCACAGCCATGAGTGCCTTTAGCTCTGAAACTTGTCTTGCAGAACTTATTGCTAGGAGTAGAGCTGTTTTCCAAGACATAGTTGAGGTCGTTTTAATAAGGGATGAGAATAGATTGGTGGCTCTGTATTGTATTGAGCCGAAATGGCAGAGGCATGAATTTTAATAGATGAAAAAGATAGGCCTTTGTCCAGCAGCTCATTTAAGTATTGCAAAATCTGAGGAATATTTGGCACAGCTGTATCAGTTCCTTGTGCCTGGTTCCAAGCACAGAATCTCTTCAATTTTCCAGGATTTTCTAGTACTAGGCCTTCTGGCCTCCAAAATGACATCCATCACAGCTTTACTGAGAGGTGTGTTTTGTAGGACTACATTATCCGCCATGCTGCCAGGTTTAAAGTCCTGAGTTGGCTGTGCAGGATCTGATTGTTTTGCTGGGACAGAAGATAAGGTATTTGAGGTAAGGTCCAAGCTGGGCATTGAGACAATTTCTTTAGGATTGGAAACCAGTACTGGTGGGGCCAGTCTGCGGCAATCAGTATCATTTTTGGCTTCTCCTGTCTGACCTTTAGGAGTCCTTTGGGGAGCAGAGGCAGTAGGGGAAAGGCATATACTGATCGGTTTTTCCAGCTGAAAGATAGAGCGTCCACTTTCCATGCTTGTCTGTGATAAGTCCTTGTGCAGAATCTCTTTAGTTGGTAGTTTTGAGGGGAGGCAAATAGATCTATGTCCGGGCATCCCCATTTCCTTGTGGATCCAGCTGCCACTCGTGGGGATCCATGAGGTTTCTGCTTAGTTCGTCTGCCAGAGTATTTTTCCTTCCTGGCAGGAATTGTGCCTGCAGATGTACTTGGTAAGTTAATGTTGTGTCCCACAAAGTCATGGCTAGTCTACAAAGGGGCTAAGAATGTGTGCCCCCCTGCTTGTTTATATACCACATGACCGTGGTGTTGTCTGTCTTTATCAGTAGTTGTTCCGGATGAAGTAGGTTGCTGAAGGCTGTCAGGGCAATCTGAACAGCTAGCATCTCTTTTTGATTGATATGTAGATGCATTTGGGATGAGGACCATGTGCCCTGAATGCATCTTCCTGCCATGTAGGCCCCCCCAGGCATAATCTGATGCATCCGTTGTTAGTGTCTGCCTGGCTGGGGGTAATGTGAATGGCTGTCCCTTGTTTTGATGACAAGCCTTTGCCCACCATCAAAACTCCTGTTGTAGGCAGGGAATGAGACTAATCATTGTTTCCAGGCTGTGGCAATGTTGAGTCCAAACACTTTTTAGGTACCATTGAAGTTTCCTCATATGCAGTCTTGCATATGGAATTAGTAGGATGCAGGATGCCATGAAGCCCAAAGCCTGCAGAATTTTTCTTGCAGATAACTGGGCCTTTGTTGCCAACATTTTGAAATAGGTAGTCAGTTGCCTTTGTTTGTCTGGCGTGAGATAAGCCATCTGGGAATTTATATTTAAGCTTGCACCAAGGAATATTATCTCTTGAGAGGGTACTAGTTTTGATTTCTTTTCGTTGACTGTGTACCCTAGGCATGTTAGAAGTCTTTTCGCAAAAGCCAGATGCTGTAGAAGAATGTCCTTGTTCTCTGCTTGAATTAGACAAGTCGTCCAAGTAAGGATATATTTGTATTCCTCTTTGTCTGCAGAATGCAATTACTGGTGCCAGGCACTTTGTAAAGACCCTGGGCACAGTACATAAGCCAAAGGGCAGTGCAGAGAATAGGTAATGCATTGAGCCAGCCTTGAATCTGAGGTATTTTCTGCATAACTGTCTGATTGGGACATGCAGGTATGCCACTTTTTGGTCTAGAGTCACCAGCCAAGAGTTCTTGCCCAGCATGGGCAGAAGCTGCTGCAAAGTCATCATCTTGAATTTTGGTATATCCAGGAAAGTGTTCAGAATAGATAGGTCCAGTATCGGTCTCCAGGCCTTGTCCTTTCTGGGTACCAAGAACAGTCTTGAGTAAAATCCTTGTCCCTGCTCTTGCTCTGGTACTTGTTGAATGGCCCCCATATGTCCATGAGGGATGAGACTTGTATTTGTGCCTCTGCCCATTGATTGTTTGGCAGATCTGGCCAGCCGTTTGCCTTTGGCAGGGTATGGAAATGGAACTTGTGCCCTTGTGACACGATATTTAGAACCCACTTGTCCTGGGTTATAATGTGCCAATTCTGTGAAAAAAGTGCTAATTTTCCCCCTAAGGGGGCTGCCAGGAGATAAGTGCTTGGTGCAGGCAGGGAGAAGTCATTGGGACTGTTTCCTGTATGGTTGTGATTTGTCTTCTCCAACTTTGGAGGTAGAAGCACCCCATTGCTTTGACCTGTAGGAACCTTGCACCTGGGATCTGCCTCTAGGGCATCTGGATCTGCCCCTTTGAGGTCTGTCTGACACAGGAAAGGACCAATTCTTTGTAGGCCAGTGTCTACTAACCCTAGGTGGCTGTACTTGTAAAAAAATCTTTGACAGTTTGCATAGATTTAGCTTTGTCCTCCATTTTCTTTAACACCTCCTCTGCCTTAACACCAAACAAAGTATCATGCTGTAAAGGTGCATCTAATAATTTAACTTTGACATGATCAGGCAGATTTTGTTCCTTTAACCAAACATACCGCCTAATTACAGAACCCGTAACTCCGGCCCTGCAGGAGGCCTCCAAAGAATCAAAACCACATTGCAAAGTATGCTTTCCAACTTGTTCAGCTGCATGCAATAAATCCTGCATTTCCCTGTTTTCTGCACATTCAGAGTTTAAGAACATTTTCTGTTTAAGCAATGCCATGACATGTTGCTGATATTTGAGCATATGAAACTGACAGTTTAAGGCCCTTGTAGCCAACGTAGCAGATGTGTAAACCTTTTTTCCCCCATCTACCAAGTGCCCTAGAATCTCTGTCAGAGGGGGTAGGTTTTTTGCAGCGGAAGCCTTAACTCCTTTGGGACCTTGTGAAATAGTTTCTGGGTCTGCAGCAGGGTGTTTAAAAAGGAATTTATGAGAGTTGGGAACCCTGTAATATCTGTCAGGCTTAACAGGAGCTGGAGGTACGGAGTCAGGGGTAAGACTAGACTCCGAAAACACATCATCTACAATATCCAACACAGGTGGAATGGCTAGTGGCCTGTGTTGAGGTAGTAAAGGGAAATCCCTGAATCTCTTTTTAGATTCTGAAAAATCTTGGCTCTCCCAGTGGAAATGCTCCCTCATGGTATGCAAGGTTTCCCCAAAAGAATAGTCCTCTGGAGGAGAAGCTGAAGGTATAGATTCTTCAGCATCAGAATCCTCATAGGGGAGAAGAGAATATTCCTGATCAGAAGAGGAATCAGAAGAAATAGAAACCTGATCTGACGATTCAGTCAGTCTCTTGCCTAGGCCTCTTAGGAGGGGGATGGGAACCCCTGATCAAGGTAATTAAGTCTTTGGCCATTTTGAGCATCTGTTTTTTGGGCATAGAGACCTGTTCACGTGGCTCTTGAGTTTGTTTCTTTCCTTTAGAAGGTGCTTTAGTCTTTGCCTTTGAAGCTGAGGTTGGTTTAATGTAAAGATGTTTAGGTCTGAATACACCCTCAGAAGCCGGTGCCTGCTCAGCAGCTCTGGACCCATCTGTAGGAATAGTATCCGAGGTTCCAATACCTTGAGTTTCCAGCGACATGGCCGACGCCACATGGGAGTCGGTAGCGGCCTGTGACTCTAAGGTAGCGGGTTTCAGGGGCTGCAAAAGCGCCTCACTGAGAACCGGCGAACCGGCGACTGGCTTAGGAGAAGCTTCATTGTCGGTTTTGGGCCTCAGTTGTCTCTCTCTCTCTCCTTTTCTTTGCATTTTTTGTGAACTCTGGTAGTCGGATGGCTATCCGACGACATTTCTGGATAATTAAACCGGCGTCCAAAATAGTTTAAAGCAAAATCATACCGACGCTTAATAGTGCGTTGGTTAAATCTAACACAAAACCGACAACCAGAAACGTTGTGATCAGGGCCTAGGCAAGAAATACAGTAAGAATGAAAGTCCTTATGAGGTATTTGCTTTCCACAAGAAATACAATTATTTACTTTTTCTGACATTGGACTGGAGCAAGAAAAAAATTTCCCCAATGGGGTACTTAGCTTTATCGAAGACTTCGGATCTGAAACTCGAAAACGAAAATCTCAGGAGTCGGCCGACCGGCACTTGCGAACTGCTTCTGCTTCGGGCACCGCGCGGCAAGAAAGACTAAAGAAAATGGTGTCTTTTATACCCCTGACGACCTGACGTCAGGGAAGGGGCGACAGTAGCCAACCCAGGACTTTGGAATTCAGGCCAAGTGAGGGCAACCTGCGGCAGGATTACCCCAAATGTAATGACTGCAACAGTGAAACACGAACAACATCAACCAGGCATAGTGCGCTCTTAGCAATGCAGTAGTGAACTATCCGGGTCGCCAACGCTGAGTTTCGTTAGCCAACAATACTGTTATTAATCAAAAACAACACCAACAATACTGTTAATCCAAAAAACAGTAAATACGTTTCTATTTACAACTGCAACACTGTTGTTTTAACAAAAAACAGTTCTATGAAAACATTTGGAGATACAAGTAGTTTACAGGATGAAAAATGCATTAAATACTAGGTTTCACAAACCGCCTATAGCAACAGTCGACTGGCTGGGTCCTGGGGCACTGGAGTTTTGAAAATGTCAGTTGACGTGGGAGGGATTTGTAACCTCAGTTCAGTAAAAGTGGGGTTTAAATTCTCAACTTCCAGCTATCAGAGGTTACAGGGTAGGTGTACAGTTCACTTTCAAAGTTTGTATGTTATGTGCACCTTTTCCTTAGTATTGGGAGCTGTAGTTATGGTTCTGGTGGAAGAACCCCACTAGTGGAAAATAAATACCAATATGTTACTTGCAAGGAAAGGAGAACAATAAGAAAGAATGTTAATAAAAGAAGAAAGAGAATAAAGGGGGATGGAAGGAGGGAAAAGTACAGTTATGTACCTACCATAAATGTAGATGTTCGAGTGCTAATACAGCTGCAGTCATAACAGGGTCCTCGGTCGGCCGAATTCCAAAGTCTAGGTCCGGCATCGGTTGTCGTCGCTTCTTCCCTGACGTCAGAGCGCCAGGGGTATAAAAGAACCAGCCGACGCCATTTTCTTCAGTTTTACTTGCCCCAGATGTCAGGTGCCCCCAGAAGGAAGGCAATACATAAATTTGTGTAATAAAGCAATGCAATATAATCAAAATACAGTAGTTGCAAGCAAATACACCATAAAAGAATACCCCAATCAGGTTGCATGAGGAGGTGTTAGCAAATAGGCCTGTTCCAAGAGGGGAAGGAGGGAGGGAAACCTGGACTGCAGCTGTATTAGCACTCGAACATCTACATTTATGGTAGGTACAAAACTGTACTATGCTCATCGTGCATACAGCTGCAGTCATAACAGATGGGTAGAATCCCAAAGCTAAGAAAGGGGTGGTAGGCACTAGGTGGAACTAGGAGGAGCCAGAATGCCCTGCAAGACTGCAGTGGCAAAGCCTGCTCTAGTTTTGGAGTATAATGGTAGGTGGTAGTGCTTGGAGAAGGTATGCACAGAACTCAAAGTGGCTGCTTCCAAAATATCTTTGGTAGGAACTCCTCTGTGGAAAGCTGCAGAGGTAGCTGTGGCCCTTGTGGAGTGAGATCTGATGCCTGCAGGTACAGTTTTACCATGAAAAGAGTAACAAAAGCGTATGCAGTGGGCTATCCATTGTGAGATTGTCTGTTTGGAAATTGGCTTCCCTTGAGCTCCTATAGCATAGGACACAAAGAGCTGTTCTGATTTTCTGAAAGGCTTTGTTCTGTCCAAATAATAACGCAGCTGTCTGTGGATGTCCAAGGAATGTAGTAGTGTCTCCCCTTTGTTTTGAGGATTAGGGTAAAAGGTAGGTAAGTGAATAGCCTGATTCAAAGCTACCCTGGATACCACCTTTGGCATAAAGGACGGGTTGGTTCGTAAGGAAACTCTGTCCTGATGGAAGATGATAAAAGGCTGCACAGCCATGAGGGTTTGTAGTTCCGATACCCTACGAGCTGAGGTGATAGCCAGAAGGAAAGCTGTTTTCCAGGACAAATATTGCAAATCTGTTGAGGCAGCTGGCTCAAAAGGAGGCAATGTCAGCTTTTCTAGAATGAAATTGAGATCCCAAGCAGGTATTGGTTGTTTCCTTGGGGGTTTTATATTCTTAGCCCCTCTGGGGAACTGTCTTAAGAGGGGGTGAGAGAATAAAGGTGGATCAGTGTTGTATTCTGCAGAAATGGCTGAGGCATGGATTTTGATGGAGGAGAATGAAAGTCCACTGCTTAGCAGCTCAGCTAGATACTGTAATATTTGAGGTAAATTCAGTTTTCCAGGATTCTGGCCCTTTTTCTCATTCCAGGCACAAAACCGTTTCCATTTTGTGGAGTAAGCTTTTCTAGTAGACGGCCTTCTGGCCTCCAACATGACATCCTGCACCTCCTTGGAGAGTAGGGTCTGTTGTGATGTTAAGGAATCTTCCATGCGGCCAGATTGAGTGTTTTCAGCTGACTGTGAATAGTTTTGAAGCTGTGCTGAGTCAGAAGAAGAGGCATTAAAGGTAGAGTCCATGGAGGGGAATGCATCAGGCTCCTCAGGAGTGGGTACCAGTGCTGTCTTGGCCAGTCTGGAGCAATGAGAATCATCTTTGGTCTGTCTGCTCTGGTTTTTAATAGAACTTTGGGCAGCAGAGGAAGAGGTGGAAAGGCATAAACTGTCATTGTTGTCCAACTGTTCACTCTCCAGGCCTGTGGATAAAAAGTCCTTGAGCAGAATTTTGTCAATTGGTGATTGTTGTGGGAGGCAAAGAGATCTATGTCTGGCCTTCCCCATGCTTGAATTATCTCTGTAAAAACTTGAGGATGCAACTTCCATTCGTGTGGATCTGTCATATTTCTGCTTAGGTTGTCTGCCAGCGTGTTTTCCTTGCCTGGCAAGTACTGTGCTTGAAGTTCGATTTGCAATTCCAGAGCCATGTTCCAAAGTGACATGGCCAGCCTGCATAGGGGGTATGAATGAGTTCCTCCCTGTTTGTTTATGTACCACATTACTGTGGTGTTGTCTGTCCTTATCAATAGTTGACCTGGATGCAGAAGGTCTTTGAAAGCTATAAAAACATTTATTACTGCTAGCATTTCCTTTTGATTGATGTGAAGGTGCTTTTCTTTTTGGGACCATTTGCCCTGAATGCACCGATCTGTCATGTGCACCCCCCAGGCGTATTCCGAAGCGTCTGTTGTGATGACTTGATTTGCTTGAGGCTTGCAGAAAGTACAGTTTTGTACCTACCATAAATGTAGATGTCCGAACTGGATAGCATCTGCAGTCATAACAACTGGGTTGTCCTGTCGTCAGGCAGCCCTTCAGTCGGCCGGATTCCAAAGTCCGGGTCCGGCTTCGGCTGATGTCGCACTCCACCCGACGTCATCTCTGCTGGTCTTCGGGTATAAAAGCATCAGCCGACGCCATTTTCCTCAGTGTTTCTTGCCCCAGATGCCAGAAGCCCTCTTGCAGGCTAAAATTTGGATAGATGCCAATGTTTCCAAATAGATAGAGGTAAACACAACAATAAGCATGTATGTACATATATCCAAACAAATACACCATAAAGACTCCCCAACAGCTAGCTATTAGGAGGGTAAACACCCTAGGAGTACCACAGAGGGGAAGGAGGAGGTAATCCTGACTGCAGATGCTATCCAGTTAGGACATCTACATTTATGGTAGGTACAAAAGTACAGTTTTGTACCTACCATAAATGTAGATGTCGAACTGGATAGCATCTGCAGTCATAACAATGGGTTGTCCTGTCGTCAGGCAGCCCTGCAGTCGGCCGGATTCCAAAGTCGGGTCGGCTTCGCTGATGTCGCACTCCACCGACGTCATCTCTGTTGGTCTTGGTATAAAAGCATCAGCCCGCCATTTTCCTCAGTGTTTCTTGCCCCAGATGCCAGTAGCCCTCTTGCAGGCTAAAATTTGGATAGATGCCAATGTTTCCAAATAGATAGAGGTAAACACAACAATAAGCATATATGTACATATATACAAACAAATACACCATAAAAGACTCCCCCCCAACAGCTAGCTATTAGGAGGGTAAACACCCTAGGAGTACCACAGAGGGGAAGGAGGGAGGGTAATCCTGACTGCAGATGCTATCCAGTTCGGACATCTACATTTATGGTAGGTACAAAACTGTACTATGTCCTTCATGGATGCATCTGCAGTCATAACAAGTGGGTAGAATACCATAGCCAACTAGGGGAGGAGGATAAAAGTAGATTATGGTGTGTTTAGGATCCCTTGCAGTACAGCAGTGGCAAACCCTGCTCGGGATCTGGAATATAGAGGCAAATTATAATGCTTGGCAAATGTATGCACGGAGGTCCAAGTAGCCGCCTCAATAATGTCTTTGGTTGCCACTCCTCGTAAGAAGGCTGTGGTAGTGGCTGTTGCCCTTGTAGAATGAGGTCTTATGTTCTGTGGAATTGGTTTTCCATGGAAGGAGTAACAGTATCGTATGCAATTTCCTATCCATTTGGAGATTGTCTGTTTGGAAATAGCTTTTCCTTCCCTTCCTTTTGCATAGGCTACAAAAAGTTGGTCAGTCTTTCTGCTATTTTTTGTTCTGTCCCAGTAGTAGCGTAGCTGTCTATGTACATCCAAGGTATGCAGTATTCTTTCCCCTCTGTTTTGTGGGTTGGGAAAGAAGGTAGGTAGGTGGATTGCCTGGTTTAAAGATACTCTGGATACCACCTTGGGCATAAATGTAGGATTAGTTCTCATGGACACTCTATCTTGGTGGAAGATTAGGAAGGGTTGCACTGCCATTAAGGCCTGTAGTTCTGAAACCCTCCTTGCTGAAGTAATTGCCAGTAGGAAGGCAGTTTTCCATGACAGGTGTTGTAGGTCTGCTGTTGCTGCTGGTTCAAAGGGTGATAGTGTCAACTTTTCTAGCACAAAGTTTAAATCCCAGGCTGGTAATGGTGGTTTCCTTGGAGGTTTTACATTCTTGATTCCTCTGAGGAACTGCCTGAGCAAAGGGTGCGAAAAAACAGGTGGATCAAAGCTGTATTCTGCTGAAACAGCTGATGCATGTATCTTGATGGAGGAGTAGGACAGGCCTGAATGAAGAAGTTCGGCCAGATACTCCAGAATGTTAGGCATATCTATGTTTGACACATCTTTTCCTCTTTCGGTACTCCAAATGACAAACCTTTTCCATTTTCCAGCATAGTTCCTTCTTGTTGAAGGTCTGCGTGCTTCAAGAATAATGTCTATAACTTTTTGGGAAAGTTCTGGATTAGCTGCTGCTATGTGATGTTCCATGCAGTCAGTTGCAGCGTTTTTAGGTTTGGATGTATGATGCTGTAGTTGTTCTGAGTTAACATCAAAGGCATCAGGGTATTGGCCACATATTGTTCCGAGACATGCTCTTCAGTAGTGGGTACCAGTGTTGTCTTGGCCAGTTTGGGGCTATCAGGATTATCCTTGGACGTTCTTCCTTGATTTTTAGTAGTACCTTGTGTATCAAAGGAAGAGGTGGGAATGCATATGCTGTTAGGCCTTTCCAGTTGAAGGAGAGTGAGTCCACTTTCCATGCTAGTGGGTGGAATGTCCTTGTGCAGAATGTTTTGAGCTGGTGATTGAGAGGTGATGCGAATAGGTCTATCTGTGGCATTCCCCATTTCTTTGAGATGGTCTTGAAGATGTCCGGTGCAGCTTCCATTCGTGGGCATCCAAGTGGTTCTGCTTAATATGTCTGCTAGAGTATTGTCTTTCCCCGGTACAAACATTGCCTGTAACTGAATGTTGTAGCTGAGTGCCAGGGTCCACAGCTCCAAGGTCATTCTGCATAGGGGGTATGAATGAGTGCCTCCTTGTTTGTTGATGTACCACATGACTGTGGTGTTGTCTGTCCTTATCATCAACTGGCCCTCTTTGAGGAATGGTTTGAACTTTTGGATTGCCAGTTTTACTGCCAGCATTTCTTTTAGATTGATGTGCAGGTGAAGTTGATCCTGTGTCCACAATCCTTGCACGCATTTGACCAGCATGTGGGCCCCCCATCCTAGGTCTGAAGCGTCTGTTGTGATGGTCTGGCTTGGTTGACATCTGCGAAAGGGTAGGCCTGGGTTTGACTGGCATGCCTGAGCCCACCATAGGAACTCCTGTTTTAAGCATGGAATTAGTGGGATTTCTGTTTCTAGACTGTGTCTGTGTTGGGACCATAAATTCTTTAGGTACCACTGTAGTTTCCTCATATGTAGTCTGGCAAATGGGACCAAGATTATGCATGATGCCATGAAGCCCAAGGCCTGCAGAAATTTTCTTGCTGTTAACTCGTTCAGTTTTGTTAGTGCCAAGAAGTAAAGAGGAAGTTCTTTTGTTTTTCTGTAGTCAGGAATGCCATTTGTTGTACTGTGTCCAATTCAGCCCAAGAATGTCCTTGTTTGGGATGGTATCAGCCTTGACTTTTGTAAATTGACTGTGTATCCCAGTCCTTGTAGCAAGTAAATGACCCTTTGTAAATCTGTTGTCAGCTTGCTTTTGTTGTCCCCTTGTAGTAGGCAGTCGTCTAGGTATGGGTAAATCTGAATTCCCTGTAGTCTGCAATGGGCGATTACTGATGCCAGGCATTTTGTGAATACTCTGGGCGCAGTAGATAAGCCAAAGGGCAATGCTGATAATTGATAGTGCTCTGATCCTGCAAGAAATCTGAGGTATCTTCTGCAGATTGGTCGAATGGGGACGTGCAGGTATGCCTCCTTGAGATCTAGAGTTACCAGCCAAGACTCCTTGCCCAGCATGGGAAGAAGTTGCTGTAGGGTCAGCATTTTGAATTTTGGGACAATGATGTATGTATTTAAGGTGGACAGGTCGAGAATTGGTCTCCAACTTTTTTCCTTTCTTGGAAGTAGGAATAGTCTGGAATAGAACGCCTTTGCTTGTTCTCGTGTTGGCACTCTTTCGACAGCTCTCATGTTTGCTAACTGCATTATCTGGTAGAGCCTCTGTTTTTGATTTGGAGGTAGATTTGGCATTCCTCTTTTGACTGGTAAAGTGTGGAAGTGAAACCGGTAACCTTGATCTATGGTTTGTAAAATCCACTTGTCTTTTGTTATGTAGTGCCAGTTCTTTGAAAATAAGGTTAACTTTCCGCCTAGAGGAGCTGCTATTTGTTCCCTGGTAGGCGGAGTTAGGATTAAGTCACTGTGGTTGTGCTGATGTAGTGGCAGTGGCTGCGTCTGTGCCTCTGTTGTTACCTTGCCACTGTCGTACTCTGTAGGCACCTCCTCTGGATTGGTTTCTGCCTCTGGAACGTCTATTCCTGCCCCTTTGAAATTTTGTGGAGTCAGGAAAGGACCAATTTTTGGCAGGCCAGTTCCTGCTAAACCTTGGGGGTTGAACCTGCAAGAAATCTTTAACAGTTTGAACAGATTTTGCCTTTTCTTCCATTTTCTTCATAACCTACTGGGCAGGTGTACCAAACAAACTTGTCTTGTCCATAGGAGCATCTAGCAACTTAGCTTTAACATGATCCGGTAAAGCTTGTTCCTTTAGCCATGCATGCCTTCTTATCACTGTGCCTGTCATGGCTGATCTAAATGAAGCCTCCAGTGCATCATAGCCACATTTTAAGGAATGGTTGCTAACCTGTTGTATGTTATTTACCATCTCTAATACATATTTCTTATCAAGAGATTCATCAGTGGTTAGTTTTTAGTTAACTGATCAAGCATAAACTCTTGGTATTGTATCATGTGAAACTGACAGTTTAAAGCTCTAGCTGAGAGAGTAGCTGAAGTGTAGACCTTTTTACCCCATCTGTCTAATGACCTTGCTTCCCTTTCAGAAGGAATAGGGTTTTTAGCTGTGGTCGCTACTGCCTTGGGACCCTGGGATATAGTTTCTGGGTCTGCAAGTGGGGCCTTGTAAAGGTGGTGATGAGTATCTGGCACCCTGTAAAATCTGTCTGGTTTGGCAGGGGCTGGGGTAAAGAATCTGGAGCGGAGCAAACATCATTGAAAGCATCATCCACCACAGAGAGAACAGGAGGTATAGCTAAGGGCCTGTGCTGTGGGAGGTGCAGAAAGGTCCTAAGTCTTTTCTGGAGTCTGAAAAATCCTGTTGCTGCCATTGGAACTGTTCTCATGGCATGCAAGGTTTCCCCAAAGGAGAATTCTTCTGGTGGGGAAGCAGCTGGAATGGATTCTTCAGCATCAGAATCTTCAAAATTGGAGAAGGGAGCCTCTGGCTGGTCAGTAATGTCTGATTCATCAGCAGAGTCATCAGAAGACACTGGCTCAGGGGCTCTGCCCTAGGTCTCTTCTCTGGGGCTGAGAGGCCCTGTCTGGGTGAGATTGAGATCCTCTAATTAAAGAAATTAAATCTTCTGCCAAAGAAAGCATTTGAGAACTAGAAGAGGGCCTGGATGTGGGGGTTTAACAGGCACTGATTTAGTAGTCTTGGCTGCTTTAGCCCTGGCGAAGGCCTTAATGGACATGGCTGCTGGAGGCCTAGCAGCACCACGTGCTGGGGTAGAGACATCCAAGGGATGGTGTCTGATAAGTCAGCCACCGTAGTGGGTAAAATTTCTGAGGTCGATTCAAGAGTTGTAGCAGGGGCCTCAGTTGTAAGAATAGGTTCAGCTGTACTTTGATCAGTTTTCGGTTTCGGCGAAACCGAGACACTCATGTTTGCTTTACCGTGGTTTCGGCTGAAACCGCGGACCCTGATGTCGGTCTTATCTTCGCTTTTTGGAAGATTGGGTAGTCGGAGGATCCGGCGGCATAATGTACGCAAAATCAGTACCGAAAAACTGTTCTGCAAACTCCGACCGGCGCCTAAGCGTTTCGGTTGAAGGAGGCACAGGCGAACAGGCTGCTACGTCGTGGGCTGGGCCTAAACAAGGCAGACAGTGAGAGTGGAAATCTTTATGAGGTATTTGTTTCCCACAGGTTAAACAATTGTTAACTTTTCTGACATCGGCTGAGGCAAGAAAGAGTCCCCAACGGGTACTTAGCTTTAGAAGTCTTGTAGTATTCGGTAGAAGTAATCTCTGGATCCGACCGACCGGCACTTGCGAACAGCTTCTGCTTGGGCGCCACGGCAAGAAAGACTGAGGAAAATGGCGTCGGCTGATGCTTTTATACCCGAAGACCAACAGAGATGACGTCGGGTGGAGTGCGACATCAGCCGAAGCCGGACCCGGACTTTGGAATCCGGCCGACTGCAGGGCTGCCTGACGACAGGACAACCCAGTTGTTATGACTGCAGATGCATCCATGAAGGACATCTGTACTATGTCCTTCATGGATGCATCTGCAGTCATAACAACTGGGTAGAATACCATAGCCAACTAGGGGAGGAGGATAAAAGTAGATTATGGTATGTTTAGGATCCCTTGCAGTACAGCAGTGGCAAACCCTGCTCGGGATCTGGAATATAGAGGCAAATTATAATGCTTGGCAAATGTATGCACGGAGGTCCAAGTAGCCGCCTCAATAATGTCTTTGGTTGCCACTCCTGTAAGAAGGCTGTGGTAGTGGCTGTTGCCCTTGTAGAATGAGGTCTTATGTTCTGTGGAATTGGTTTTCCATGGAAGGAGTAACAGAATCGCATGCAATTTCCTATCCATTTGGAGATTGTCTGTTTGGAAATAGCTTTTCCTTCCCTTCCTGTTGCATAGGCTACAAAAAGTTGGTCAGTCTTTCTGCTATTTTTTGTTCTGTCCAAGTAGTAGCGTAGCTGTCTATGTACATCCAAGGTATGCAGTATTCTTTCCCGTCTGTTTTGTGGGTTGGGAAAGAAGGTAGGTAGGTGGATTGCCTGGTTTAAAGACACTCTGGATACCACCTTGGGCATAAATGTAGGATTAGTCCTCATGGACACTCTATCTTGGTGGAAGATTAGGAAGGGTTGCACTGCCATTAAGGCCTGTAGTTCTGAAACCCTCCTTGCTGAAGTAATTGCCAGTAGGAAAGCAGTTTTCCATGACAGGTGTTGTAGGTCTGCTGTTGCTGCTGGTTCAAAGGGTGATAGTGTCAATTTTTCTAGCACAAAGTTCAAATCCCAAGCTGGTAATGGTGGTTTCCTTGGAGGTTTTACATTCTTGATTCCTCTGAGGAACTGCCTGAGCAAAGGATGCGAAAAACCAGGTGGATCAAAGCTGAATCCGGCAGAAATAGCTGATGCATGTATCTTGATGGAGGAGTAGGACAGGCCTGAATGAAGAAGTTCGGCCAGATACTCCAGAATGTTGGGCATATCTATGTTTGACACATCTTTTCCTCTTTCTGTACTCCAGATGACAAACCTTTTCCATTTTCCAGCATAGTTCCTTCTTGTTGAAGGTCTGCGTGCTTCAAGAATAATGTCTTTTACTCTTTGGGAAAGTTCTGGATTAGCTGCTGCTATGTGATGTTCCATGCAGTTAGTTGCAACGTTTTTAGGTTTGGATGTATGATGCTGTAGTTGTTCTGAGTTAACATCAAAGGCATCAGGGGTATTGGCCACATATTGTTCCGAGACATGCTCCTCAGTAGTGGGTACCAGTGTTGTCTTGGCCAGTCGGAGCTATCAGGATTATCCTTGGACGTTCTTCCTTGATTTTCAGTAGTACCTTGTGTATCAAAGGAAGAGGTGGGAATGCATATGCTGTTAGGCCTTTCCAGTTGAAGGAGAGCGAATCCACTTTCCATGCTAGTGGGTGGAATGTCCTTGTGCAGAATTTTTCGAGCTGGTGATTGAGAGGTGATGCGAATAGGTCTATCTGTGGCATTCCCCATTTCTTTGAGATGGTCTTGAAGATGTCCGGGTTCAGCTTCCATTCGTGGGCATCCGAAGTGGTTCTGCTTAATATGTCTGCTAGAGTATTGTCTTTCCCCGGTACAAATATTGCCTGTAACTGGATGTTGTAGCTGAGTGCCAGGGTCCACAGTTCCAAGGTCATTCTGCATAGGGGGTATGAATGAGTGCCTCCCTGTTTGTTGATGTACCACATGACTGTGGTGTTGTCTGTCCTTATCATCAACTGGCCCTCCTTGAGAAATGGTTTGAGTAATCTCTGGATCCGACCGACCGGCACTTGCGAACAGCTTCTGCTTCGGGCGCCACGCGGCAAGAAAGACTGAGGAAAATGGCGTCGGCTGATGCTTTTATACCCGAAGACCAGCAGAGATGACGTCGGGTGGAGTGCGACATCAGCCGAAGCCGGACCCGGACTTTGGAATCCGGCCGACTGAAGGGCTGCCTGACGACAGGACAACCCAGTTGTTATGACTGCAGATGCATCCATGAAGGACATTGGGAGATCTGTGTTTGTTTGGCATGCTTGAGCCCACCACAGAAATTCCTTTTGAAGACATGGAATTAGTGGTATTATTGTTTCCAAACTGTGGCTGTGTTGAGACCATAGGTTTTTCAGGTACCATTGAAGTTTCCTAATATGCAGCTTTGCACATGGGATTAGTAGTATGCAAGATGCCATGAATCCCAGAGCCTGCAGGATTTTCCTTGCCGTCAGCCTGGTGAAATTTGCTAGTGTTCTGAAGTATTGAGTTAGTTGCCCCTGCTTCTCTGGCGTGAGGTAGGCCATCTGGGTGTTTGTGTCCAAGTTGGCACCCAGGAAAATTATTTTCTGAGAAGGTATAAGCCTTGATTTCTTTTTGTTGACTGTGTATCCCAGAGAATTCAACAACATTATTACAAAAGCCAGATGTTTCAGAAGTATGTGCTTGCTGTCCGCTTGGATCAGGCAGTCGTCCAAATATGGGTATATTTGTATCCCTTGAAGTCTGCAGTAGACAATTACTGATGCCAGGCATTTCGTGAATACTCTGGGCGCAGTAGATAAGCCAAAGGGCAATGCAGAGAATTGATAATGGATTGAACCTGCAAGAAATCTGAGGTATCTTCTGCAATTTTGTCTGATTGGGACATGCAGGTATGCCTCCTTGAGGTCCAATGTTACCAGCCATGACTCCTTGCCCAGCATGGGAAGAAGCTGCTGTAATGTGAGCATCTTGAATTTTGGTACGAGTAGAAATGTGTTTAGGATAGCTAGGTCCAAAATAGGTCTCCAATCTTTGCCCTTCCTTGGTACCAGGAACAGTCTGGAATAAAAACCTTGACCTTGTTCGTGAATAGGTACCTCTTGAATAGCTTTCATGTCCATGAGATCTGAAATTTGTCTTTGTGCCTCTGCCCTTTGATTGTGTGGCAGGTTTGGCATGCCTCTCGTTTTTGGAAGGGTGTGAAAATGGAATCTGTAGCCTCTGTTTATAATGTCCAGGATCCATTTGTCTTTTGTGACAATATGCCAATTTTTTGAAAATAATGCCGGTTTTCCACCTAAGGGTGCTGCCATTTGAGCCTTGCTTGGCATGCAAAGGGGAAGTCATTGGGCTTGCTTTCTGAATGGCTGCGAACTATCCTCACCACCTCTTTGTGTAGGAGCTTGCCATTGTCTGCCTCTAAACGATCCTTGAGAATGCCCTCTGCCCCTCGGGCGCCTGTATCTACCTCTTTGGGGTCTGTCCGTGGCTGGAAAGGACCAATTTTTGGAAGGCCAATTTCTACTGAAACGTGGAGGTTGTACCTGTAGAAAATCTTTCACTGTTTGCATTGATTTAGCCTTTTCCTCCATTTTCTTTAATACCTCCTCAGCTTTAACACCAAATAATACATCCTTTTGTAGAGGGGCATCTACTAACTTAGCTTTGACATGATCTGGTAAGGTTTGCTCCTTGAGCCAGGCATGTCTACGTATGACTAATCCTGTAACAGCAGCTCTACATGAGGCCTCTAGGGCATCAAAACCACATTGCAAGGTATGTTTACCCACTTGTTCTGCACTATGCATCAAATCCTGGAACTCCTTCAAGTCTGGTTGTTCAGGTTGTGACATTTTACTTCTCAACTGTGATAACAGAAACTGTTGGTACTTTAGCATATGGAAAGTACAGTTTTGTACCTACCATAAATGTAGATGTCCGATAGGAATGCATCTGCATTCCTTACAAATGGGTTGTCCTGTCGTCAGGCAGCCCTTCGGTCGGCCGGATTCCAAAGTCTGGGTCTGGCTTCGGCTGGTGTCGCACTTCACCCGACGTCATCGCTGCAGTTTTTCGGGTATGAAGGCATCAGCCGACGCCATTTTCCTCAGTGTTTCTTGCCCCAGATGCCAGGTGCCCTCTTGGATGGCTAAATTTGGATAAATGCCAATGCTTCCAAATAATAGAGAGCAAACACATAAAATAAGCATGTATGTACATATATATAAACAAATACACCATAATAGATCCCCCCCAAGCTAGCTGAAGGATGGCAAATACCCTAGGAGTACCACAGAGGGGAAGGTGGGTGGGTAATCCTGACTGCAGATGCAGTCCTATCGGACATCTACATTTATGGTAGGTACAAAACTGTACTATGTCCTTCAAGGATGCAGCTGCAGTCCTTACAAATGGGTAGAATACCAAAGCTAAACTAGGGGAGGAGGAAAAAAGGAGAGATTATAGTGTAGTTAGGATCCCTTGCAAAACAGCAGTGGCAAAACCTGCTCGGGATCTAGAGTATAGAGGCAAATTATAATGCTTGGCAAATGTATGCACGGAGGTCCAAGTAGCAGCCTCTATAATGTCCTTGGTAGCCACTCCTCGTAAGAAGGCTGTGGTAGTGGCTGTAGCCCTTGTGGAGTGAGGCCTGATGTTCTCTGGAGTTTTCTTCCCATGGTAGGAGTAACAAAATCTAATGCAATTTCCTTTCCATTTGGAGATTGTCTGTTTTGAAATTGGTTTTCCTTCCTTTCCTGTTGCATATGCTACCAGAAGCTGGTCAGTTTTTCTATTGGACTTGGTCCTGTCCAGGTATGAGCGTAATTGTCTATGTACATCCAAGGTATGCAAGAGCCTTTCTCCCCTGTTCTGTGGGTTGGGGAAGAATGTAGGTAGGTGGATAGCCTGGTTTAAAGACACTCTGGATACCACCTTAGGCATGAATGTAGGATTTGTTCTCATGGACACTATCTTGATGGAAGATCAGGAAGGGTTGCACTGCCATTAATGCCTGTAGTTCAGAGACCCTTCTTGCTGAAGTTATTGCCAGCAGGAAAGCAGTTTTCCAGGATAAGTATTGTAATTCTGCTGTTGCTGCTGGTTCAAAAGGAGGAAGAGTCAATTTTTCTAGCACAAAGTTCAAGTCCCATGCTGGCAATGGTGGTTTCCTGGGAGGTTTTACATTTTTAATTCCTCTCAGAAACTGTCTGAGCAGAGGATGAGAGAAGACAGGAGGATCCAAGCTGTATTCTGCTGAAATAGCTGATGCATGTATCTTGATGGAAGAATAGGACAGGCCTTTATGGAAGAGCTCTGCCAAGTACTCCAGGATGTTGGCTATGTTTACCAGTGTCACATCTTTTCCCTTTGCAGTACTCCAAATGAGATATCTTTTCCATTTTGCTGCATAATTCTTTCTTGTTGAAGGTCTACGAGCCTCCAGGATTATGTCTTTAACCCTTTGGGATAAATTTGGGTTAACTGCTGTTATGTAATGTTCCAGGCTGTTAGCTGCAGAGTTTTCAGGTTTGGATGCAGGATGTTGTAGTTGTTCTGTGTTAACAGTAATGGTATCGGGGTAGTGTCCATATTTGTTCCCGAGACATGCTCCTCAGCAATGGGTACCAATGTTGTCTTGGCCAGTCTGGAGCTATCAGAATGATCCTTGGACGTTCCTCTTTGATCTTCAGAAGCACCTTGTGCATCAAAGGAAGTGGTGGGAATGCGTATGCTGTCATGTGTTTCCAACTGAAAGATAGGGAGTCCACCTTCCAAGCAAGTGGGTGGTACGTCCTTGTGCAGAATTTCTGTAGCTGGTGATTGAGTGGGGATGCAAATAAGTCTATTTGTGGTAATCCCCATTCTCTTGTGATGGCTTTGAAGATGTCCGGATGCAGCATCCATTCGTGGGCATCTGTGGTTGTTCTGCTTAATATGTCTGCTAGAATGTTTTCTTTTCCCGGTACATAAATTGCTTGTAACTGAATGTTGTAACTCAGAGCCACATCCCATAGGTCCAGTGCCAGCCGGCATAGAGGATATGAATGTGTGCCTCCCTGTTTGTTGATGTACCACATAACTGTGGTGTTGTCTGCCCTGATCATCAACTGACCTTCTTGGAGAAATGGTCTGAATGACTGGATTGCCAATTTTACTGCCAGCATTTCCTTTAGATTTATGTGCAGGCGCAGCTGGTCTTGAGTCCATAAGCCTTGTATGCACTTGCCCAGCATGTGTGCCCCCCAACCGAGGTCTGAGGCATCTGTCGTGATGGTTTGGCTTGGTTGACTGTTGCAGAAGGGCAATCCTATGTTTGATTGACACGCCTGAGCCCACCATAGGAACTCTTGCTTCAGGCATGGGATTATTGGAATTCTGGTTTCTAGGCTGTGCTTGTGCTGGGACCACAAATTCTTTAGGTACCACTGTAGCTTTCTCATATGCAGTCTGGCATGAGGGACCAGAATTATGCAGGATGCCATGAAGGCTAGGGCTTGTAGTACTTTTCTTGCAGTTAGATGGTTCTGATTTGTTAATGTCAAGAAGTAGAGAGGTAGTTGCTCTTTCTTTTCTGCAGTTAGGAATGCCATTTGTTTTGATGTGTCCAGCTCTGCACCCAGAAAGGTTATTCTTTGGGATGGAATCAGCCTTGACTTTTTTATATTGACTGTATATCCCAGGGCTTGCAGCAGATAAATGACTCTTTGTAAGTCTTCTGTTAGCTTGCTTTTGTTGTCCGCTTGTATCAGACAGTCGTCCAGGTAGGGATAAATTTGGATCCCCTGAAGTCTGCAATGAGCAATTACTGATGCCAGGCATTTCGTGAACACTCTGGGCGCAGTAGATAAGCCAAAGGGCAATGCTGAGAATTGATAATGCTCTGATCCTGCAAGAAATCTGAGGTATCTTCTGCAAATTGGTCTTATGGGGACATGCAGGTATGCCTCCTTGAGATCTAGAGTTACCAGCCAAGACTCCTTGCCCAGCATGGGAAGAAGCTGCTGTAAGGTCAGCATTTTGAATTTTGGGACAATAAGGAAAGTGTTTAAAGCGGACAGGTCTAGAATAGGCCTCCATTTGTTCTCTTTTCTTGGTACCAGGAAGAGTCTGGAGTAAAATCCCTTTCCTTGCTCCATAGATGGTACCTTTTCGACAGCTCTCATTCTTAATAGTTGAGATATTTGCTTTAGAGCTTCTGCCCTTTGGGTAGGTGGTAGGTTTGGCATTCCTCTCTTTCCTTGTAGAGTATGGAAATGGAACCTGTAACCTTGGTCTATAGTTTGCAAAATCCATTTTTCCCTTGTGATGCAATGCCAGTTCTTTGAAAATAAAGTTAGCTTTCCGCCTAAAGGTGCTTCTAGTTGCTCCGTGGTAGGTGGTGCCACTGCCAAGTCACTGTGATTGTGTTGTAGTAGAGGTGGTGGCTGCGTCCGTGCCTCGCTGGTTGTTACCTTGCCATTGGCGTCCCCTGTAGGCACCCCTGGATTGATTTCTGCCTCTAGAACGTCTATTCCTGCCTCTCTGTGTCTTAGAGGAGTCCGGAAAGGACCAATTCTTGGAGGGCCAGTTCCTGCTAAACCTTGGTGGTTGAACCTGTAAGAAATCTTTCACTGTTTGTACAGATTTCGCCTTCTCTTCCATCTTTTTTAGTACCTGCTGTGCAGGGGAACCAAATAAATTGACCTTGTCCATTGGTGCATCCAAAAGCTTTGATTTGACATGGTCTGGTAATGCCTGTTCTTTCAACCATGCATGTCTCCTGATAACTGTGCCAGTCATGGCTGATCTAAAGGAAGCCTCCAGTGCATCATAGCCACATTTTAAAGAAAGGTTACTAACCTTCTGTATGTTATGTACCATATCCTGAACATATTTTTTATCTAAAGATTCTTCAGAGGACAGCTTTTTAGTTAACTGGTCAAGCATAAACTCTTGATATTGAATCATATGGAATTGGCAGTTCAAAGCCCTAGCTGACAAAGTAGCAGAGGTGTAAACTTTTTTACCCCATCTCTAAGGATCTGGATTCCCTTTCAGAGGGGAGGGGTTTTTAGTAGAAGTAGCTGCTACAGCTTTAGGGCCCTGGGAGATAGTCTCTGGATCTGCAAAAGGAGCCTTGTATAAATGGTGATGAGTGTCCGGGACCCTGTAGTACCTATCGGGCTTAGCAGGAGCCGGAGGTAATGAATCAGGAGCAGTGCAAGCATCGTTAAATGCATCATCTACAACAGAAAGAACTGGAGGTATAGCTAAAGGCCTATGTTGTGGCAAATGTATAAAGGTTCTAAGCCTTTTTCTGGAGTCTGAGAAATCTTGACCCTGCCACTGAAATTGTTCCCTCATAGCATGCAAGGTTTCCCCAAAGGAAAATTCCTCAGGTGGAGAAGCTGAAGGAATGGACTCTTCAGCATCAGAGTCTTCGTAAGGGGAATAAGGAGCCTCAGGAGGGTCTGTATGTTCTGAGTCATCAGAGGAATCATCTGAGGATACTGGCTCAGGGGCTCTGCTCTAGGCCTCTTTTCTGGAGGTGGGTGAGAGGTCCTGTCTGGATGAGGGTGGGATCCACGAATTAAAGAAATGAGATCCTCAGCCAAAGAAAGCATATGGGAGCTGGTGCTGGGCCTGTGAGAGGGGGGTTTGGCAGGCACCGTTTTTGAAGCTTTGGCTGCTTTAGCCCTGGCAAAGGCCTTAATAGACATGGCTGCAGGAGGCCTAGCAGCTCCACGTGCAGGGAAGAGACATCCAGGGAATAGTGTCTGATAATTCCTGAGAAACCGCAACAGAAGGTTGGATTTCAGTAGCCGATTCTACCAGGATAGAAGAGGCCTCGGTAGAAGGCATGGTTTCGGCTGAAGAAAGAACCGCTTGCTCGGTTTCGGCCGAAACCGAGACACTCGCGGTTTGCTTACTCGCGGTTCGGCGAAACCACGGACCGCGAAGTGTCTGTCCTTTCTTTGCGTTTTTGGTAATTTGCGTAGTCGGAGGATCCGATGGCATAATATAGGCAAAATCAGTGCCGAAAATCTGTTCAGCAAACTCCGACCGACGTCTAAGCGTCCGCCGGTTAAAAGAAGCACAGGCAAGACAAGCTGCTACGTCGTGGTCTGGGCCTAAACAATGTATGCAGTAGGAGTGGAAATCTTTATGAGGTATTTGTTTCCACAAGATAAACAGTTATTCACTTTCTCTGACATCGGCTGAGGCAAGAAAGAGTCCCCAACGGGGTACTTAGCTTTTTAGAAGTCTTCGAAGTAGTATTCGGTAGTAGTAATCTCTGGATCTGACCGACCGGCACTTGCGAACAGCTTCTGCTTCGGGCGCCACGCGGCAAGAAAGACTGAGGAAAATGGCGTTGGCTGATGCCTTTATACCCGAAAAACTGCAGCGATGACGTCGGGTGAAGTGCGACACCAGCCGAAGCCAGACCCAGACTTTGGAATCCGGCCGACCGAAGGGCTGCCTGACGACAGGACAACCCGGGAGACTCATTTGTAAGGACTGCAGATGCATCCTTGAAGGACATCTGACAGTGCATAAAGCCTGCCTTGAAATGTAGATATTTCCTGCAAGATTCCCTTATGGGGAAGTACAGAAAAGCTTCTTTTGAGTCTAGGATGACTAGCCAGGAGTCCTTGGCTAGCATAGGGAGGAGCTTGCTAGAGTGTAAGCATTTTGAATTTTGGCACTACCAGGAAGGTGTTTAGGGTTAACACGCCCAGAATAGGGCGCCAAGAGTTCTCTTTCCTGGGCATCAGGAACAGCCTGGAGTAGAAACCCTGTCCCCTTTGCTTTGTTGGCACAGGATGAATAGCCCTGATACTGAGAAGAGAAAGTACCTGCTTTTGGGCCTCTGTCCCCTGGTTTGGAGGAAGGTCTGGCAATCCACTTGGGGTGGAAATAGAATCTGTATCCTTGGGATACAATGTTTAAGACCCATCGGTCCTGGGTAATATACTCCCAGTTTTTTGCATGCAGGGTGAGTTTTCCTTCTATGGGTGCAAGTACTTGGGCATGGCTGGGAAGGATTAAGGACAAGTCATTGTGAACATTTTCCATAGGGGGTGGCTTACCACTCCCGATTTTTGAGGAGGGAGCACTCCATTGTTTAAATCTGTACATACCCTGAGACTGTAGTCTTTGTGGCCTGTTGCCCCTGGGTTTGGGCTGAGAAGGTCTGGAAGGGACTGGAAAGGATCAGTTTTTTGAAGGCCAATGCCTACTGAATCTAGGTGGCTGTACGTGTAAGAAATCTTTAACAGTTTGCATGGATTTAGCTTTTTCCTCCATCTTTTTAAGAACTTCTTCTGCTTTAGAGCCAAACAAACATTCTTGGTTTAATGGAGCATCAAGTAATTTTGCCCTGACATGGTCTGCCAAGATTTGTTCCTTCAGCCAAGCATGCCTTCTCAGAACATACCCAGTGACAGCAGCCCTGCAAGATGCTTCTAAGGCATCAAAACCACACTGCAAAGTATGTTTACCAACTTGGTCTGCAGTCTTGTAAGTCCTTACTTTCTGCACAATCAGGAATCAACAAAATTTTTTTGTTTTATTAAATCAATAATATGCTGCTGGTACTTCAACATGTGAAACTGACAATTTAAAGCCCTGATGGCAAGAGTTGCATAGGTATATACCTTCTTACCCCATCTGTCTAGAGCCCTAGAATCCCTGTCTGAAGGGGTAGGGTTTTTTGGCTGTAGAAACCTTTAGGTCCCTGGGAAATGGTCTCTAGATCTGCAGTGTGATTTTTAAAGAAAAAATTGTCAGAGTCAGGTACTCTGTAGCATCTGTCAGGCTTTCTAGGAGCAGGTGGTAAAATATCAGGGGTAAAGCTGGATTCCATGAAGACATCATTTACAATATCCAGGACAGGGGGAATAGCTAGAGGCCTATGCCGAGTCAAGTCTAAAAATTCCCTGAGTCTCTTTTTAGACTGTGGGTAGTCCTGGCATTCCCAGCAGAAATGCTCTCTTAGGGTATGCAAGGTTTCACTGAAAGAAAGGTCCTCTGGGGGGAGGTTGAGGGAATTGAACCCTCTGCATCCAAGTCCTCACAGGTAGATAAGAGTATGTCCTGGTAATCACAGGGGTCAGAGTCATCAGACTCATGGTCTGAAGAATCAGAAGGAAAATCAATTCTTTGCCTTTTAGAGGGGGAAGGCTGGCTTCAGCCAAATTAAAGTAATAAGGTCTTCAGCCATTCTTAGCATTTGTTTCTGTGGCATGGGAGCTTGAGAATGTGCTTTGTTTGGTTTCCTAGGCGTAGTGCAAACTCTGGGCCTGAGAAATTCGGTAGATTTAGTTATTAACGAAGTAGTCGGTTTGATAAGAACATCAGAAGGTCTGAATACACCCTCAGAAGCCGGTGCCTACACAGCGGCTCCGGACCCATCCAAGCTAGAAACATCCACAGGTTCCATAGTCGAAGAAGCATCTCACAGCATACTGGACTCCAAATGGGTCTCTGTAGAGGCCTGCAAATCTGCAGAAGTGGGTAACAGGAGCTGCGAAAGTGCCTCACTGAGTACTGGCGGACTGGCGACTAGCTTAATGGAAGTGTCGTCGGCAGTTTTGGACCTATGCAGTCTATCTCTGTCTATCTTCGCGATTTTTTGGAAGATCGGTAGTCGGATGGCTTAACAAAGCCATTTCGGAATATGGAGAATGAGAGCGAAAGAATTGAGAGACAAAAATAGCCTGATGACGAACAGTTCAGGTGTTGAACAAGGCACAAAACTGACAGCAAGGGACGTCGTGGTCTGGGCCTAAACAGGTGAAGCAGTAAGAATGAAAATCTCTGAGAGGTATCTGCTTTCCACAGGCAAGACAATGGTTAACTTTTTCTGACATCGGTTAGAGCAAGAAAAAAGGATCCCCTAGGGGTATTTTAGCTTTAGAAAACTTCAGGTTTGAAAGTCGAAAAACGAAAATTTCAGGTAGCTGCCAACCGGCACTTGCGAACTGCTTCTGCTTCGGGCTCCCACACGGCAAGAAAAGCTGATGTAATTGCGTCGGCTGCATGCTTTATACCCCTTACGGCATAGATGAGGCGACAGCATCCGAAGCAGAAATCCCAAGACTCTGGTATTCAGGCCGTCTGTGGGCTACCCGCAGGCAGATAACCCAAGTGTGATGACTGCAACAGTGAAACACGAAGAACATCTGCAGTACCCGGAGAAAACCCACACAAACGCAGGGAGGACATGCAGACTCCACACAGAAGGCACTCCAGCCGAGAATCAACCTGGAGAACCTCTTGCTGTAAGGCAACAATGTCAAAGCTGCACCATTGTGCTGTCCATGCATACAGATATACATATATATATATATATATATATCTATATATATATATATATATGTGTATGGTTTACTATCATTATTTCAACTCACACTCGGTCGACCACACTATGTCCGACAACGGAAAGTCAAACACAGCAATATCGAACTTTAAAAGCAAGCCTAGGAACGGGTTTTAACATGGGTCGAGATAGGGGCGAGGTTTGTAGTTCGGCAATAGCAGTGAACCCCTATCTCGACCCATGTTAAAACCCGTTCCTAGGCTTGCTTTTAAAGTTCGATATTGCTGTGTTCGACTTTCCGTTGTCGAACACAGTGCGGTCGTCCGAGTGTGAGTCGAAATAATAATAGTAAATCATATAGATATATATATATATATATATATACATATATATATATATATGTATATATATATATACATATATATACACATACACATAAAGCACAAAGAAATTTAAAGTATAGAATAATAAACAGGAAGAGAAGTTCTCAAAGGGATCTTATCAAGAGTCTGGAAGCTGTAATATACCAATGCGGTCTGATAAAAACAACTATTTGAGTTCTACAACTGGCACTAAAAAACTGAACAAATGACTCTCTATGGCAGGGGTTAGGCCTCCTCTGACAGGATGGGATTGGTTTAGGCAATCCCCTATCACAGAGAGTCAGAGGAGGGGATTTTGAGGTCTGGAAAGCTGTCACTGGGGGTCTGTTCAGGCAGAGATCCCATACTCTACCGATGCAGTGTGAACGACTGCATCAATCAGAAAGCTACTAGGAAGTTGCTACTAAAAGTTAGCTGATGCAGTGCGTTTAGGGGAAGCGGATAATGCACTGACTGAGACACGAATGACTTACCCAAACTCTCGTTCAAAAAGTACAGTTGTGTACACTTACCATAAATGTAGATGTTCGAGTGTATTCACTGTTGCAGTCATTACATTTGGGTAATCTGCTTGCAGTTTGCCCTCAGTCGGCCTGATTAACAAAGTCTTGGGTCCTGCATCGGTTGCTGTCCCTTCTTCCATGACATCAGGTTGTCAGGGGTATAAAACATGCAGCCAACGCCATTACATCAGTTTTTCTTGCCCCAGATGTCAGGTGCCCCCTAATGGGGAGAAAATAAACATAAAAAAACAAAGGTATTACCTCCAATAAAAAGCAAATACACCAAAAAGGCTTTTAAGCACAGTAAAGGAAAGTAGAGGTATAGCCAGAAGATGTTAGGGGGCTGGAGAGAGGGTAGCCCGGACTGCAACAGTGAAAACACTTGAACATCTACATTTATGGTAAGTGTAAACAACTGTACTATGTTCTTCGTGTTTCACTGTTGCAGTCATTACATTTGGGTAGATTCCCAAAGCTATGGTTGGGAGGAGGAGTTTATATAGCACTAGGGCCAGCTATAAGGCCCTGCAAGATAGCAGTGGCAAAGCCAGCTATGGATTTAGAGAAAATTGGCAAATGATAATGCTTGGTGAAAGTATGCACCTAACTCCAGGTAGCAGCTTCTAGGATGTCCCTGGTAGGAACACCTCTGAGAAAGGCTGCAGAAGTAGATGCAGCCCTGGTGGAGTGAGATCTGATCCCCTGAGGGATAGGTTTTCCATGGTGCTTATGGCAGAAATGAATGCAGTGGCTTATCCATTTAGAAATGGTTCGTTTTGAAATAGCCTTCCCCTCTGCCCTTGCAGCAAATGCTACCAGCAGTTGTTCAGATTTTCTTCAAGGTCTAGTCCTATCCAAGTAGAATCTAAGTTGTCTGTGCACATCCAAGGAATGCAGAATCCGTTCCCCTTTGTTCTGTGGATTGGGAAAAAAGGTTGGCAAATGAATGGACTGATTAAGAGCCACACTGGATACCACCTTGGGTGTCCTGAGTGACACCCTGTCCGCATGAAAGATGATGAAAGGCTCCACTGCCATAAGGGGCCATAAGGGCGAGTAATTCAGATATCCTTCTAGCTGAAGTGATTGCTAAAAGGAAAGCTGTTTTCCAAGAAAGAAATTTTAAGTCTGCAGTAGCAGCTGGCTCGAAAGGAGGTAAAGTGAGTTTCTCCAGTACAAAGTTAAGGTCCCAGGCAGGAGTTGGAGCTCTCCTGGGTGGTCTCAAATTTTTGGCCCCTCTGAGGTACTGCTTGAGCAGAGGATGAGAGAAGAGGGGAGGTTCTGTGTTATGAGCTGAAATGGCTGAGGCGTGGATTTTAATGGAGGAAAAAGACAGGCCCTTGTGAAGCATCTCAGTTAAGTACTGCAAAATCTGAGGTAAATTGGGCGCTGCTGTGCTCATCCCTCGAGATTGGTTCCAGGCCCAGAATCTTTTCCATTTTTCAGCATAATATTTTCTAGTACTAGGCCTCCATGCCTCTAAGATGACATCCATCACAGGTTTGCTGAAGGATGATAAGGGTGAGTTTAAGTAAGTAGCCAAGCTGCAATGTTCAATGTTGGAAGCTGAGGGTGCAGAATCTGGTTCTCCTGCTGAGACAGCAGGGAAGGGGTCTGAGGCAGGTGCCAAGGAGATAACTGAGATAACTGCGACACACTGCGCAGGAGTGGCGCAGCCAGTCTGGAGCAATCAAAATCATCCTTGGTTTGTCCTGTTTGACTTTTAGTACTACTTTGGAGAGCAGAGGCAGCGGGGGGAAGGCGTACACTGATAGATTTTTCCAGCTGAAGGACAGAGCATCCACTTTCCAGGCTTGTTTGTGGGGAGTCCTTGTGCAAAACTTGTCCAATTGGTAGTTCGGGGGAGGCAAATAGGTCTATGTCTGGGCTCCCCCATTCACTTGTCAACATGTTGAAAATCTTTGGTTCCAGTTTCCACTCGTGTGGGTCCATGAGGTTTCTGCTTAGTCCGCCTGCCAGTATATTTAATTTTCCTGGCAGGAATTGAGCTTGTAGGTGCACCTGGTAGCTCAAGGCTGTGTTCCACAATGCCATGGCTAGTCTGCAGAGGGGGTAGGAATGTGTACCCCCCCGCTTGTTTATGTACCACATAACCGTGGTGTTGTCAGTCTTTACCATTAGCTGTCCTCGAAGAATGTAGTCCTTAAAGGCCATCAGAGCATTCTGTACAGCTAACATTTCTTTTTGATTGATATGTAGGTGTATTTGACTTTGGTTCCATTTGCCCTGAATGCACTTCCCTGCCAGATGAGCCCCCCATGCATAGTCTGATGCATCTATTGTTAGTATTTGGGCGGCAGTGGATAGTGTGAATGGTAGTCCCTTGTTTTGGTGGCAGGCCTCTGCCCACCAGAGGAACTCTAGGCGTAGGCAAGGTATTATAGGAATCATTGTTTCTAGGCTGTGAGAATGTTGACTCCATAGGCTTTTTAGATACCACTGTAATTTCCTCATAACGAATTAGAAGAATGCAGGAGACCATGAACCCCAAGGCTTGCAGTATTTGTCTTGCAGATAAGCAGGGTTTTTGTGGCCACTTATTTGAAATAGGTTATCAAATGAATTTGCTTTTCTGGCGTGAGGTAAGCCATCTGGGAAGTTGTATTCAAACTTGCTCCCAGGAATGTAATTTGTTGACAGGGTACCAGCTGTGATTTCTTTTCGTTTATGGTGTACCCCAGACAAGTCAGAACCCTTTTTACAAACGCCAGATGATTCAAAAGTATGCCCTGGCTTTCTGCCTGAATTAGACAAACGTCTAAGTATGGGTATATTTGAATACTTCTTTGCCTGCAAAATGCAATAAAGTACAGTTGTGTACACTTACCATAAATGTAGATGTTCAATTGTATTCACTGTTGCAGTCCTTACATTTCAGTAATCCTGCTGGCAGGTTGCCCTCAGTCGGCCTGAATTTCAAAGTCTTGGGTCCTGCATCGGCTGTCGTCGCCCCTTCCCTGACGTCAGGCCGTCAGGGGTATAAAAGAAGCCGCAGACACCATTTTCTTTAGTTTTTCTTGCCCCAGATGTCAGGTGCCCCAAAAAAGGGTAGTCAAAATTTATATCTATATATAAAATAACATGCACCAATATAAACTTTACCTTCATCCACCAGCAAATACACCACATAGGTTGTGTAAATCAGAGAAGGAAAGACAGGTTCCATCAGAAGAAAAAAGGGGGATGGCGGGTGGGTAACCTGGACTGCAACAGTGAATACACTCGAACATCTACATTTATGGTAAGTGTACACAACTGTACTATGTTATTCATGTTTCACTGTTGCAGTCATTACATTTGGGTAGATTCCCAAAGCTATGGTTGGGAGGCTGGAGCTAAACAGCATTAGGAGCGGCTATGAAACCCTGCAGAACTGCAGTGGCAAAGCCTGCCCTGGATTTAGAGTAGAGTGGCAGATGATAGTGCTTTGTAAAGGTGTGCACTGAACTCTAAGTAGCTGCCTCTAAAATGTCCTTTGTTGGTACTCCTCTGAGAAAGGCTGCTGAAATGGCTGCAGCTCTGGTGGAATGTGGCCTAATGCCCTTTGGCACTGGCTTGCCATGGTATAAGTAGCAGAAACGAATGCAGTGGCCTATCCATTCTGAAATAGTCTGCTTTGAGAAAACCTTTCCTTGTGATCCTGCAGCATATGCCACTAGTAATTGCTCTGTTTTTCTGAAAACTTTGGTTCTGTCCAGGTAGAATCTAAGCTGTCGGCGTACGTCCAAAGAAAGCAGAATTCTTTCCCCCTTGTTTTGTGGATATGGATAAAAAGTTGGGAGATGAATGGTTTGGTTAAGAGCCACACTGGACACCACTTTAGGCATAAATGTTGGGTTTGTCCTCAGGGAGACCCTGTCCAGATAAAAAATGATAAAAGGTTCCATAGCCATGAGTGCCTGTAGCTCTGAAACTCGTCCTGCAGAAGTTATTGCTAGGAGCAGAGCTGTTTTCCAAGATAAAAACTTTATATCAGCAGTAGCAGCTGGCTCAAAAGGTGGCAGGGTGAGTTTTTCCAAGACATAGTTGAGGTCCCATGCAGGCATTGGTGATCTCCTTGGAGGCCTTAAATATTTGGCTCCTCTGAGGTACTGTTTTAATAAGGGATGAGAAAAGATTGGTGGCTCTCCATTGTAATGAGCCGAAATGGCAGTGGCATGCATTTTAATAGATGAGAAAGAAAGATAGGCCTTTGTCCAGCATCTCAGTTAAGTATTGTAAAATCTGAGGAATGTTTGGCACAGCTGTATCTGTTCCTTGTGCCTGGTTCCAAGCACAGAATCTCTTCCATTTTCCAGCATAAGACTGTCTAGTACTAGGCCTGCTGGCTTCCAAAATGACATCCATCACAGCTTTTCTGAGAGGTCTGTTTTGTATGACTACATTATTTGCCATGCTGCCAGGTTTAAAGTCCTGAGCTGGCTGTGCAGGATTTGATTGTTTTGCTGGGACAGTAGATGCGGTACTAGAGGTAGGGTCCAAGCTGGGCATTGAGACAAGCTCCTTAATATTGGGTACCAGTGCTGGCGGGGCCAGTCTGGTGCAATCAGTATCATCTTTGGCTTCTCCTGTCTAACCTTTAGGAGTACCCTGGGGAGGAGAGGCAGAGGGGGAAAGGCATACACTGATAGGTTTCCAGCTGAAGGATAGGGCATCCACTTTCCATGCTTGTCTGTGATAAATCCTTGTGCAAAATCTCTGTAGTTGGTAGTTGTGAGGAGAGGCAAACAGATCTATGTCCGGGCATCCCCATTTCCTTATTATCATGCTGAAGACTTGTGGATCCAGCTGCCACTCATGTGGATCCATAAGGTTTCTGCTTAGTTCGTCTGCCAGAGTATTTTTCCTTCCTGGCAGGAATTGTGCCTGCAGATGTACTCGGTAAATCAATGCTGTGTCCCACAAAGTCATGGCTAGTCTGCAAAGGGGTAAGAATGTGTGCCTCCCTTCTTGTTTATATACCACATGACCGCGGTGTTGTCTGTCTTTATCAGTAGTTCTCCTGGTTGAACTAGGTCCTTCAAGGCTGTCAGGGCATTTTGAACAGCTAGCATCTCTTTTTGATTGATATGTAGATGCATTTGGTTTGAGGTCCATGTTCCCTGAATGCATCTTCCTGCCATGTGGGCACCCCAGGCATAATCTGACGCATCCATTGTTAGTGTTTGCCTGGCTGGGGGTAATGTGAATGGATGTCCCTTGTTTTGGTGACAAGCCTTTGCCCACCATCGAAACTCCTGTTGCAGGCAGGGAATGAGAGTAATTATAGTTTCCAGGCTGTGGCAATGTTGAGTCCAAACACTTTTTAGGTACCATTGAAGTTTCCTCATATGCAGTCTTGCATATGGAATAAGTAGGATGCAGGATGCCATGAAACCCAAAGCCTGCAGAATTTTCCTTGCAGATAACTGGGCCTTTGTTGCTAACATTCTGAAGTAGGTAGTCAGTTGTCTTTGTCTGGCGTGAGATAAGCCATCTGGGCAGTTGTATTTAAGCTTGCACCCAGGAATATTATCTCTTGAGAGGGTACTAGTTTTGATTTCTTTTCGTTGACTGTGTACCCTAGGCATGTTAGAAGTTTTTTCACAAACGCCAGATGCTGTAGAAGAATGTCCTTGTTCTCTGCTTGAATTAGACAGTCGTCCAAGTAAGAATATATTTGTATTTCTCTTTGTCTGCAGAATGTAATTACTGGTGCCAGGCACTTTGTAAAGACCCTGGGCACAGTAGATAAGCCTAAGGGCAGTGCAGAGAATTGGTAATGCATTGAGCCAGCCTAGAATCTGAGGTATCTTCTGCATATTTGTCTGACTTGGACATGCAGGTATGCCTCTTTTAGGTCTAAAGTTACAAGCCAAGCGTTCTTGCCCAGCATGGGCAGTAGCTGCTGCAAAGTCAACATTTTTAATTTTGGTATATCCAGGAATGTATTCAGAATCGATAGGTCCAGTATTGGCCTCAAGGTCTTGTCCTTTCTGGGTACCAAGAACAGTCTTGAGTAAAATCCTTGTCCCCGCTCTTGCTCTGGCACTTGTTGAATGGCCCTCATGCCCATGAGGGATGAGACTTGTTTTTGTGCCTCTGCCCATTCATTTTTTGGCAGATCTGGCCACGATATTTAGTACCCACTTGTCCTGGGTTATAATGTGCCAATTTTGAGAAAAAAGTGCTAATTTTCCCCCTAAGGGTGCTGCCAAGAAATAAGTGCTTGGTGCAGGCAGGGGGAAGTCATTGGGACTGTTTCCTGTAAGGTTGTGATTTGTCTTCTCCACTTTTGGAGGTAGAAGCACCCCATTGCTTTAACCTGTATGAACCTTGAGCCTGGGATCTGCCTCTAGGGCATCTGGGTCTGCCCCTTTTGAGGTCTGCCTGACACTGGAAAGGACCAATTCTTTGTTGGCCAGTGTCTACTAAACCTAGGTGGCTGTACTTGTAAGAAATCGTTGACCGTTTGCATAGATTTAGCCTTGTTCTCCATTTTCTTTAACACCAAACAAAGAATCATGCTGTAAAGGTGCATCTAATAATTTAACTTTAACATGATCAGGCAGATTTTGTTCCTTTAACCAAGCATGCCTTCTAATTACAAAGCCTGTAACTGTGGCCCTGCAGGAGACCTCTAAAGAAATCAAAACCACATTGCAAAGTACGCTTTCCAACTTGTTCAGCTGTATGCAATATATCCTGCATTTCCTTGTTTTCTGCACATTCAGAATTTAACATTTTCTGTTTAAGCAATGCCATGACATGTTGCTGATATTTGAGCATATGAAACTGACAGTTTAAAGCCCTTATAGCCAAGGTAGCAGATGTATAAAACTTTTTTCCCCATCTATCCAGTGCCCTAGAATCCCTATCAGAAGGGGTAGGGTTTTTTGCAGTGGAAGCCTTAACACCCTTGGGACCCTGAGAAATAGTTTCTGGGTCTGCAGCAGGGTTTTTAAAAAGGAATTTATGTGAGTCAGGAACCCTGTAATATCTGTCAGGCTTAACCAGAGCTGGAGCTAAGGAGTCAAGGGTAAGGCTTGACTCCGAAAACACATCATCTATAATGTCTAACACAGGAGGGATGGCTAGTGGCTTGTGCTGAGGTAGTAACAGGAAACCCCTGAGCCTCTTTTTAGACTCTGAAAAATCTTGGCTCTCCCAGTGGAAATGCTCCCTCATGGTATGTAAAGTTTCCCCAAAAGAATAATCCTCAGGAGGAAAAGCTGAAGGTATGGATTCTTCAGCATCAGAATCCTCATAGGGGGGAAAAGAATATTCCTGATCAGAAGAGGAATCAGAAGAAATGGAAACCTGATCTGAAGATTCATAGTCAGTCTCTTGCCTAGGCCTCTTATCAGGAGGGGGATGGGAACCCCTGATCAAGGTAATCAAGTCTTCGGCCATTTTGAGCATCTGTTTTTTGGGCATGGAGGCCTGTCCATGTGGCTCTTGAGGTTGTTTCTTTGCCTTTGAAGTTGGTTTAATGTATAGATGTTTGGGTCTGAATACACGCTCAGAAGATGGTGCCTGCTCAGCGGCTCCGGACCCATCTGAAGGGTTATCGTCCGAGGCTCCAATACCCTGAGTTTCCAGCGGCATGGCCGACTCCACGTGGGAGTCGGTAGCGGCCTGCGACTCTAAAGTAGAGGTCGTCAGTGCCTGTGAATGCACCTCACCGAGACCCAGCGAACCGACGACTGGCTTAGGAGCAGCTTCGTCGTCGGTTTTGGGCCTCGGCTGTCTTTCTTTTTCTTTGCGTTTTTTTGTGAACTCCAGTAGTCGGATTGCTTTCCAATGACATTTCTGGATAATTAAATCTGCGTCCAAAGTAGTTTAAAGCAAAATCATACAGACGCTTAATAGTGCGTTGGTTAAATCTAGCACAAATCCGACAACCCAGAAAATTATGATCAGGGCCTAGGCAAGGAATACAGTAAGAATGAAAGTCCTTATGAGGTATTTGCTTCCCACAAGAAATACAATTATTAACTTTTTCTGACATCGGTTCTGGAGCAAGAAAAAAGTTTCCCCAATGGGGTACTTAGCAGTATAGGAGACTTCGGATCTGAAATTCGAACTCGAAAATCTCAGGAGTCGGCCAACCGCCACTTGCGAACTGCTTCTGCTTTGGGCACCGCGCGGCAAGAAAGACTAAAGAAAATGGCGTTGGATGCCTCTTTTATACCCCTGACGACAGCCACCGCAGGACCCAAGACTTTGGAATTCAGGCTGACTGAGGGCAACCTGCCAGCAGGATTACCCAAATGTAATGACTATAACAGTGAAACACGAAGAACATCTGGAGCCAGGCACTTAGTGAATACCCTGGGCGCAGTAGACAAGCCAAAGGGCAGTGCAGAGAACTGATAATGCGTGTAAGTCTGCTTTGAAGTGTAGGTATCTTCTGCAAGATTCCCTGATTGGGATGTGCAGGTATGCTTCTTTTAAATCAAGTGTTGCCAACCAGTGTGTCTTTGCCTAGCATAGGAAGTAATTGGTGAAGAGTCAGAATCTTGAATTTTGGAATCTCCAGAAAGGTGTTTAGAGTAGACAAGTCCAGGACTGGATGCCATGATTTGTCTTTTCTGGGTACCAGGAAAAGTCTGGAGTAGTAACCTTGTTCCTTTTCCTCTTCTGGTACCAATTGAATACCCCCCATGCTTAAGAGAGAAAGTACTTGTTTTTGAGCCTCTGCCCATTGATTTAGGGGCAGGTCCGGCCACCCACTTGGTGTTGGCAATGTGTGGAAATGAAATCTGTATCCCTGGGACGCTATATTTAAAACCCATTTGTCCTGGGTTATGAGTTTCCAGTTCTTTGCATGAAGAACAATCTTTCCCCCCAAAGGGGTGGTCAGAAGATAAGTGCTTGGAAATTTTAAAAGGAAGTCATTAGGGGGTGTCTTGTTAATCCCAGATTTGGAAGTGGAGGCCCCCCACTGCTTAGTTCTAAGAGTCCCCTGGGACTGAAACCTGGGGTTTTTGCTGTGTCTGGGTTTGATTTGAAAAGACCTGGAAGGGGCTGGAAAGGACCAATTCTTAGTAGACCAGTGCCTATTAAATCTAGGCGGCTGCACTTGTAAAAAATCTTTAACAGTTTGCACAGATTTATCTTTATCTTCCATCTTTTTAAGAACTTCTTCAGCCTTGTTGCCAAACAGGCGGTCCTGATGTAAAGGAGCATCCAACAATTTAGCTTTAACATAATCAGGCAAAGATTGCTCCTTAAGCCAAGCATGTCTTCTAAGCACAGACCCAGTAACAGCAGCCCTGCAAGAGGCCTCTAAAGAATCAAGACCACATTGCAAAGTATGTTTTCCAACTTGTTCAGCAGAATGCATTAAGTCCTGTAAATCTTTATTTTTCACAGAGTCAGGAATCAACATCATTTTCTGTTTAAGCAATCGGAGGACATGTTGCTGATATTTTAACATATGAAATTGGCAGTTTAAAGCTCTGATTGCCAAGGTTGCCAAAGTATAAACCTTTTTACCCCATCTCTCCAGCGCCCTGGAGTCTCTATCAGAAGGGGTAGGATTTTTAGCAGTAGAAGCCTTAATGCCCTTGGGCCCCTGAGAAATCGTCTCTGGATTATTGGAAAGGATTTTTGAAAAGGAACTTGTGGGACTCAGGAACCCTGGAGTATCTGTCAGGTTTACTAGGAGCAGGAGGTAGGGAATCAGAGGCCAAACTGGACTCCGAGAAATCATCATCAACAATGTCTAATACAGGAGGAATAGCCAAAGGCCTATGCTGCGGTAGAAGGAAATCCCTAAGCCTCTTTGTTGAATCAGAAAATTCCTGGCTTTCCCAGTGAAAATGCTCCCTTAAAGTATGTAAGGTTTCCCCAAAAGAAAAATCCTCAGGAGGGAAAGCAGACGGAATAGAATCCTCTGCATCAGAATCCTCATAAGCAGGTAAAGACAAATCCAGGTAATCAGAAGAGTCAGAAGAAAAAGAATCCTGATCAGAAGATTCATAATCAAGCTCAGCCCTAGGCCTCTTGGGGGGGGGGGGTGTTGACTACCCCTGATTAGAGTTATTAGATCTTCAGCCATTTTTATCATTAGTTTTTTAGGCATAGGGGCCTGAGCATGTGGCCTGGGCGTTGTTTTTTTTACACATGGATCGAGATTTAGGCCTTAGTAATGAAGGAGGCGTCGATTTAATATGCAAGTCCATAGGCCTGAATACACCCTCAGAACCCGGTACCTGCACAGTGGCTCTGGACCCATCCAAGGTAGAGACATCCGTGGGTTTCATAGTTGAAGTATCTCACGGCATACCGGACTCTGAATGGGTGTCAGTAGAGGCCTGCGAACCAAAGTAGCGGATATCAGGGGCTGCAAAAGCGCCTCACTGAGCACCGGCAAACTGGCGAATGGCTCAGGAGAAGCATTGTTGGCAATTTTGGACTTCGGCGGCCTATCTCTGTCTATCTTTGCATTTTTTCGGAATCCCAGTAGTCGGATGGCTAACCGACATTTCTGGATAAATAAACAGAGAACTGAAATATTTAGAGGCAAAAATATACCAACGACGGATAGTGCGCTGATTAAATAAAGCACAAAACCAACAACAAGGTACATCGTGGTCAGGGCCTAGGCAAGGAATATAGTACGAATGAAAATCTTTATGAGGTATTTGCTTTCTACAAGTAATGCAATTATTACCTTTTACTGACATCGGTAAGGAGCAAGAAAAAGTTTCCCCAATGGGGTAACTTAGCTTTAAGTTGAAGACTTCGGTTCTGAAACTCGAAAATGACAATTTCAGGAGTCGGCCGACCGGCACTTGCAAACTGCTTCTGCTTCGAGCACCACACGGCAAGAAAGACTGATGTAATGGCATCGGCTGCATGTTTTATACCCCTGATGACCTGACATCATGGAAGAAGGGACAGCAACCGACACAGGACCCAAGACTTTGTTAATCAAGCCGACTGAGGGCAACCTGCAAGCAGATTACCCAAATGTAATGGCTGCAACAGTGAAACACGAAGAACATCAGTAAAGTACCAGGATACAGGAAGGGGAAAGATAGTGCCTGTAAAATCCATGGAATGCAAATACAGCAGTGGCAATAAAAACACCAACAAGTAATCCTGTTGAAGTGAGTACTAGGTTGTGAATGAAATCAAGACTGCAATCAAAAAAGAAAGTTGCATCAAACAAATAGAGTTGTCTAAGAAAGTAGTACGCTGGAGAAGAAATTAAGACAACAATCACAAAAGTAGCCACAGCACAGAAAGTAACAGTTATGTTGATGTAGGCACCACTATAGCATTAGAAGTATCAACAGGCCAGGGTCACAAGATAGACGTCTATTACCAATCACACATCATTTATATTTTCACAAACAGCTTGTCTGAAAAGCAGGTGCAGGGTATAATTTTTCAGAAATTTCTAACATCAAAACTACTTCGGGAAAAAAAAAGGGTATTTTTTTTTTTTTCATAATCATCATGCCACCAACAAGATGAAAGTTGGTGCTATCAAACGCACTGCCTGATCTGGTGACTCAGCTGTAAAAAGTCCCTTTATATCTACTCATCTACTGTCAAGATGGTCACTTTTTAGGTTGTGTTAAAATGTATTATTATTATTTTGTCTTGTTTTCCTTTATAAGACAGTTGCTGTCATGCTCATCAGCTCCTACATATACCACTGTAGTAAGTGGGTGTGGACGTAGTGAAATAAAAACTGCCAAATGAAGGAACTCAAATAGTGATGTAGTGTGGCCCAGTAAAGTACCCTGTTCCCAAGCTACCAAGACTCAAATTTTTAGTCTGTACTGCAGAATTCACATCACCACCAACACTAGCAAATTATGAAACCTGCAAACGTCTCACCTTCCCAAAAAACAGCTGCCATTTGTTCCAAAGAAGACAACTCTGTGACATGATATTCCAGACTGAGCTGGTTGGTATATGGCACTGTCAAACCCAGAGAGTCAGCCAAGATCCCTGGACAGCAACGAACCACGGCCTGCTCCTGCCATATCCCAAACATAAACACTGAACTAGTAAGAGTTGTAGACAATGCACCAAAATTTCCCCTGCAATTCCCTGCCTTTTACTATAAAATCTACACCTGATTTTATAGCCATAAAATGGAAAATGGTGAATTTAAAAGAGAAGCAAAAGACATATGAAAGATTAGCATGAGCTTGACAACTCCTAAAATCAAGGAAAGCTGTCATATAACGGTACTAGAAAAATACATGCAGAGGAAGCATAACCAGTGCAAGGGTATCTGAAAGTGGTTACCTGCTCTGCACTCCTCTGAGATTGCAAATGTGCATGCAAACGGCGAATCAAGGGGACACCATTACGGGACTGACGCTTCAGTAACCAGTAGTTATACAACCTCCGCATGAACTGGTTCTTCTTCTGGACAGAGACCCCAGTGCATATTTTGGATAATCTGATAAACACAAACAGATTAACAGTTAATTCAGTTACAAAGATTCAAAATCTAAATACCGCCAGATATGGTTTTTAAAACAAAACTATTGCAAGCCACTACTACTTGCTGAAATGAACAGAATGTTAGATGAAGTTTATATTAACTCACCTTTCAAAGAGGTTAAGCTGCACAGTTCTCAGCAGATGTGCAACTCATGTTAAAACACCAGTACAAGCAAAAGCATACCCTCGTCAAAGTACCACACCAGTTACATCAGCAAACCCAACATACCAGTTACATACAAACAGTAATGAGAAGTTATGTACCTACCATAACGTTCCATGTTAGTTGTCTTCTTCTCGCCTTCTTTCTTGCTGGATGGGTTCGGAGCTGATCCTCGGCTCCGACTCGGCCTATACTAAAGCTCGAGAGCTAATTTTACCGGCTCGAGGTAACCCTATATCCCATGATGCTAGGCGCTAACTACCCAGATCTCGTTTGGTAGCAGAGAACATAGCAATTTTAGCCTCCCAACCCAAGGGAGAGAAGGAAAAGGGGAAAAACTCCCATGTGCCACTACCTGAAGGTATAGTTACCCAAGGATAACCAGTTTAGGCTTCAAATTATGAAGGGTGAAGACCCTGATAAAAAAGAGAAATCATTTCGGTCTACCCAGGCTAGGGGGGTGGTGGGTGGGACACAAGAAAGAAGGCGAGAAGAAGACAACTAACATGGAATGTTATGATAGGTACATAACTTCTCAATGTTAAGTTGTCAATCTCGCCTTCATTCTTGCTGGATGGAACCGCGTCCCTAGCACCTTCATCCCGGGTGGCTCATTGGAATAGGCTCTTGAGAACGGTGGAACCAAAATTTGCCCTGTTTCTGGAGGCCATGTCTAATTTGTAGTGTGTAATAAAGGTATGAGGAGAGGCCCATGTGGCTGCTGAACAAATAGTATCCATTGGCAATCTAGCTTGAAAGGCTGTTGATGTAGCTAAAGCTCTGGTTGAATGGGCTCTTGGCTTAGAAGGTAATTCTTTACCTCTGAGTTGATAGATATAGGTAATCACAGAGGACAGCCATCTAGACAAGGTTACTTTGGATACTGGAAGGCCCTTTTTACCTTCCGCATAGGACAGAAAAAGCTGTTCAGATTTCCTAGTTTGTTTAGTTCTGTGCAGATAAATAACGGAGCGGACGATGAATGTCGAGATAATGCAGTTTTTGCTCTGCCCTGTTAGAATAATTGGGAAAGAAAACTGGAAGATCGATAGATTGATTTAAATTTGCCTGAGAAGCCACCTTGGGCAAAAAAGACGGGTTAGTTCTGAGAGAAACCCTGTCTTTGTGGAAAACTAGATAAGGAGGGCAGGGAGTTCTGATACTTTCCTAGCAGAAGTTATAGCAACTAGGAAGAGAGTTTAAACGAGAGAGCAACTTTAAAGAACAGGAAGCCGCAGGTTCAAAGGGAGGAAGAATCAAGGATGTTAAAATCAAATTTAAATCCCACTGTGGTGGTGGGTCTCTGATTGGGGGTTTGAGCAAAAAGATACTCTTAAGGAAGGCTTTACAAAGCTTGTGGGACATGATGCTGGAATCCAATAGGCCTATGTGAAAATTTGAAATGGCTGCTAACTGAACCTTTACAGTAGAGGATGAAGAGGCTGAATGAAAAATTTCCGCTAGGAAATCTAGGACTGACTGTATAGGAGCAGTGAAGGGATCTATATTCCTAGCCTTTGCCCAGAAAGAAAAACGCTTCCATTTACTAGCATAAATCCTTCTGGTAGAGGACTTAAGGGAAGCTACAATAATATCACGGACAGAATTGGAAATCAGGGAAGCCTGGCTAAGGATGGAAGTGGAGCAACCAAGCTGTGAGGTTGAGAGATTGGAGGGATTGGTGCAGCTGCCCTGACTGGTGGGCCAAAAGATCTGGCACTGGGTCCAGATGCCAAGGCTGTTCCAAAAGGTAACGATGCAGGAACGGGAACCATATCTGTCGAGGCCAATAAGGGGCAATGAGGATCATCCTGGCTCTCAAGGCGGTAGCTTTCTGAATCAACTGAGTGATTAATGGAAAGGGGAAAAGCATAGAAGTCCCCGAGGCCAATCGTGGACTAGAGCGTCTCTGGGGGGATGGCCTGGAAGGGGAAAGAGGGTGAAGAAGTCGAGGCACTTGCTGTTTTGAGGTGTTGCAAAAAGATCGCAGCAAGGAGGACCCCACTTCTGAAAAATCTCCTCCGTTACTGATTGCTTGAGAGACCACTCGTGTGGCATGAGAATAACTCTGCTCAACCTGTCCGCTATGATGTTGGACTTCCCGGGGATATGCGTTGCTCTCAGAAACCGCTGAGAAGAGATCGCCCATTGCCAAAGTCTGAGTGCCTCTCGACACAGGGGATAAGACTTGGTTCTGCCCTGCTTGTTGATATACCACATTACGGACATATTGTCTGTCTGAATTGCAATAGTCCCTAAAGGAAGAGAGTCTTGGAGGGCCTGCAACGCCAAAAGCACTGCTCTCATCTCCAGGACATTTATGTGCAGGTGGCATTCGAAAGGTTGCCATGTGCCCTGGACTGTCCTGCCCTGAAAATGCCCCCCCACCCGATCAGGGAGGCATCCGTTGAGACAGTGGTGACCGGAGGGGAAGGAACGAATGGTCTGCCCTGAAGAACTTGAGGGGAGGCCATCCACCAAGACAGATGTTTCTTGCAAGATAGTGTTATTATGATTTTGTGTGTCAAAGGAAGCTGTTGGAAGGACCACTGGGAGAAGAGCATCCACTGAAGGAGCCGCATGTGAAAACGAGCAAAGGGAAGTAGCGTGATGGCTGCCGCCATGAGACCTAACACTTTTAGGACAAACCTGGCCTGGATTCTTTTGCTCTGAAGTAGGATATGAACATGATTTCGAATATCTAAAACTCTTTGCTCGGTTAATTTTGCTGAGAGCTGTATGGTGTCCAAGGTGGCGCCTATGAAGGTAATAGACTGACAAGGCGACAAGGCAGACTTTTCGAAATTTATGGAAATACCTATCCCTTTGCAAGTTTGAATGGTGTAATCTCTGGCAAGAAGAAACTGACGCCTGGTGGTGGCAGTAAGGAGCCAGTCGTCTAAATACGGAAACACCTGGAATCCTTGACGTCTCAGATGAGCCGTGACCACTGCCATGCATTTGGTGAACAATCGGGGGCTGTAGTGAGACCAAAGGGCAGGGCCCTGAACTGGTAGTGACTGGCCCCCAGCCGGAAGCGGAGAAACCTTCTGGAGCGCCTGTGCATCTTGATGTGATAGTACGCATCCTGAAGGTCCATTGAGCACATCCAATTGTCCTGACCCAGAAAGTGTAGAATGGACTGTAGCGTGATCATCCGGAACTTCGTTCTTTTTACAGACTTGTTTAGTCTGCTGAGATCCAATATTGGCCTCCAGTCCCCTGTCTTTTTTGGTACCAAAAAGAACTTGGAGTAGATTCCGGATCCTAGTTGGTCTGCTGGGACTGGCTGGATGGCTCTTTTTGTTAGCAGTTTTGAAACTTCTAGTACTGCTTGTTCCCTTAGACTGGGTGAAACGTCTGGGAAGGGCCATTTTGACCGAGTTAGGGTGTGGATAAAGGGAATTTTGTAACCCTCGGATATAATCGACTGTACCCATTTGTCTTGTGTGTCAGAAAGCCAGGCTTCTGGGTACAGCGATAACCTTCCCCCGACTGCCTCCGAAGGTGGACAGTCGGGCAGCTTCTCAGGGATGCTGGAAGGGTTTATCAGAGAGAGACTCTCTGTTACCCTGATTCTACGGACCTCCTCTGCCTCTAGGGCGGCATCTGTTGTTGTCCCCCTCCCCCCCGCCTCTCGGGGGAAACTGACCTCTTGCGTCAGGCGTGACTCCCTGAGATTTGCGGAACCACATTTTCCCACCCTTTTGACCCTTAGGATAGGGTCTAGACGGAGTAGAAAAACGGACTCCTATGGCAGAAACAGTCTTGCCATCTTGTTCGCAACTGGTCAACGTATCCTTCACTTGAGGTCCAAACAACGCTGAACCATCAAAGGGGGAGTTAGTGAAGGACGCCTTGAAGGGGTCTGCAAAGTTGCAAAGCCGTATCCAGGCATGACGCCTTAAAGCCACGCCTGTGCCTCTACTCGCTCCATCGGCTGCATAGGAAATAAGCCGCATGGAGGAGTTGACAATGGAATTTAGGGTTCCTAGCTGGGAGTTAATTTTGTCCTGAGACCCTGCAGCTGTTGGATCCTGTAGAGTATCACCCATTTCTTTGAGAATGTCTCTTTGAAGGCGGGTGAAATGGCACAAGTAATTCAGCGACCGCATGGTGAAGGTCGTTGAAGAGAACATCCGCTTGCCGTACCTATCCATAGTCCTAGATTCCTTATTAGGAGGATGGATAGGCACTGAAGGATCGGCCAGTTCCTTCTTAGTGGTTGCAGCCACCACCATGGCATTAACTGGGACACCCTTAGTTAAGAAATGTTTATCTGACTGGGCTGTGATAAATTTGGAGGGCCTCCGTGGGGTGGGTTCCATCGTATCAGGGGCCATCCACGCCTTCCGTGACACCACTTCCATGAGGGGGTCAAAAGGCGGAGACACCCAGGAGGTGGAAGGGCGAGAACCAAACGCCTCCAGGTAAACCAACTCGTCCTCGGAAGGATTGAGGGTAGACCAGTTCCCCCTCTGCTTAAGGATTTCAAGAATGTCAGAAAAGGAGACATCCTCAGAGGGGGACCGTGGGGACCCTTCTGACTCATCCAAGTTGGTATCAGATGTGATGGACTCAGGGGAGTCCACATGCTTCCTTTTACATGTCCTCTTTCGAGGGGGTTCACCTGATGGATCAGGGGAAGCCTCGGAAGAGGAGGATATTCCCAATGGGGAAACCTGACGCGTTGGGTCTCTACGGTCGGGAATGAGAGAGTGGGTAGAGACCGCAGCAGGCACTACAGTGGGAGGAGCTGATGGAGCTGACCATGGGGCAGGCACAGGGGCCAGAACGCTCCTCATGACCTCGATGGCGCCCCTATCAGGCAGGACAGAGGGCTCCCATTCCGAAGAAATAGGAACCCCAGCCAGCACCGAGAGGGACGGCTCCGAAGCCGCTGTCGGGGCCGAACTCATCAGCGCCGAAGCTCCGAGAGGGAGAACGGGGTCGGACAAGGGTCTGATGCCCTCGCCCCCTCGGAGCCGATGAGGGAGTCCAAGCGCCCGGATCCCTCCATGGATGGGACCATGGAAGAGATCGGAGCAGACGACGGAGCCGAAGGGGGAAGTATCGACTCCGATGTCACGACGGTCACGGCTCCGAGGAGCTCCAGCTCCGAACTCAGGGGCAGAGTCAGAGGAGGAATCGAAGATGGTATGGGTAAAGCCACTGTCTGTTGAGATGGGCTGGTACCTACCATAAATGTAGATGTTAGAGTATATTCACTGTTGCGGTCATTACTCTTGGGTTATCCTGCTGGTAGTAGGAGTCTACTAACCACCCTCTCAAGGTCATGGTCAGAAAGCCTGGAAGACCGAGAGGAATGGCTCCGATGGCTCCGCTCCGAGAGCAAAGGTGATCTCGGAGCCGAGTGAATGGACTCCAGGGACGGAGACCTAGATCTTTTGCGGGTGGAAGATGGCACCAAGACTAGTGGTGCCGATGGAGCCAAAGACACGTCGGCTCCGACTGGAGCCAACTTAGGAGACAGATTCTTTGAGGCATCGTCTCCGGCCAGAGCTGATGCAGAAGACTGCGACATAGCTGTATCAGCTCCAGCCGGAGCCGATCGTGACGCAGTAGGTGAGCCACCAGTCGAAGGCTTGGAACATGGAGCCGACGGTTTGGATGGCTTCGAAGCTTTACCCGGCAAGGACTTAGCCGGGGAACCCTCGGGCTTTAATAAGCCCCTCAAAATTAACTTATTCCTGCGCTCCTGCAGGACTCTTGGACTGAACGCATGACAAACAGAACAAGAGTCCTGCAGGTGCAGGGGTCCCAGGCAATAAACGCAAGAAGTGTGACCGTCTGTCAGCGACATTTTCTTACAGCACGAGTCACACTTCTTGAAGCCTGAGACTTTAATGTCTTTAGACATTAAGGCCGTTAAAGAAGAAAAAATCTTCCTTAGAAGCTAAAACACACACACAAAGTAAAAATAAAGGTTAATAAAACCATGCACACCTAACTGTCCCAATACAAGGGAACAGGAAAAAAACGGAAGGGCCTAAGGCCTAACCTTAACAGGGGAGGGATAAAACTTTGGGATTTAGGGATAAGACTAAAAAAGGGACTCAACGGGGTAGGTATAAGTACTATACTATCTGATAACAAAACAAAGGGGAAAAAATCCCTAAGAGAAGAGAAGAAAAATATTAATTTTTCACTGACCTGTGGAGCCGGTAAAAAAAGCACCTCGCTAGCGAAAGCGGCAAACAAGATCTGGGTAGTTAGCGCCTAGCATCATGGGATATAGGATATAGGGTTAGCTCGAGCCAGTAAAATTAGCTCTCGAGCTTTAGTATAGGCAGAGTCGGAGCCGAGGATCGGCTCTGAACCCATCCAGCAAGAATGAAGGCGAGATTGACAACTTAACATCAAACTTTAACACATCAATCGCATACAGTCCAAGTAGTAATACCAATTTGTTCCAAACACTACAATGTAATGAAGTGCTGATGGCAATCCATTCTGCATCTGTTGTATATTACTTAAGCAAAATCTCAAACAGCCACAGACAGGGACGTCCAATATGGTGCCAAGCTAAGCAGGTGGAGCTCTGCTCTCTCCTGCCACATACTAAATAAAAGCAGTAAAAAAAATGCAAAGTTCTCTCATAACTAGCAACTTGTAGATGAATTAAAAATATCAGGAATGGTTTCATAACCAGAAGACAAAGCAAGGAAAATAAAATTCAGGAAATGTGAAAGGTTCAGGGGGAGCAGGGGGCTTGCCCCCCTGCAAAAAACAAGTTTGAAGAAGAAGAGCAACACTAGATATTTGCTCTTCTCCTGCACTTTCGTTTTTTTTCTTTAGTGTGTTAGCACTCAGCATTACAAGTCCTAACATTTCATATTCGATGATCAAGATTACTCACTAGGCAGAAAAGAAACATGTTCATGGCACATACAAAATTGTGTAGCAGTCTAAAGCTGAAATTTAAATTAGCTCAGTAGTTTTCAAAATGTTTTTCAGACCAGAGTCAAACCCTTCCTGAAACCAGATGCTGCGTTCTTCAAAATGAAGGTCAACTGGAGAAAGGGGAAAGGAAGGAGAAAGTACAGTTGTGTACCTACCATAAATGTAGATGTTAGAGTATATTCACTGTTGCGGTCATTACTCTTGGGTTATCCTGCTGGCAGGCTTCCCGCAGTTGGCCTGAATTCCAAAGTCTTGGTCCGGCGTTGGCTGCTGTCACTTCTTCCCTGACGTCAGTGCGCCAGGGGTATAAAAGATGCAGCCAACGCCATTTTCTTCGGTTTTTCTTGCCCCAGATGTCAGGTGCCCCAAAAAGGGTAGGCTGTAAATATTATGATCATAAAAAAGCATGAACATAACCTTCATCTACAAGCAAATACACCACATAGGTTTTATAGAACAGAGAGGTACAGATACGTCCCAGCAAAGAAAAAAGGGGGATGGTATGAGGGTAACCTGGACTGCAACAGTGAATACACTCGAACATCTACATTTATGGTAGGTACACAACTGTACTATGTTCAGCGTGTTTCACTGTTGCAGTCATTACACTTGGGTTGAATTCCAAAGCTGAGGTTGGGCGGCTGGGCCTAAATAAAGTTTGGAGTGGCTATGAGGCCCTGCAGAACTGCAGTGGCAAAGCCTGCTCTGGATTTAGAGTAGAGAGGTAAATGGTAGTGCTTTGTAAAAGGGTGCACTGAAGTCCAGGTTGCAGCCTCCAAAATGTCCTTGGTTGGTACTCCTCTGAAGAAGGCTGCTGAAGTGGCTGCTGCTCTGGTAGAATGTGGCCTAATGCCCTTGGGCACTGATTTGCCATGTTGTGAATAGCAGAAATGAATGCAGTGGCCTATCCATTTTGAAATAGTCTGTTTTGAAATGGCTTTTCTTTGTGATCCTGCAGCATATGCCACTAAGAGTTGCTCAGTCTTTCTGAAGGCTTTAGTTTTGTCCAAGTAAAAGCGTAGCTGTCTATGTATGTCCAAAGAATGAAGAAGTCTCTCCCCCTTATTCTGTGGGTTTGGATAAAAGGTAGGCAAATGTATGGTTTGGTTAAGAGCCAAACTGGACACTACCTTAGGCATAAATGTCGGGTTTGTCCTTAGAGAAACCCTGTCCTGATGGAAAATAATAAATAGTTCCACAGCCATTAGTGCCTGTAACTCTGAGACTCTTCTTGCTGAAGTTATTGCTAGGAGAAGAGCTGTTTTCCATGACAACTATTTTATCTCTGCTGTATTGGCTGGCTCAAAAGGAGGCAGTGTGAGTTTTTCCAAGACAAAATTGACGTCCCATGCCGGTATTAGAGCTCTCCATGGAGGTCTTATGTTTTTGGCCCCTCTGAGAAACTGTCTTAGCAGTGGATGAGAAAAAATAGGTGCGTCCGTATTGTAATGAGCTGATATGGCAGAGGCATGGATCTTAATTGATGAGAAGGATAGGCCTTTGTCCAGCATCTCAGGTATTGCAAAATCTGAGGAATATTTGGTACAAGCGTGTCAATTCCCTGCGCTTGGTTCCAAGCACAGAATCTCTTCCATTTTTCTGCATAAGATTTTCTGGTGCTGGGCCTCCTGGCCTCCAAAATAACATCCATAACTGCTTTAGAGAGAGGTGTGTTCTGAATGATTACATTACCCGCCATGCAGCCAGATTTAGGGTTCTGAGTTGGCTGTGTAGGATCTGATTGTTCTGTTGGGTCAGCAAATGAGGTATTAGAGGCAATGTCCAGGCTGGGTCTTGAGACAAGCTCTTTAGAATTGGGTACCAGTGCTGGCGAGGCCAGTCTGGGGCAATCAGTATCATTTTTGGCTTCGCTTGTTTGACCTTTAGGAATACCTTGGAGAGGAGAGACAGAGGAGGGAAGGCATATACTGTAAGGGTTTTCCAGCTGAATGAAAGGGCGTCCACTTTCCATGCTTGCTTGTGATAAATCCGAGTGCAGAATCCCTGTAGCTGGCAGTTGTGAGGGGAGGCGAATAGATCTATGTCTGGGCATCCCCATTTCCCTGTTATCATGTTGAAGATTTGTGGATCTAGTTTCCACTCGTGAGGATCCATGAGGTTTCTGTTTAGTTAGTCTGCCAAAGTATTTGTCTTTCCTGGCAGGAATTGTGCTTGCAGATCTACTTGATAAGTCAATGCTGTGTTCCACATAGTCATGGCTTGTCTGCAGAGGGGGTAGGAATGTGTGCCCCCTTGCTTATGCACCACATGACTGTAGTATTGTCCGTCTTTATCAGTAGTTGACCTGGATGAAGTAGGTCCTTGGAGGCTGTCAGGGCATTTTGTACAGCTAGCATCTCTTTTTGATTGATATGAAGATGCAGTTAGTTTGTGGGCCATGTGCCCTGAATACATTTTCCTGCCATGTGCGCCCCCCCCAGGCATAATCTGATGCATCTGTTGTTAGTGTCTGCCTGGCAGTGGGTAAGGTGAATGGCTGTCCCTTGTTGTGACAGGCCTGTGCCCACCATTGAAATTCCTGTTGCAAGCAGGGAATGAGAGTAATTTCTGTTTCCAGGCTGTGGCAAAGTTGAGTCCAAACACTTTTTAGATACCATTGTAGTTTCCTCATATGCAGTCTTGCATATGGAATTAGTAGAATGCAGGATGCCATGTAGCCCAGAGCCTGCAGAATTTTTCTTGCAGATAACTGGGTCTTTGTTGCCATGTTTTTGAAGTAAGAAGTCAGTTGCCTTTGTTTGTCTGGTGTGAGATAAACCATCTGGGCAGTTGTATTTAAGCTTGCACCCAGGAATATTATCTCTTGAGAGGGTACTAGTTTTGATTTCTTTTCATTTACTGTGCGCCCTAGGCAAATTAGTAATCTTTTTACAAACGCCAGATGCTGTAGTAGAATATCTTTGGTCTTTGCTTGAATAAGGCAGTCGTCCAAGTAGGGATATATTTGAATTCCTCTTTGTCTGCAAAATGCAATTACTGGTGCCAGGCATTTTGTGAAGACCCTGGGCGCAGTAGATATGCCAAAGGGCAGTGCAGAGAATTGGTAGTGCATTGAGCCAGCTATGAATCTGAGGTATCTTCTGCGAGATTGTCTGATTGGGACATGCAGGTACGCCTCTTTGAGGTCCAACGTTACAAGCCAAGCCTTCTTGTCCAGCATGGGCAGAAGCTGCTGCAGAGTCAACATTTTGAATTTTGGGACGTCCAGAAAAGTATTTAGAATAGACGGGTCCAGAATTGGTCTCCAGGCTTTATCCTTTCTTGGTACTAAGAAAAGTCTTGAGTAAAATCCTTGTCATGTTCTTGTTGTGGCACTGGCTGAATAGTCCCCATGTCCATGAGAGATGAAACTTGTTTTTGTGCCTCTGCCCATTCATTGTGTGGCAGGTCTGGCATACCTTTTGCCTTTGGAAGGGTGTGAAAGTGGAACCTGTAGCCCTGAGAGACTATATTTAAGACCCATTTGTCCTGGGTGATCTTGTGCCAGTTTTGTTGAAAAAGTGCTAGCTTTCCCCCGAAGGGTGCTGCCAAAAAATAAGTGCTTGGCATTGGCAGAGGGAAGTCATTGGGACTGTTTTCTATCAGGCTGTGATTTGTCTTCTCCGCTTTTGGAGGTAGAAGCACCCCATTGTTTGGGCCTGTATGAGCCCTGGGGCTGTTGCCTGCCTCTGGGGCGTCTGAATCTGCCTCTTTGTGGTCTGTCTGACACTGAAAAGGACCAATTCTTAGAGGGCCAGTTCCTGCTAAATCTGGGTGGCTGTACCTGTAAGAAATCCTTTACTGTCTGCATAGATTTAGCCTTAGCCTCCATTTTCTTCAACACCTCTTCTGCCTTAACACCAAACAAAGTATCATGCTGTAATGGAGCATCCAATAATTTTGCTTTAACATGATCAGGCAGATTCTGTTCCTTTAACCAAGCATGCCTTCTAATAACAGAACCTGTAACAGCGGCCCTGCACGAGGCCTCCAGTGAATCATAGCCACATTGCAAAGTATGTTTTCCCACTTGTTCAGCTGCATGCAATAAATCCTGCAAATCTTTGTTCTCAGAACATTCAGAATTTGTCAACATTTTTTGTTTTAACAAAGACATTGCTGATATTTGAGCATATGAAATTGACAATTTAAAGCCCTTACAGCCAAGGTAGCAGAAGTGTAAACTTTTTCCCCCATCTGTCCAAAGCCCTAGAATCCGGACAGGGTTTTTAACAGAAGCAGCCTTAACCCCTTTGGGACCCTGTGAGATAGTTTCTGGGTCAGCAGCAGGGTTTTTGTAAAGAAATTTGTGGGAGTCTGGAACCCTGTAGTATCTGTCCGGCTTAACAGGAGCAGGAGGTAGAGAGTCTGGAGACAGGCCGGACTCTGAAAATACATCATCTACTATGTCTAGAACAGGGGGAATTGCAAGAGGTCTATGCTAAAGAAGTAAAAGAAAGTCTCTAAGTCTTTTCTTTGCATTTAATTATTTATTTATTTTGTTGCCAGCCCGACAACAAAATAAATAAATAATTAAATAAATGCATTCCTTGAATGAGAATAAGGAATGCGTTACACATCCCGTATGGCTGTAGCTGCCCATTCATAGATTACAGCTGCAGCGGCTATGCTTTTCAGCCAATTTGCACTACGGCAAAGTGCTGATGCAGCCGTTTGGTTTCGGCGACGAAGGGAAATGTCTTGTGAGCTACACGCCGGAATCCGCTTTTAAACATCTTCACCAATAACTTTCACACTGCTATTCCTGATGCTAAAATCATTCAATACGCAGACGATTCAACCTTAGTCTGCTCTGCCTCAAACCTCTCTGAATTGCTGACTAAAACCCAAACTGCCTTCTCAACAACTGAAAACTGGATGCGCCAAAACCGCCTCTCTCTCAATGCAAATAAATCAAAGACTCTACTATTCCCTCCCACAAAGACCCGCTCCTACGATAAAAACAACTTCAAAGTCTATAGTCAAACCAACTCACCTACAGAAATAGTCCACCCTGCCAAACTACTTGGCATTAATGTAGATGAACACCTCAAGTTTGATATTCATATTCAACAAAATATTAAGAAAACCCACCAAAATCTAGGTATGCTGTATAGGAATAATCGCATTCTCTCCAACTCTACCAGGCAAACTCTGGCCTCGACTTATCTCCCTTCTTTCCTTATTATACGGAGCCCCTCTCCTAACCAACCTGTCCTCTATCACCCCTAAAAGTACAGTTTTGTACCTACCATAAATGTAGATGTTCGAAGATCCACATTGCTGCAGTCCTAACAATTGGGTAGTCCGCTGTCCTCGGTCGGCCCGAATATCAAAGTATAAGGCTGACGTCGGTCAGGGTGCATTTGACCGACGTCAGTACGTCAGGGTACAAATGCGCATGACCGGCGTCATATCCTCAGTCTTTTCTTGCCCCAGATGTCAGAAGACCCTAAAAAGAAAGGTCAAAACCAAAAGACAGCAAACAACCAACCAACCACCCCTGCACTAACTATAGTACAATATATACAATATACACAAAATGTACAACCCAACCCACACAACCACCTCTAACAACAGAGGGGAAGGAGGGAGGGTAAATTGGACTGCAGCAATGTGGATCTTGAACATCTACATTTATGGTAGGTACAAAACTGTACTATGTTCTTCATCTCACATTGCTGCAGTCCTAACAATTGGGTAGAATCCCAAAGCAGAGATAAGGGAGGATGGCTAACTACAAGGAAGCAGGAGCTGCCAAAATGCCTTGCAAAACAGCAGTGGCAAAACCAGCCCTAGACTTAGAGTAAAGTGGCAGGTGATAATGCTTAGAGAAAGTGTGTACAGAACTCCAAGTAGCTGCCTCCAAAATATCCTTGGTTGCCACTCCCCTCAAAAAAGCTGTTGAAGTGGCAGTAGCCCTAGTGGAATGAGGTCTAATCCCAGCTGGAATCTCCTTGCCATGATGGGAATATCAGAAAGCAATGCAAAACCCAATCCACTTAGAAATAGTTTGTTTTGATACAGGCTTGCCCTGAGAACTCAAAGCAAAAGAAACAAACAACTGCTGAGACTGCCTGAAACCTTTAGTTCTGTCCAAATAATAACGCAACTGCCTGTGGACATCTAAAGTGTGCAAAATCTTTTCCCCTTTAGTTTGGGGATTTGCATAAAACGTAGGCAAATGAATAGTTTGGTTCAAAGCCACACTAGAAACCACCTTAGGCATAAAGGAAGGATTAGTACGTAATGATACCCTATCCTTATGGAAAATCAAGAAAGGCTCAACTGCCATAAGGGCCTGTAATTCAGAAACCCGTCTTGCAGAGGTAATGGCCATCAAAAGCAGTCTTCCATGATAAATACTTCAACTCAGCAGTAGCTGCAGGCTCAAAAGGTTGTAGAGTGAGTTTCTCCAACACAAAATTGAGATCCCAAGCAGGAGTAGGAGCTCTTCGTGGGAGTCTTATATTCTTTGCCCCCCTAAGAAATTGCTTGAACAAAGGATGAGAAAACAATGGTGGGTTGCAATCATAGTGAGCTGAAATTGCTGCAGCATGAACTTTAATAGAAGAGAAAGACAAACCTTTGTCTAGTAACTCAGTAAGATATTGAAGAGCCACACACAAATTAGGCTCAGAAACATCAAAATCTTTTGCTGCACTCCAAAACAAAAATCTCTTCCATTTGTCTGCGTACACTTTCCTTGTACTAGGCCTCCTAGCTTCCAAGATAACATTCAAAACTTGCTGAGGAAGTGGAGGCCCACTATGGTTCAAAACAGAATATGCCAGGCTGTTAGGTGCAGAGAGTGAAGCTTGACATTTAGCAAATGGCTGTCCTCCTGCGACAACAGGTGTGGAATCGAAGGCAAAGGCCATGGAGGCTTCCATACCAGACTTCTCAGTAATGGGTACCAGTGTTGTCGAGGCCAATCCGGAGCTATTAAGATCATCCTTGGCCTGTCCTGCCTGACTTTCAGAAGTACCTTTGGGAGGAGAGGCAGAGGTGGAAAGGCATACACATGAAGATTGCTCCAATTGAAAGAAAGAGCATCCACTCTCCAAGCTGTGGGATGAAACCTTTTGTGCAAAACTTTGGCAGCTGATGGTTTAGTGGAGAAGCGAACAGATCTATGTCTGGAGTTCCCCATGACACTGTCAATTTCTGAAATACATGAGGATCCAATTTCCACTCGTGGGGATCCATAATTCGTCTGCTCAACACATCTGCTAAGGAGTTCTGTGCTCCTGGCAGAAACCTTGCCTGAAGATTGAGCTGTAAACTGAGAGCAGTCTCCCACAAAATCATTGCTTGCCTGCATAGAGGATAAGAATCGTTCCCCTTGCTTGTTGATGTACCACATGACAGTTGTGTTGTCTGTTAGAATCAACACCTGCCCTGGAAGAAGTAATTCCTTGAAAGCAATTAATGCAAACTGGACTGCTAACATCTCCTTCATGTTGATATGTAGATGTTGTAGTCTGACAGGCCACTTGTTTTGTATCCACTTTCCATTGAGATGAGCTCCCAAGCTTTGTCTGAGGCATCTGTCGTTAAAATCTGACTCGCCTCTGGCCGGGTCACAGAGAGTCCCTTGTTTAGGTGACATTCCTGAGCCCACCACAAAAATTCCTTTTGAATGCAAGGTATTATTTGAATGACAGTGTCCAGATCCTGGCAGTGCTGTGTCCATACATTTTTGAGATACCATTGTAGCTTCCTCATATGCAGTTTGGCATTGGGAAGCACCAGAATACAAGATGCCATGAACCCTAAGGCTTGAAGGACTGTCCTTGCAGTCAGCCCGGACTGATGAGATAGTTGATGGAAGTAAAGGGATAGACTCTTTTGTTTGTCCGGGGTTAAAAGGCCATCTGGGATGCTGTATTCAGTCTCACACCCAGAAAGCACATGTCTTGAGAGGGTACTAGACTGGACTTTATTTCGTTCACAGAATACCCTAGGCATCTTAGCACTGCTATCACATATTCCAAATGATGAAGGAGCTCTTCTCTTCCTTGAGCCAGAATTAGGCAGTCGTCCAAATAAGGATAGATCTGTATTCCTTTTAGTCTGAAGAAAGCTATCACTGGAGCCAGAATTTTCGTGAACACTCTGGGGGCAGTAGATAAGCCAAAGGGCAATGCAGAGAACTGATAGTGAGAAGTCCCAGCTCGAAAACGCAGATACTTTCTGCAACTTAGTCTGATAGGAACATGAAGGTAAGCCTCCTTGAGATCCAAAGTTACCATCCAATGATCTTTGCCCAGCAGAGGTAAAAGCTGCTGCAACGTCAACATTTTGAACTTGGGAATGTCCAGATAAGTGTTGAGGATAGATAAATCCAAAATTGGTCTCCACGTGTTCCCCTTCTTTGGTACTAGGAACAGGCGAGAATAAAATCCTAGGCCCACTTCTGGCAGAGGGACCGGCTGTATGGCCCCTAGTTGGAGCAACAGAGAAACCCGCTTGTGAGCCTCTATTCTTTGTTGAGGAGGAACATCTGGCATGCCTGTGAAAGGAGGCAAGGTATGGAAATAAAACCTGTAGCCGTGGTGTATAATATCCAATACCCATCTGTCCTGGGTAATTAAACTCCAATTTTCTTTGAAAAGTGCCAACCGTCCCCCCAAAGGTGCTGCCAGACGAGCAGGCTCTGGCAGCTGAAAAGGTAGGTCATTGGGTCTGTTTACGAAAGGACTGACCCCTGCCCTCACCCGAAGCCTGTGCAGGAGAACTTCCTGTTCTAGGCCTGAAAGAGCCCTGAGCTCTGCCCTTACCACGTCTAGATCTACCCCTAGACTGGGAATCATAAGAAGGATCGTCCACCCTTAGTAGGCCAATTTCTACTAAACTTTGGAGGCTGGACATGCAAAAATCTTTAACAGTCTGCATAGACTTAGCCTTGTCTTCCATTTTCTTTAAAACTGTCTCAACAGGAGGACCAAACAACACGTCAGATTGTAAAGGAGCATCTAAAATCCTTGTTTTAACATGTTCAGACAAATTCTGATCCCTCAGCCAGGCGTGCCGCGAAGAACTGACCCAGTGGCAGCCACCCTAGATGAGGCCTGTACAGCATCAAAACCACATTGCAAAGAATGCTTACCCACCTGTTCAGAAACGTGCACTAAATCTTGCAACTCCTTACAATCAATACCTACTGCCAGAGCATCAACCTTAGATTTCAATTGTGAAAGGAGATAATTTTGGTATTTCAACATGTGAAACTGGCAATTCAGAGCCCTCATAGCAAGAGTGGAAGTATAGACTTTCTTGCCCCATCTATCCAAGGCCCTAGCCTCCTTGTCTGCAGGAACCGGATTCTTAACAGAAGCCTTAACACCTTTAGGCCCATGGCTAACAGTTTCTGGGTCTGCCCTAGGACTCTTAAAAAGATACTTATGAGCTTCAGGCACCCTGTAATACCTATCCGGCTTAACAGGAGCAGGAGGCAAAGAATCAGGATTAAGAGAAGCTTCCATAAAAACATCTTCCACTACAGACAAAACAGGAGGTATAGCCAAAGGCCTATGCTGGGGTAACAACAGAAATTCCCTAAGCCTTTTTCTGGAATCAGAGAAGTCCTGACCTTCCCACTTAAAATGCTTCCTCATGGAATGAAGAGTTTCTGAAAAAGAAAAATCCTCAGGGGGAGTAGCAGAAGGAGTAGAATCATCCACATCAGAATCAGAATAAGGAGAGTACTCCTGCAAGTCTTCAGCCGAAGACTCTGAAACATCTGAAGCCTGCTCAAAACCCCCCAGCTCAGGCTCCACCCTAGGCCGCTTATGAGGAGGGGGCATAGAACCCCTAATCAAAGTAATCAAATCTTCTGCCATTTTAAGCATATGCTTCTTGGGCACAGCACCTGAAGAGCTAGGGGTAACACTAACTGAAGCTAAACCTGGCTTGCCCCTGGGGGAAGCCTTGGAAACAGAAGGAGAGGGCCTAGCCGCCTTAGGAAGGGAGGGGAGTATAGTAACATGAGAAGCCCCCTCAGCCTGACTAGTCTCTGGAGAGGCCACATCTTGTAATAACAAGGGCTCCCCCTGTGAACACAAAGAAACCTCTGGTGGAGCCACCGGCTCCACCGACACCTCTAAAGAACCGACGTCTGGTACAGACGGTTCCTCAAGCCTAGGCTTAACTGCCTTGTCCTTGCGTTTCTTTGAAGAAGCGGGCATCGGAGCATCCGACGGCATTTTATAGTTACACCGCTTCCCAAAGACTAACCTCGCACAATCCAACCGCCTCTTTATAGTGCGTTTATTAAATCTAGCACAAGAGCAACAGCCAACAACGTCGTGCTCAGGCCCTAAGCAAGGAATACACAAAGTATGATAATCTTTATGCGGTATCTGTTTCCCACAAGAAATGCAATTATTAACTTTTTCTGACATCCGGTAAATGACTGAGGCAAGAAAAAACTAAAATATTCCCCAACGGGGTACTTAGCCAACTTTGAACCCGGTCTGAAACTTCAAAATAGAAAAATCTCAGAACGCCAACCGGCACTTGCAATACTGCTTCTGCATCGGACCATGCGGCAAAAAAGACTGAGGATATGACGCCGGTCATGCGCATTTGTACCCTGACATACTGACGTCAGTCAAATGCGCCCTGACCGACGTCAGCCTTATACTTTGATATTCGGGCCGACCGAGGACAGCGGACTACCCAATTGTTAGGACTGCAGCAATGTGAGATGAAGAACATCTAGAAAACTGCTACAACAAAATCTCTAAATTTGCCTCTAAATCTAAAAATACCACCCATCACTGCCTAACCCTACAATCCCTGAATTGGCTTGAACTCCCAAGCTACCTAGACTATCTCCAACTCACTACTGCACATAGACTCATATTTCACCCAACAAAATGTCCCACTCTAACTACAATCCTTCCCCCTTATATACCCAACAGAGCTCTCGGATCTGAAAATCAGAACTTAATTAATATCCATAAACCTAAACATCCTGCTGGCCAACTTCTCCTATCTTTCTCACTAGGCAAAAAATGGAATTCTCTTCCCTCCACACTAAGAACCATACCAAACTCAGAAAACTTCAAAACCAAATTATTCAAACACCTGTCCACTAAATGGAAATGTACCTGCCTTCACCCAACCTAATCCAAGGGGGCTCTCACTCTGGTTCCCAAGCACTACAATTCTCATAGCTATCTTCCTATGCACCTATCAACTCTCAACAATTTCTATAGCTTCTCTCTAAGCTCTCACCTCCTACAGCTAACCTCACACAGCCCAACCTTGTAAATATTGTAAATAGCATTCTGCTGTTGATATGTGTATGTAAAGCGTACTTACATTTTCTTAAAAGGTTTGTATGTAAACTGTTTCCACACCTAACCCATATCTGTTTTCCACAAATGAAAAGTACAGTTTTGTACCTACCATAAATGTAGATGTTCGAGTGTCTTCACTGCTGCAGTCATTACACTTGGGTTATCCTGCCGTCAGGCGGTCCCGCAGTCGGCCAGAGTTCCAAAGTCTTAGTCTGGCATCGGTTGCTGTCGCTTCTTCCCTGACGTCAGTGCGCCAGGGTATAAATAAGATGCAGCCGACACCATTTTCTTCAGGTTTTCTTGCCCCAGATGTCAGGTGCCCCAAAATAGGTAGGCAATACATATTGCTAATAAAACATACATAAAATGTAAAACCAAAATCTTCAGTTACCAGCAAATACACCACATAGGTAGTATAGGGTAGAAACGTGTAGAAAGGTCCCAGCTAATGAAGAGGGGATGGAAGGAGGGTAACCTGGACTGCAGCAGTGAAGACACTCGAACATCTACATTTATGGTAGGTACAAAACTGTACTATGTTCATCGTGTTTCACTGCTGCAGTCATTACACTTGGGTCGAATCCCAAAGCTGAGGTTGGGTGGCTGGTTCTATGGAGGATTTGGGGTGGCTATGAGGCCCTGCAGCACTGCAGTGGCAAAGCCAGCTCTGGTTTTAGAATAAAGAGGCAAGTGATAATGTTTGGTAAAGGTGTGCACTGAACTAAAAGTTGCAGCTTCCAAGATATCTTTGGTAGGTACTCCTCTAAGGTAGGCAGTTGAAGTGGCTGTTGCCCTGGTGGAATGTGGCCTAATGTTGCTAGGTACAGTTTTCCCATGCTGTGTGTAGCAGAAACGTATACAGTGTCCTATCCACTTTGAAATGGTCTGCTTTGAAATAACCTTTCCTTGTGATCCTGCAGCATATGCTACAAACAATTGCTCAGTTTTCCTGAAAGCTTTTGTTTTGTCCAAGTAGAAACGTAACTGCCTGTGTATGCAAGTCTCTCCCCTTTATTCTGAGAATTTGGATAAACAGTTGGCAAGTGAATAGTTTGGTTAAAAGCCACACTGGATACCACCTTTGGCATAAATGAAGGGTTTGTTCTTAAAGAAACCCTGTCTTGGTGAAAAATGATGAAAGGCTCCACTGCCATTAGTGCCTGTAACTCTGAGACTCTTCGTGCGGAGGTTATTGCCAGAAGCAGAGCAGTTTTCCATGACACATATTTTAATTCTGCTGAATTGGCTGGCTCAAAAGGAGGTAGAGTAAGTTTTTCCAAGACAAAGTTGAGGTCCCAAGTTGGTGTTGGTGCTCTTCGGGCGGTCTTATGTTTTTAGCCCCTCTGAGGTACTGTTTTAGCAATGGATGAGAGAAAATAGGAGGATCTGTGTTGTAATGAGCTGAGATGGCAGAGGCGTGGATCTTAATGGATGAAAGGGATAGGCCTTTGTCCAGCATCTCAGTTAAGTAATGTAATATCTGAGGAATATTTGGAACAATAGGGTCAAAGTTTTGAGCCTGGTTCCAGGCACAGAATCTCTTCCACTTTTCTGAATAGGATTTCCTGGTGCTAGGCCTCCTGGCCTCCAAAATGACATCCATAACAGCTTTAGAGAGAGTTGTTGTCTGCTTGACTAAGGAATCTGCCATGAAGCCAAGTTTAAGGTTTTGAGCTGGCTGTGCAGGATCTGATTATTTTGTTGCGTCAGAAGATGAGGAATTTGAGGCAAAATCCATGGTGGGCCTTAAGCCAAGTTCTTTAAGATTGGGTACCAGTGCTGGCGTGGCCATTCTGGGGCAATCAGGATCATTTGTGGCTTTCTTGTCTGGCTTTTAGGAGTACCTTTGAAAGGAGAGACAGTGGTGGGAAGGCATAAACTTTTAGGCTTTTCCAGCTGAACGAGAGAGCATCCACTTTCCATGCTTGTGTGTGGTAAGTCCTTGTGCAGAATTTCTGTAGTTGGCAATTCATTGGGGAGGCAAAAGGATCTATGTCTGGGCACCCCCATTTTGTTATCATGCTGAATACTTGTGGATTTAATTTCCACTCGTGAGGATCCATGATGTTTCTGCTTAAGTCATCTGCCAGAGTATTTTTCTTTCCTGGCAGGAACTGTGCTTGCAGATGAACTTGATAGGTTAGAGCAGTGTCCCACAAGGTCATGGCTTGTCTGCAGAGGGGATAAGAATGAGTGCCCCCTTGCTTGTTTATGTACCACATAACTGTGGTGTTGTCTGTCTTTATTAATAGTTGTCCTGGATGCAGAAGGTCCTTGAAAGCTGTTAGGGCATTTTGTACAGCTAGCATCTCTTTTTGATTGATGTGAAGATGCATTTGGTCTGTGGTCCACTTGCCCTGAATACATTTTCCTGCCATGTGTGCTCCCCAGGCGTAACCCGAAGCATCTGTTGTTAGTGTCTGCCTGGCTGTGGGTAGAGTGAAAGGCTGTTCCTTGTTGTGGTGACATGCCTGTGCCCACCATCGAAACTCCTGTTGTAGGCAGGGAATAAGTGGTATTACTGTTTCCAAACTGTGACAGTGTTGAGTCCAAACACTTTTTAGGTACCATTGTAATTTCCTCATATGCAGTCTGGCATATGGTATTAGAAGTATAAAGGACGCCATGAACCCCAAGGCCTGCAGAATTTTTCTTGCAGGGAGTTGGGTTTTTGTTGCCATCAAATGAAAGTACTGAGTCAGTTGTCCTTGCTTGTCTGGCATGAGATAAGCCATCTGGGCAGTTGTATTTAAGCTGGCACCCAGGAATATTATCTCTTGTGAGGGCACTAGTTTTGACTTTTTTTCGTTTACTGTGTACCCTAGGCAAATTAGCAATCTTTTTACAAACGCCAGATGCTTTAGAAGGATGTCCTTGCTCTCTGCTTGAATAAGGCAGTCTTCCAAGTAGGGATATATTTGAATTCCTTTTTGTCTGCAAAATGCAATTACTGGTGCCAAGCATTTTGTGAAGACTCTGGGCGCAGTAGATAAGCCAAAGGGCAGTGCAGAGAATTGGTAATGCATTGAGCCAGTTATGAATCTGAGGTATCTTCTGCAATTTTGTCTGATAGGGACATGCAGGTATGCCTCTTTGAGGTCCAAGGTAACAAGCCAAGCCTTCTTGCCCAGCATGGGAAGAAGCTGCTGTAGTGTCAACATTTTGAATTTCGGAACATCCAGGTAAGTATTTAGAGTACAAAGGTCCAGTACAGGTCTCCAGGCTTTGTCCTTTCTGGGGACCAGGAAAAGTCTTGAGTAAAATCCTTGTCCTTGTTCCTGTTGTGTCACTTTTTGAATAGCTCTCATGTCCATGAGGGCTGTAATTTGTTTTTGTGCCTCTGCCCATTGATTTTGTGGCAGGTATGGCATTCCTTTTGGCCTTGGTAGAGTGTGAAAGTGGAACCTGTAACCTTGAGACACAATATTCAGAACCCATTTGTCTTGGGTGATTTTATGCCAGTTTTGTGAAAAAAGTCCTAGTTTTCCCCCTAAGGGAGCTGCCAAAAGGTAAGTGCTTGGCATTTGAAGGGGGAAGTCATCGGGACTGTTTCCTATAAGGTTTGTGACTTGTCTTCCCCTCCTTTTGGGGTTGAAGCACCCCAGTGTCGTGGTCTGTAAGAGCCTTGGGGCTGAGATCTGCCTCTTGGGCGTCTGTATCTGCCTCTTTGTGGTCTGTCTGACACTGGAAAGGACCAATTTTTTAAAGGCCAATTTCTACTAAATTGAGGCAGTTGTACCTGTAAGAAATCCTTCATTGTTTGCATAGATTTTGCCTTATCCTCCATTTTCTTTAATACCTCTTCTGCCTTAACACCAAATAAAATATCCTGCTGTAAAGGAGCATCCAATAATTTTGCCTTAACATGATCAGGTAAACCTTGCTCTTTTAACCAAGAATGCCTTCGAATCACAGATCCTGTAACTGCTGCTCTACAAGAAGCCTCTGATGAAACAAAACCACATTGTAGAGTATGTTTTCCCACTTGTTCAGCTGCATGCAATAAATCCTGCATTTCCTTATAGTCAGGATGTTCTGAGCTTGTAAGCATTTTCTGTTTTATCAGAGACACTAAATATTGTTGATATTTAAGCATGTGAAACTGGCAATTTAAAGCCCTTACTGCTAAAGTTGCAGAAGTGTAAACTTTCTTCCCCCATCTGTCTAATGCTCTAGAATCCCTGTCAGAGGGAACTGGATTTTTAGCCGTGGAAGCCTTTACCCCATTGGGACCCTGGGAAATAATTTCTGGGTCAACAACAGGGTTTTTATAAAGAAATTTGTGAGAGTCAGGGACTCTGTAGTACCTGTCTGGTTTGACTGGAGCAGGGGGTAAAGAATCAGGATTTAAACTGGATTCAGAGAACACATCATCCACAATATCTAACACTAGCGGAATAGCAAGGGGCCTGTGCTGAGGCAATAAAAGAAAGTCTCTGAGCCTTTCCTTGGATTCTGAATAATCCTGGCCCTCCCAATGGAAATGCTCCCTCATGGTATGTAAAGTTTCCCCAAAAGAGTAATCCTCAGGAGGAGAGGCTGAAGGGATTGATTCTTCAGCATCAGAGTCCTCATGGGGGGGTAAAGAGTATCCCTGGTCTGAAGAGGAATCAGAAGAAATGGAAACCTGGCCAGAGGAATCATATTCTGTATCCTGCCTAGGCCTTTTATCAGGAGGGGGATGGGAACCCCTGATCAGAGTAATTAGGTCTTCAGCCATTTTGAGCATCTGTTTTTTAGGCATGGAGGCCTGTCCAGGTGAATGCTGTACTTGCTTCTTTGTCTTTAATGGAGTTTTAGACTTGGTTGTTGTTTTGATGGTAAGCTGTGAAGGTCTGAAAACACCCTCAGAAGCCGATGCCTGCTCAGCGGCTCCGGACCCATCTGAGGGGTTAGTTTCCGTAGGCCCAATAACTTGAGGTTTCCAGAGGCCTAGACATCTCCACGTGGGAGTTGGAGGCGGCCTGTGGCTCTGAGGTAGTGGGTGTCAGGGGCTGCGAAAGCGCCTCACTGAGAACCGGTGACTGGCCTAGAAGAGGCTTCATTGTCAGTTTTGGACCTCAAATGCATGTCCTTATCCTTGTCTTTGCGTTTTTTGTGTATTCCGGTCGTCGGTTGTTCTGACGGCATGGTATAATTGAACCTTCGGCCAAAGTAATGGCGAGCAAAGTCAAACTGACGTTTAATAGTGCGCTTGTTAAAACTAGCACAAAACAGACAACTAGTGATGTCGTGGTCTGGGCCTAGGCATGGAATACAGTAAGAATGAAAATCCTTATGAGGTATTTGCTTCCCACAAGAAATACAATTATTAACTTTTACTGACATCGGTCTGAGGCAAGAAAAAGTTTCCCCAATGGGGTACTTAGCTTTATTGAAGACTTCGGTTCTGAAATTTGAATTACAAATCTCAGGATTCGGCCGAACGGCACTTGCGAACTGCTTTTGCTTCGGGCACCACGCGGCAAGAAAGACAGAAGAAAATGGCATCGGCTGCATCTTATATACCCCTGGCGCACTGACGTCAGGGAAGAAGCGTCAGCAACTGATGCCGGACCAAGACTTTGGAACTCTGGCCGACTGCGGGACCGCCTGACGGCAGGATAACCCAAGTGTAATGACTGCAGCAGTGAAACACGATGAACATTTGTGTGATCCCTACCTTCAAGCATAATGAATTTGTTAACTATGCATGATACTGAATGCATTTATGAGTAACTATTCTACATAAGATCTTTAATATTAACTAACTATCACTTGTATCTAAATTGTATAATGCATCTTGGAGATTTTCTCCCCGGGCCTCCACTGAAAATGGGTCAATTCGGCCCAGTGAACTTCCCCGGTAATCAAATTGCAAATAAATAAATAAATTAGACCTATGGATAGGAAACAGAAAATTTACCCCAGGACCATCTCCTGTACTACTAATGGGCAGAGGCAGCTCCTTAATGCTTTATCCCATGCATGTGCCCCCTCAAATTATCTATAGTATGATCCCGGTTATTCTCATTGGGGTAATATATAATTATCAACCATGGGATGGGTAAAGCTAATCTATAATAAAATGGGATAAGTTACTTCCAGGACAAGAAGGGAAACTGGCTAGGCTTAAAATGGCCTGAAAGGGCAATTGGCCTCATACTTAACTATGACATATACATGGGAAGATAAGAATCCAAGGGCTTCCAGGCAAAAATGGTAGGATGATTGGCTAAACTCATTTACAAGAATACTACACAGTGATACAGATAAGAATAGCTTACCACCTGTAAAATCCAGAATATAGCCCAGTGGTAGGTTAAATATGTGGTAGTAGGCATTAAATACTGAAGGTGAGAAAGGTCAGATGGGAAGAATCTATGATAATTTGGTAGGAGTAGTGAAAGTGAAGGAATACTAGAAATGGAAGTTTGAACTGTGGCCAACAGGTCTAGTCACGCCACAATTTCAGATTAATATCTCTACATTAAAGAAAAGTTGAGAGAGGGAGAGAAAGGTGTATTACTGGGAACAAATGCAATTTGGGGAGAAAAGACTTGATTGGCTGGAGTTTTGGAAGAAATATCAACCACTTCCAAGTCGAGATTACGTGTACAGGGGAATCTATGAAATTCTAAAGAAACATAATGCAGAAGTACAAAGAAGTTTAGAAAAAAAAACAGAACTGATAAAGGTGACTGCAGACGTCATAACAGGGGAAACTACTAAGACAGGATTAGTGAGTAGACTGTACAGGGCATTAATTAGTGACATACGGAGAATATAAGTTGCTAGGTACAAATATGAAGGGAGATGAAAGACTGGGAAATAAACTATAAGAAGTGGGTGGAGATTTGTATTGTACCTAAAAAAGCAACTTAATCTAGTAAATTTAGGATATTTATGTGCAAGTGTTTGCACAGATACTTTTACCCACAGGCTGGAACACATTAAATGTTCCCCGACACTATTCGGGACTGTTGGACATGTGAGCTTGAAAGCACAGGGGATTGGAAGCATAATTCTGGATGGGTTAGAAATTAAACTTCAGAAATTGTCTCCAAAACTTAATTCAAGGATTACTAGGAAGGCAGATGATATTGCAGGAGATGCACTGACACTTGAACTGGATAGAGAAGACACAGATACAACTACATGTCATGTCAAGGCACTGACAACACTGTTAACAGCGAAAAAAGTGATAATGAGAAAACAGAAAACTAAACAGACACTTATGGGGGATGTAGTAAAGTGAAAGGAAGAAACTAAACACTTAGAAATGAAAATACTGAAGTGCAGCCCGAGTAAATTGCAAAGCAAAAAGTGGGACTACTAAAAATTAAACAAGAATGCACAGGGATAAAAAGTAATGATATTTAGGAGACTGGAAGTGATGCTGGAAGACAGAATGGGAGATGGGGGAAAATACGGATTCTTGTAAAGGCATAGGAGGGAACATGGATGTGCTTAAGTGTGTGCAGTAATTGAAGTGGAAACAGTTATGTTAACTTCTGGTACTGAGCCAGACTGTTTAAACTTACAATTTCAAGAAATAGTTATAATGACAGCAAAGAGACTGTGTATGCTACAGGCCAACCACCAGAATAGAGAAGTGCACTATGTGTGAGGACTGCACCACTGCACTGACATGTCTTATCACAATAAAGCAGGCTGCTCATAAAACAGCCAGAGAAACTCATCAAATTACATTGCACTGGTTTGATAAAGCCAATATCAACATCAATCCACAGTTTGGAGAAAAAACATGGTGCAGTATTCACAAGCAATCAGTTTTATACTACTTTCTAAATACTTTTTTAAATACATTTGAAAGCATAACAAGTGGACGCAATGTTTTACTAAATCATGCATCTATTTTTTTCAGTTAAATTTCTGCAACTCCACACTTTTTTTTTTGGGATTACAAGCAATCAACAAACTGTCTTAAGCTTGTAACTGTGCAAGAAATTACATGTACCCAGACCTTGGCACAAACGCGCAGCATAGTGCTAACACAGAGCCATGTCATAGTACCTAAACACAAAAATGTCAACATAAAACGGTGTCAGTAAGCCAGTACTGGTATCGAGTCATATTAAACTCCAGTGCCAAATTATAACACATCAGGGCAATGCATTTAGCTAGAAACAGCAGCAAACTACACTAGATGAATAAATTTACTAAATATACCTAAGCAGTCAATACCATCACCAAACTGTACCAGGTTAGCTACAGTCATTGCCTCAAAATACACATAAAAGTCACTATTAAAAAATATTATGGCACATGCAAGAAACCATCAAAAGTACATAACTATCATCATCAACATGCAACAAGGTAACTATGCATACATAGTATCAGCACAAAACTGTACCAAGATAATGTACATACATAGTGCACATTTGTGCTGATGCTATAAGCACAAACTGTGCAGATTGTATACAAGAACTTTTACTAATTTACCAAGGTTCACTGTTCATACCTACTTACCAGTAACAAAATGTACCATGGGAAAGTACAGCTGTGTAAGTAAACGTATCATAACAGCAGACATTCGAATGATCACTACTGCAGTAGCCTAAGCTATATGGGTTATACCCTGTAATATAAAACATTTTACGTATGAAGTTCACCCTCTTTTTTGTTTCCTGTCTTAAGGATATAACAGCTGGCTAGCTTCCAAAGTTTTCTTGGCACTTTCTATGCACCCAAACTGCTGGTCAGTTCGAGAACAGCTGACTAAAAGTCAGGTTTGAACCAAGCCCTTCAGAGCTTTCATGTGAACAGAGAGAGTTCCCTTCTCTGAAACAGGCTTCCTATCCATGTTACGCAAAGCTCATCCCTAACCATATTCAAACGTAACTTGCACCAACAGATGAGAAATTGTAAATTTGCCTATGGTTTGTTACCTATCTCCCTAATGGACAGGGAAAGCCTGTGAATGCTTGACATGTACAAGCCTATACCAGAACCAAAGAATTCCTTGGGGTATTGATATAGCTCAGCAATAGTTTGGTAAATTAAGCTTAAGCTTTGCTAATCTTAAAATGTCTCGAGCCAATAGCCTAGTAACCAACTATGAACCTATGGGTGGCTAAAACCCTGATAGGTCAATAAGAATATAACAATAAAATGTCCACACCCGGGCATAAAAAATACAAATAAAAAGGGGATGAAAGGAAGAAGCAGCTACTGCAACAGTGGTCAAACATCTACAATTATGCTAAATGTAACCTATGCAACTGTACTATGTTCTACAGAGCAATCACTCCTGCTGCATCATAAGCTATATAGTGAGATTACAATACTTTAACATGACTGGGAGGAGGAAGGGTGAGTATAGAGTAGCCCCAGGAGAACTGACCTAACAAAACCTGTCTCAGGCCTGGAGAAGGAATCTAATTTATAGTGCTATCTAAAAGAGTACAAAGAGAATCAAGATGCAGCTTCTAGAATATTTCTAGAATTCAACACTTTCCAAAAAGTCACAGGTAAAATGAACACTGACCCTGCTTGGAATTGTTTTCTAGTTGTGGGTATAACAAAAAGTAATCGCATGAGACAACCATTTTGAAATGGCCTGTTTTGTTACAGGTTGTCTTTTTTTCCTTCACAAAATATTAATAACTAATCAGAAACCTTTATAAAGATTTTGGACTGTCAAGACAGTACCGGAGTTGTCTGTGAACAAACAATATGGAATATCCTTTCTGTCTCATATTCAGGTTCTAGAAAACGACAGGGAAATGGATAACTTGCCCTAAGGTAAACTCAAGATACCACTTTAAGAATAAATGAAGGATTAGTTCATAGGAAAACCCAATCTTTGTGAAAAATGAGAAGGCTGACCCATCATGACAGCCAGCAACTCAAGACTGTCTTCCATGCTAAGAACCTCAAGGTAGCTTGTTGAGTTGGCTCAGATTGCGTAACTGTTAGATTTTCCAACACAAAACTAAGATCCCTAGGAGGAGCAACCGGTTTCCTACGAGGCTCCTTACGCAAAACCTCCTTATAAACAATTTCGCGAAGTTACACTGAAAGAGGAAGATCCACAGGCAGACATCCTGAAATGGACAAATAAACTTTGACTGATGAGTAACAGAGGCCACAGGATAGTAACACTCACAAACACTGTAGAACCAGAGAAACACTAACCCTGAATGTGTGCTTAGTTCTTTTCTTTGCACCAACTAGAAAACCTTTTCCATTTGATAACATATGAATTTCTAGTAGCAGGTGTTCTTGTCTCCATTAATATCTGCTGCATGTCCTGAGGAAAAAAAAAGGTGCCTAAAAGGTACTAAAGCTATATCATCCGGGGAGTCAGTTATTGTTTGGAGTTGGGCTGTATCAAAATACCACTAATCTTGTTTGACTAAATCCAGTCTGTGAGGAAGCTTATGGAAATTACCCCTGGCCATATCAAAAAGAGGAGGAGCCAGGACTTCCAAGATGGTTGCACATTGAGTAACCACTTAATTCTGAGGGGAAGAAGAGGAAGAAAGTTAAATGCAAGTAAAACAATTTTTTTTTAATTTAATAGCATTATTTTTAAAGTGCATGCTTTTTTACATGCTATAATTTCTCTGTTGTTTTTAATTGTAATGGGGATACGTTTGTAAACAGATGCTCCAGTTTTTTTTTTCTTTTTTTCTTTGCCCTTCTCCTTTTCTCCTTGTTCAGTTTTAAGACATGTAAGCACTGCAATGTAAAAGAAAACTTCCAGTTAAGAGAGAATGACAAAAGAAAATTTAAATGTGCTTTTTCTCATTCTTGCATGGGGAAATGACTAGATTAAGGCCCTTAGCCTGATCTAGCAACAGGTTTAAAGAGAGCAAGTAAATTAAAAAGAATATTACAAGGCATTTTATAGCAAATAAATGTACGCTTAGTAGTAATTCTGTATCTGGTCCTCATGTCTCCAAGGAGACAATCTGATAAAGAGAAAATGGCTAGAAAAAAAGAGAAGAACTGGCTAGGAGATAATGTTATCTGAAAGCATTCAGGGATTTTCCCAGCTAGGAGAGCTATAAAGATAAGACAAAACAAGACAGCACTTTGTAGAAGCACAGACTGCACCATGCGTCTTAGCATGGATAAAATAGAAGTTATGTTCTTACCATAACGTTCCACCTGTGTTGTTGATATTCATTCATTACTGATGGGTATTGGTTCTGTCCTCGGAACTGAGTCGGCTGTTGTAACAAGCTTGCGCCAGCCAAAAAAAATTCTCGAGTTAAGCTTACCTATAGCGCCCCTCCCTCTATCATCCCAGACTGAGTTTGCCCGTAAGAAAGAAAGAGAAGAAGCGGAGGCTTTATCTGAGCAACTTCCCTATCATAAGACAGAACCAAATTCTAACCTCCAGGAGTCTTTTGGAGGGGGATGGCGGGTGGGTTGTAATGAATGAATGAAGATCAACAACACAGATGGAACGTTATGGTAAGAACATAACTTCATCTGATGTTGTTGATCTTTATTCATTCCTTATTGACGGGACATAGCTACTTTATTTCCTGGGAGGCCCTACGGAAGGATATTCCTGAGCACCACTGAACCAAAGGAAGCTCTTCCCCCTGGAGACCATATCCAATCTGTAATGTGTGATAGAGGTATGAGGGGTGGCCCATGTTGCTGCTGCACAAATGTCATCCATGGAAGCTCTTGCATGGAAGGAACTGATCTGGTTAAATGTGCTTTGACCTTAGAAGGTAGAAGAGCTTTGTTTTGTTAAGAGATAAAGCAAATGCAATCTCTCAACCACTTAAGTCACTTTGGAAACAGATCTTCCCAGTTTTGGTCCTGAGAATGATAAAAATAATTGGTCAGATTTTTGTAGCGATTTAGTCCTGTCCAGACAGAATCGCACTTGTCTATGCACATCAAGTAAATGTAGTGAATATTCTCCTTTGTCAGAAAAATTTGGAAAGAAAACTGGCAGATCAATTGTTTGATTAATAGTAAAGTCAGGTGGGATTAGTCCAGAGTGACACACTGACATTATGGAAAACCATACAAGGACATTTTATGCACAAGGCCAGCAGTTCAGTTCATCTTGTCAAGGAATCACGTTTGAAAGGAGGACGAGTCAATGATTGTAGAACTAGTGTCAAATTCCAGGGCTCGACTGGCTCTTTGAAGGGTGGCCTAATGTGTGTGACACCTTTCAAAAAGGTTCTAGAGAGAGAGAGTGAGAAATCAAGGAAGAGTCCTTGAAACTATTGTGGAAGTTAGAGACGGCCACCAGGTGTACTTGAATAGTTGAAACTGCCGCTCCCGAATGGAGGAGGTTTGATAAATAGTCCAGTATCAAGGTGAGCGGGGCTGAAAAAGGGACTATTCCCTTCTCTCAAGACCAAATAATGAATCTTTTCCACTTGCCGAGATAAAGTTTCCTGGTGGATGGTTTATGGGAAGCCAGAAGAATGTGACATAAAGGGGAGGATAGGTTATTTTGTGTAAGCGGAGGAACCAAGCTGTCAGCTTGAGACTCGATATGTTTGGATGCATCAACCCTTGTGGGTGCGACAGCAATTCCAGAGTTGGATCCAGAATCCATGGTTGATGCACTAGGTGAGGCCAAAGAAAGGGAAACCAAATTTGTCGAGGCCAATAGAGTGCAACGAGGATTACTCTGCTTTTCAACCGAAGAGCCTTCTTCAGAAATTGGGGGATCAGAGGAAGGGGAGGGAAAGCATAAAGAAGTCCCGTGGGACAATTGTGAAAAACAGCGTCCCTCGGGGACTCCCCCTGTGGGGGAATTAGGCAAAGAAGCTGCTGCATTTGTGGGGGATGCAAATACATCACAGCAAGGCTGGCCCCAGTGAATGAAGATCTTCGCTGCTATGATAGGATTGAGGGACAACTTGTGAGGCAGAAGAATGCATCTGCTCAGTTTGTCTACAATTACGTTGGAATCCCGAGGAATGTGCATGGCTATCAGAAAGCGGTTGGAAGCTATCGCCCATTGCCAAATTCTCATGGCCTCCCGGCACAACAGGCAGGACTTTTTTCCCCCTTGCTTGTTGATATACCAGACTACCAACATGTTGTCGGAATAGATAGCAATTGTCCCTGATGGGAGGACAGACTGGAATGCTTGCAATGCTAGATGCACTGCCCTCAGTTCTAGAACACTGACATGCAGTTTGGCCTCAATGGGTGAATTCCCCCCCCCCCCATCAGGGAGGAGTCCCTGGTCACTATGGCCTTGGGCTGAGAAGGGGAGAAAGGACAACTCCATAGGTCTTCTGGCTTCATCCACCGAAATAAATCCTGTTTGCACCGATTTGTTATCCGGATCTGAAAGGACAGAGCGAGTCAAAGGGGACCACTGAGTTTGTAAAAGCCACTGTAGAAGCCTCATGCATAGTCTTGCCAGAGGAACTACTGTAATCAATGCTGCCATTGATCCTACCAGCTGAAGGACTGCCAGAGCTGAAACTTTGTCCTGACAGAGTATCACCCAAAGTTGAGACCTCAGTCTTTCTAGCCTGTGAAATGGAAGAGAGACTAGACAAGACTGAGCATTGAAAGTTGCCCCTATGAATTCCAGGTTTTGAGAAGGAGTCAACTTGCATTTCTCTTTGTTTATTGAGATCCCCAAGGATATTCCTAGCTTTAAGGTCTAATGTAAAGCTAAAACCAGTAGACACTTGGTAGGGGTGGAAAGAAGCCAATCGTCTAAATACAGAAACACCCAGAAACCTTGCAGTCTCAAGTGAGCTGTTATCACTGTCATGCATTTGGTGAACACTCTGGGGGACTGTAGAGAGACCAAAGAGCAGCCCCCATAATTGGCAGTGATTGGCTCCCAGACGGAAGCGGAGGAAACTTCTGGAGCGTTTGTCCATTTTTAAGTGGTAACAAGCATTCTGAAGATCTATCGAGCACATCCAATCGTCCTTCTCTAGAAATGGTAGGAGACAGTGAACCATGGCCATCCTGAATTTTGTCTGACAAATTTGTTTAGAATGCTGATGTCCAAAATTGGCCTCCAGTCCCTGTATTTTTTGGCACTAAAAAGAACCTTGAGTAAAACCTGGATCCTATGTGGTCTGGTGGGACTGTTTGGATGACTGTCTTAAGAAGCAGCTTTTGTATTTCATGAGCTGCTACTTCCCTTTGACTGGGTGGAACATCGGGAAAAAGAAGTCATGTCTTACCATAACGTTCCATCTGTGTTGTTGATCTTCCATTCATCACTGATGGGTCGGAACAGAGTCAGCATAATACCAAGCTCACGTACACCAAAAGCTCTCGAGCTAAGCTGCTACCCACAATGCCCTTCTTCTCCCAGTTACTTCAGATCGAGTTTGCATGAAACATATAGAAGTAAAAGCAGAGGCCATCTCTGCACAAAAACCCTGAAAAAACCACAAGGACCCATAAGATCCACCCAGGAGCCTTTGGTGGGGGATGGAGGGTGGGATTTGATGAATGGAAGAAGATCAACAACACAGATGGAACATTATGGTAAGCCATAACTTCTTTACCTGATGTTGTTAATCTTCCCATTCATCACTGATGGGACAGAATCCCAAGCTACCTGAAAAACCTGGGTGGCCCTTATAGAAGAACATTCCTGAGTACCATTGAGCCAAAGGCCACTCTTCCCCTGGAGACCATATCCAACTTGTAATGTTTGAGTAAAGTGTGAGGTTTAACTCAAATGGCTGCTGCGCAAATGTCGCCCACAGAAGCTCTGGAGTGAAAAGCAACAAAAGTTGCTATAGCTCTCACTTGAATGTGCTTTCATACTGTCAGGTTTAGGCTCATTTGCACGTGAATATGAAAAAGCAATACAATCTCCGAGCCATTTTGATAAAGTGACTTTTGATACAGCATATCCCATTTTTGGCCCAGAGAAGGAAATGAAAAGTTGATCTGACTTGCGGATAGATTTAGTCCTAACCAAGTAAAAACGTAGTTGCCTATATACGTCCAATGAATGTAGACAGTATTCTCCTTTATTGGAATAGTTTGGAAAAAACACTGGGAGTTCAATGGATTGGTTCACAAAGAAATAAGAAATCACTTTAGGAAGAAAAGATGGATTAGTATGTAGTGATGTTCTCTCTTTATGAAAAACTAAATATGGGCTCTTGATGCATAAGGCTTGTAGTTCTGATATCCGTCTAACTGATGTGACAGCCACCAAAAATAGAGATTTCCATGATAGAAATTTGAGGTCACATTTTGCAGCAGGCTCAAAAGGGGGTAAAGAGAGAGACTGTAGTACCAGGAAGAGATTCCATGCCTCTAAAGGAAGCCTGATTGGAGGTCTGCTATGAAACACTCCTTTGAGAAAGGTCTTGCATAGGCGGGTGGAGATACGTGGAATGCTCTCTAATCAGTTATGAAAATTGGAAATAGCTGCTAAATAGACTCATATGGCAGAAGCTGATGTTCCGTTCTCAAAAAACTTAGAAAGGTATTGAAGTATAACAGAGACTGGAGCTGAGAAGGGGTCTAGCATCTGTTCTTTAGACAAATAAGCAAACCTTTACCGTTTATCTCTGTAAAGTTTTCTGGTGGATGGCTTATGGGAGGGCCAGAATAATATTGTGAACAGGTGAGAAATGGGTTTCCTGCCTGGCGACAAATGGAAGTGGAGAAACCAAGCCGTCAGCCTGAGAGAAGACAGATTTGGGAGAGTCAACCCTTGGGGGTGAGAAATTAAGTCTGGACGGGTGTCTAGTAGCCATGGAGGTTGTAACAGGTGAGGCCGGAGGAATGGGAAACACACTTGACGAGGCCAGAATGGGGCAATGAGGATCAACTTGCACCTCAACAGAATTACTTTCTTCAAAAATAGGGGTATCAAGGGAATTGGAGGATAAGCATAGAGGAGACCCGTGGGCCAATTGTGAGTCAGAGCATCTCCCTCTGGGGAAAGAGGGCAAAGCTGCTGCTACATTTGTTGTTCAAAGGGGAAGCGAAGAGATCGCAGCAAGGATGGCCCCATCAGCTGAAAATTTCTGCTGTCACGTTTGGATTGCAAGACCACTCGTGTGGAAGGAGGATGCATCTGCTCACCCTGACCGCAATCACATTGGAGCTCCCCGGGATATGTGTTGCTACTCTTCACTTATTACTCCTTGTTAGTAGCCTTCTAATTTACTGCCTTCTGCACTTGTTTTTTAGTCATTTGTTAATTTAATTGCATTTATTTGAACTGTATTTGCCGTAGTGTTGCTACACGCTCGGGTGTGCTGACCTGCACTACAATTTGAATTGTATTTACTGCTGTTTTAGCTGCTTTTCTGTAACAAAAAATAAAAATTCTAAGCTTGTTACCTGCCTTTCCTGTAACTAGTCAAGTCCAGATACAGACTTGCTGTATCCAGGACTGTTGGTAAGCTTCTGAGCCCCCTCAAGCCTTTCTGTGTTGGAGGGAAGCCTTCTAGCTTATCAGTGGGAGTGGTAAGCACTAGGTAGCCTATCTACCAAGGAAGAGCTGCTTTTGGCCCTGAAATTGTAGTTCATTAGCCGTTTGGGCAGTTTTTCCATCTCTTTCTACTTTCTGGTTATAAAAGCCAGTTTTACGTTTGGTCCCCGCCTTTCCTATAACTAGTGTAATCCAGGTGCAGATTTGCTGTATCCAGGACTGTTGGTAAGCTTCTGAGGCCCCCAAGCCCTTCTGCGTTGGAGAGCAGCCTTCTAATTTACCAGTGGGAGTGATAAGCACTAGGTAATCTATCTACCACAGGAGGAGTGGTTTCTGGCCCAGAAATTACAGTTTATTGGCCGTTTGGGAAGCTTTTCCATCTCTTTCAACCTTCTGATTTATAAGGCTGTGTTTGTGCTTGTTTCCTGCCTTTCCTGTTACTAGTCTAGTCCAGGTACAGATTCGCTGTATCCAGAACTCTTTGTAAGCTTCTGAGCCCCCCAAGCCTTTCCGTGTGGAGGGAAGCCTTCTAGCTTATCAGTGGGAGTGGTAAGCATCAGGTAGCCTATCTACCACAAGAAGAGTGGTCTCTGGCCTACAAATTGTAGCTATTGGCTGTTTGAGCAGTTTTTCTCCATCGCTTTCAACTTTCTGGTTTGAAAGCCGCACTTGTGCCCGTTTCCCGCCTTTCCTATAACTAGCCTAGGCCGGTTACAGAGTTGCTGTATCCAGGACTGTTAGTGAGCTTCTGAGCCCCCAAGCCTTTCTGTGTTGGAGGAAAGCCTTCTAGCTTATCAGTGGGAGTGGTAAGCACTAGGTTACCTGTCTACCATGAGAGGAGAGGTTCTTGGCCAGGAAATTGTAGTTTATTGACCATTTGGACAGTTTGTCTGTCTCATTCAACTTTCTGGTTTAAAGGACCACATCTGTGCTTGTTTCCCATCTTTCATGCAACTAGCCTACTTGGTAGCACTAGAAAGCCTTAAACTGATAAAAGCCTTCTAGCTTAGGAGAGAGACTTTGTAATGATTAAGTATCAGTTTTCTGAATTTTCTTGCTGTACTTAACTGTTTTCTGCCTAAACGCAGATTTTCCAGCGTTTGTGATTTAAAAGCTAGTTTTTTTTTACATATTGAACTTATTTGACTGCCTGCACTTTTAAAAAGTTGTTTTTTGTTTAAATAAGTTGTTTAACTGTTGTAGGCTACACACTAAAGTGCGACAGCCTTTACTGATCGTATGAAGTCGTTTAAAGCTGTTTTAAGTGTATTTCTTTTTACTATTTTTGCCTTATCTTTTCAAAAAAAAAAAAACTCCTTGTTTTCCGCCTTTCTAAGCTAGTATAGTCCAGTTTTCAGGCTAGTGCTGAATTCAGGGCTGTGATACTAATTTCTGAGTTGCCCATACCTTACTTGGATAGAAGGAAGTTTCTCTGTTCACCTGTAAGAGAGGGGAGCTTTGAGCAACCTATCTGTCCCTGGAGGAGTGGTTCCAGCCCAGAAGCTAGTAGTTTATTGGCCATTTTCAGCTAATATCTATCTCTTATTTCCCTACTATAAAAACCGCGTTTGCACGGTTTTGCAGTGCCGGTTAGCTACGGTTAAATTATTCCTGGCTCCACTAAGTCTCTGCTTCATTTTTTTCCTTGAAACTAGTCTAACTCTCAACCTAAGCACTCAAAAAGCATCTTACAGCCCAGCACTTACTCAGACCCAATAGCAAGCACTAATATACCCTGACACTGATTGCCCAGCAGGGGCAAGGGTCTTTATTCACCCCTCACCAACCAAGTGACTAAGCAGCTCACCCTACTATTCAGGCATGACCAAAGGGCAACTTTCAGGTGCACTCTCCAGTCCAGCTGATGAATCTGGGCATCCTGAGGCAATGTTACAACTGCCTCATGTACACAGACAACCCTCTCCTCCTACCACAAAACACTAACATATGCGAGAGATGCAATTACACAGCCAAACTGGAAGCTAAGCTGTCTCCACCCAAGACTGGAACAGACAGTCAAGAGGAGAAGGGAAATACCTGCACCACAACTCCAGCCGCACACAGACCTACAAAAACAGCACTGGCAAAAAATACACATAAATACACAAAATCATACTCTGAGGCTCTAAATAAAAACCTGCTAAAGCATCAGAGACCTCCAAAGCAGACACCCAAACAATCTGCACTTCCAGTCACAAACCAGACAACACAAAGTCCAAAATCAGTGTGCCGCACAATCACAGCCCTTGAGGTGAAATAACATACCTAACACACTAGTAATAGGTGACTCTATAGTCAGGCACACACTGACGTCCCACTCACTAGGATGGGCAAGCAGAAGGTTACTGTTAGCTGCCTGTCAGGAGCCAGAATCCGCCACATAACACAAGCACTCAGGTCACTCCAGAACAAGTACAAATATGACTCTGTCATTGTTCATGTTGGTATGAATGACCTGAGACGTACCTCCCTGGACTACATGAAAAGAGACATGGAACAGCTCTCTGATCATGTAGCCCAGGCTGATATGACCCTGAAACTGAGTAGCATCCTGCCCTCACCCAAGAATGATATCTCAGTATAAAGAAAAAATGATCAATTTCAACAATTGGCTAAGCTTCTGGTGTCATTCAAAGGGGATCCAGTGTCTGTCAGCCTGGGACAACATGCTCGACAAGCCGCGTTGCTTCGCAAGAGACGGCATGCACCTGTCACCCCATGGCTTTTGAACACTGGCCAAGGCTCTTGCTGCCCCCTTAGTGCCTTTTTTAGGCAAGGCTAAAAAGTCAAACCCACCTCCGTAAACAGCACAATTAACAAAAAACTGAGGGTTATGCTACTCAACGCCAGGAATTTAAATCTCAAAATGCACGTGCTCGAAGAACTCCTCAGTATGGAGAACGTCAACAACTGTGCAGTAACTAAAACCAGGTTCAAGGCTCCAGAGAGCACCCCAGCACTACCAGGCTACAACTCATAACACACATTTTGGCCACAGAACACAGACCGAAACACAAAAGGAGGGAGTGTATCCATATTCATCAAGGATACCTACACCTCCAGGTTAGTGGCGCAGCATGATACCTCTGAGATCATCCATGTGCAACTAACATCGGGCAAATTTGCAATGCAAATTGTGGCCTGCTACAGACCACCCTCCATGACCCAGGACCACCACTCCACCTTTCTGGAGACACTGGAAAACATGAAGGCTCTACCAAACACCCTGATATTGGGCGATTTCAATTACCCTACCATTCACTGGGAAAACTACTCTAATACAAATTCCCAGGCCCAGCGCTTCCTGGAATTCATCAACTCAAACGGCCTGGATCAGCTGGTAAACTCCCCTACCAGAGGTGAAAACATATTGGACTTGGTCATCACAAACATGGGCGACAGGTGTTCCACACCGGAGGTCAACCCGTCACTAGTTAGATCAGACCATAAACTAATCACTCTGGATGTCCACACCCCACCACCACTCCCAACTAAGGAAACCACAGTAAAAAAAACTTTTCTAAAGCAAACTTCACCTTACTTAAGACAGAACTGGTAAGTTTCACAGCCCCCACGCTAAAGGATAACGCTGCCCAAGTAGCAGAAACATTTACAAATGCACTCTATGAGCACCTACAAGGAAGCATGGATCGAGCCATTCCTAACAAAACCAAGACTCACTCCTCTAAGAGAAGGAAACCAGTTTGGTGGACCCCTGCAATAAACAGGCTATACAATAGGAGGAGGAAACTAGTTCAGAAAAAAAGCAAATCCCATGAAGGACAGACATCCCTGATAAGTATCAGTAAGAAACTGAGGTGCCTCATGAAACCATCCAAGGCTAACTTCGAAAGAAAAATAGCCAAGGATTCAAAAGAAAATCACAAAGCCTTCTTTAGCTATGTTAAGACTCTAAGTGGCAACTCGCAGATATGCATTAAACTAGTGCAAAATAGCACAAAATATACTGAACCTACTGATATTGCAAACATCCTGGCAGATAGATTCAGTGCAAACTTTACCCCCTTCTCACCTTCAAAAGGGCCCACAACAATACCGGAAAAGTGTAGTGTCCCAAAAATCACAGATGCACACGTGAAAACAGCCCTTTCAAAAGCCAAAAACAGCGTCAATGGGACCAGATGGTGTCCCAGGCTGAGTCTTGCACGAACTACAGAACGAACTAACCCCCCCCACCTAAACACGTTGTTCAACCTCAGCCTCTCCACAGGCTACGTGCCCATAGAATGGCGCACAGCAACTGTTATTCTTCTCCACAAAGGAGGGGCCACAACTGACCCTGGTAACTATCGCCCCATAAGCCTGACTAGCCTGGTCTGCAAGGCTATGGAGCGCATCATCATGGAACTCATTAACAAAGACATTGGGACCCTCCAAACACTTGACCCGAACCAGTTCGGCTTTGTTAAAGGCAGATCATGCCTACTGAACCTGGTTGACTTCTTCGAGACAGTCAAGGCCATAGACGAGGGAAAGGTGGTTCACACAGCCTACCTTGACCTCGCCAAGGCTTTCGACACCATTCCCCACTCGAATATTACAGAAAAACACACCAGCCTGAACATAAACCCCTACGTTACGAGATGGGTTGCTAACTGGCTTACAGACAGAACTCACACAGTAAGAATAGCGGGCTCCAGGTCCATCTCTAAACCAGTCACAAGTGGTGTCCCGCAAGGCTCGGTCCTGGGACGCCTACTGTTCGGCATATACTTCTCAGAAGTACAGGCAAACACAGGAGGACTATGGCTAACCAAGTTTGCCGATGACTGCAAACTGGGAGCCATAACTGACTCTCTGGCTGACACGGACATCCTCCAAAAGGGCCTTACTGAGACGGACATCTGGTGTCAAAGTCATGGCCTCAAGCTAAATGCCAAAAAATGCATAGTCATCCCGTTTGGGAAAAACAAAACACCCACGAATTACCACATAGGTGGCAGCCCCCTTAATACAGAATAAGAGATAGGTAATAAGAGATCTGGGGACCCAAGGTAGATAGTAATCTCTCCTCTGACAATCATATTGCCAAAGTAGTTAGGAAATCCTTCTATGTGGCCCATCTAATTACTAAAGGGTTCGCATCTAGAAATAAAGGGGTTATAGTACCCCTCTACTCGTCACTCATTAAACCCATCATAGAGTACAATGCCCCATTTGGGATGTACCTCACAAGACACTTCCAACAGCTGGAAAGACCACAAAAGTACCTCACCAAGAGGACTACTGGTCTCAAATATATGTCCTATGCAGCCCGACTGAAAAAACTCCGGCTGTACTCAAGTGGCATATCGCTTACTCAGAGGTGATCTCTACCTGACTTACAAAGCCATGTCCAACTCAGAATTGATGGACATGCTCCACCTAAAGAAATCCAAGTCACTGCGAGCCACGTGCTCTAGTGAGCTAAACCTCGCCACAACAATAAATAGAACATGCTGGAGGGACAGATTCCTGTCACAGAGACTCCCCATGCTTTGGAACAAAATTCCAAATTACATCAGGTAGAGCCCCTTACTAACACACTTCAAGAGAAACCTTGATGAGTGGATGGGTAACAGAAAATACACCCCTGAGATCACTTCATTGGCTCTGCCTGACAGAGGATCAGTTAATTAATCAATGGAGGGGCGAAAGCCGACACACTCTGGCTAGGCTTATAAATGCCCTCAGGCAGATAGCCTAGTACCTACCTATGAACCTATAAGAAAGCAGTTGGAAGCTATCATCCAGTGCCAAATTATCATGGCCTCTCAACACAGCGGGTAGAACTTGGTTCCTCCTTGTTTATGTACCAGACTACTGACATATTGTCTGACTGAATCACAATTGTTCCCGATAGAAGGAGCAGATGTAATGCCTGCAATGCCAACAGCACCGCTCTCAACTCCAGAACATCGATATGCAGGTTGGCCTCTAAGCTTGACCATGTGCCTTGGACGGTCTTTCCCTGAAAATGCCCCCCCAAACCTATCAGGGAAGAGTCCGTGGTCACAATGGCGTTGGGTTGAGCAGTCTGAAAGGGGTGACATCAAAGTTCTGCATCTGGCCTAATCCACCAGAGGAGATCTTGCTTGCAAGAGTTGGTAATGAGGATCTGTGAGTTTAGGGGGTGGAGATTTGCCAACCATTGGGACAATACGAGGCATTGTAACAGTCTCATGTGTAATCTTGCCAGCGGAACAATCGGAATGGCTGCAGCCATGGACTCCACAGCCTGGAGAACTTCTCTTGCTGAAACCTTTCTTTGACAGAGTGTCACCCGTACTTGCAATCTTAACCTTTGAAGCCTTTGAGCTGGTAGAGATACCAGGGATGTTCGAGTACTGAAAACTGCCCCTATAAATTCCAGCTGTTGGGTAGGCTGTAAATTGGGTTTCTACCAATGAACTGTGATGCCTAGGGACTCTGCTAGTGACTGTGTGTAACGGAGGGCCATGGTCAGAAGACCCTTGGCGGGGGTGGAAAGGAGCCAATCGTCTAACTATGGAAACACCTGGAATCCTTGAAGTCTCAGATGAGCTGTCACCACTGCTAGGCATTTTGTGAACACTCTGGGGGTCATCGAGAGACCAAAAGGCAGGGCTCAGAACTGGTAATGACTGGCTCCTAGCAGAAGCAAAGGAGACTCGTGGAGCATTTGTCCATTTTGATGTGATAACATGCATCCCGGAGGTCTATCGAGCACATCCAAACATCCTCCCGTAAAAAAGGGAGAATGGATTTAATACTGACCATGCGGAATTTGGATTGAACCAGTGATTTGTTTAGATGGCTGAGATCCAGAATGGGTCTCTAGTCCCCGGTCTTTTTTGGCACCAAAAAGAATCCAGAGTAAAAACCAGATCCGCATTGGTCTGGGGGAACTGGTTGGATGACTCTTTTTTGACACAGCTTTCTTATCTCTAAAGCCGCTTCTTCCCTTTGACTGGGTGGAACATCGGGAAGGTTCTTTGCAGGTTTTGAACGGGATGTTAGAGGGATGTAGTAGCCTCTGGAGATTATTCTCTGCACCCACCGATCTTTTGTAATAGAGCACTTAGTAGTTTGGTGCAGAGAAAAATGAGCCCCGACTGCTTCCAGAGAAAAGCAATCGGGCAACGCTTCAGGAGCGTTGATAAGACTGCCCAGAGAAAGAATCTCTGGAGTCTTGATTTTGGGGACCCCCTCTGCTCCTAAAAGGGTGTCTTCCGCCATTGGAACCCCATCTGCCTCTAGGGGAATCCTCACCACATGCGTTACGGAAAGGACCTTGAGATTTTTTTGTGCCATATTTTCCCACTCCTCTGGTTCCTGGAAAAAGAACATTAGGGCTTGGAAAAAATGTAGGCCAATGGCAGGCAAGGTCTTTCCGTCCTGCTCACACCTGGCCAGTGTGTCCTTTACTTTAGAACCAGATAAGGAAGATGGTTCAATAGGGGCATTCAAAAAGGAGGACATGAAGGAGCCCGCGAGGTCACAGATGCTCATCCAGGCATGACGCCTCATGACTATGCCTGCACTCGAAGCTCTAGCCACCCCTTCAGTTGCGTGGGAGAGCAACCTCATGGATGAGTTGGAGATAGATTCAAGGGTGGCAAGTTGAGAGGCAACCTTGTCTCGTACCCCATAAGAAAAGTACAGTTGTGTACACTTACCATAAATGTAGATGTTTGAGTGTATTCACTGTTGCAGTCATTACATTTGGGTAATCTGCTGGTAGGTTGCCCTCAGTCGGCCTGAATAACAAAGTCTTGGGTCCTGCGTCGGTTGCTGTCTCCTCTTCCATGACGTCAGGTCGTCAGGGGTATAAAACATGCAGCAGACGCCATTTTATTCAGTGTTTCTTGCCCCAGATGTCAGGTGCCCCCCAAATGGGGAGCAAAAAAAAAAAAATATATATATATATATATATATATATATATATATATATATATATATAAATAAACAGCAATATATGTAAATGCACTTTTAGCAACATAAACTTTACCTTCATCTAAAAGCAAATACACCACAAAGGCTTTAGAATATAGTGAAGGAAAGAGAAGTTATAGAACAGGGGGATGGCGGGTGGGTAACCCGGACTACAACAGTGAATACACTCAAACATCTACATTTATGGCAAGTGTACAAAACTGTACTGTGTTCTTCATGTTTCACTGTTGCAGTCATTACATTTGGGTAGAATCCCAAAGCTATGGATGGGAGGATAGAACTAAACAGCACTAGGAGCGGCTATAAGGCCCTGCAGAACTGCAGTGGCAAAGCCTGCCCTGGATTTGGAGAAGAAAGGCAAATGATAATGCTTTGTGAAGGTATGAACAGAGCTCAAAGTAGCAGCTTCTAGAATGTTTTTGGTTGGAACTCCTCTGAGAAAGGCTGCTGAGGTAGAGGCAGCCCTGGTGGAATGTGACCCGATTCCCTTCGGCACAGGTTTACCATGGTGCAAATAGCAAAAATGAATGCAGTGGCTTATCCACTTAGAAATAGTCTGCTTTGATATAGCCTTCCCCTCTGATCCTGAAGCAAATGCCACCAGTAGTTGCTCAGACTTTCTTAGAGATTTGGTCCTGTTTAAGTAGAATCTTAGTTGTCTGTGTATGTCCAAGGAATGCAGAATCCGCTCCCTCTTGCTCTGCAGACTTGGGTAAAATGCTGGCAGATGAATTGTTTGGTTAAGAGCCACACTGGATACCACCTTAGGCATAAAGGAAGGATTGGTCCTGAGGGACACCCTGTCCGGGTAAAATGTAATAAAAGGCACCACAGCCATGAGAGCCTGTAGTTCTGAAACCCTTCTTGCTGAAGTGATTGCAAAGAGGAAAGCTGTTTTCCAAGATAAAACTTTTATATCCGCAGTAGCTGCTGGTTCAAAAAGAGGTAGGGTGCATTTTTCCAGCACAAAATTGAGGTCCCATGCAGGAGTTGGTGATCTTCTGGGAGGCCTTAAATTTCTGGCCCCTCTAAGATACTGTTTTAGCAGAGGATGAGAAAAGAGGGGAGGCTCCGTGTTGTAATGGGCCGAGATGACAGAGGCATGGATTTTTATTGAAGAAAAAGATAGGCCCTTGTCAAACATCTCAGTCAAGTATTGTAAAATCTAAGGGATATTTGGTTTTTCTGTGTCCGTTCCTTGTACTTGGTTCCAAGCACAGAATCTCTTCCACTTATCAGCATAATATTTTCTAGTACTAGGCCTTATGGCTTCCAAAATGACATCCACCACAGACTTACTGAGAGGTGTTGTTTGAATAATTAAATGATCAGCCATGCTGCAAGGTTCAGAGTTTGGAGCAGAGTGTGCAGAATTTGATTGTTTTGCTGAAACAGTAGATGAGGTATTTCAGGCAAGTACCAAGGAGGGAGTTGAGACATATTCCTTAGAATTGGGTGCCAGTGCTGGCGAGGCCAGTCCGGAGCAATCAGGATCATTTTTGGTTTTTCCTGTCTGACCTTTAGTAAGACCTTGGAGAGAAGAGGTAGAAGGGGAAAGGCATAGACTGATAGGTTTTTCCAACAGAAGGATAGGGCCATCCACTTTCCATGCTTGTCTGTGATAAGTCCTTGTGCAGAATTTGTCCAGTTGATAATTTTGGGGAGAGGCAAACAGATGTATGTCTGGGCTCCTCCATTTCTGTGTTACCATGCTGAAGATTTGTTGATGCAGTTTCCACTCGTGTGGGTCCATAAGATTTCTGCTTAGGTCTGCCAGAGTATTTTGTTTTCCTGGCAGGAATTGAGCTTGAAGATGTACTTGGTAAGTCAAAGCTGTGCTCCACAATGCCATGGCTAGTCTGCAAAGGGGGTAGGAAAGTGTACCCTCCTGGTTGTTTATGTACCACATAAGCGTGGTGTTGTCCGTCTTTATCAGTAGTTGTCCTGGATGAAGTAAGTCCTTGAAGGCTGTCAGAGCATTCTGACCAGCTAGCATCTCTTTCTGGTTGATATGCAGATGCATTTGTTTTGGGCTCCATATGCCCTGAATGCATCTCCCCGCCAGGTGGGCCCCCCAAGCATAGTCTGATGCGTCTGTAGTTAAGGTTTGGGTGGCAGGGGGTAGAGTGAATGACAGTCCCTTGTTTTGGTGACATGTCTCTGCCCACCAAAGAAACTCATGTTGTAGGCAGGGAATGAGAGGAATCTGTTTCCAGACTGTGATAACGTTGACTCTATAAACTTTTTAGGTACCACTGAAGTTTCCTCATATGCAGTCTTGTATATGGAATTAGTAGAATGCAGGATGCCCTGAGCCCCAAAGCCTGCAAAATTTGTCTTGCAGATAACTGGGTTTTTGTTGCCATCTGTTTGAAGTATGTTGTCAGTTGCCTTTGTCTGGAGTAAGGTAAGCCATCTGGGCAGTTGTATCCAAGCTTGCACCTAGGAATGTAATTATTTGAGAGGGTACCAGTTGTGATTTATTTTCGTTTATGGTGTACCCTAGGCATGTTAGAAGCCTTTTTACAAATGCCAGATGTTGAAGAAGAAAGTCCTTGTTCTCTGCTTGAATGAAACAGTCATCCAGGTAAGGATATATTTGCATGCTTCTTTGTCTACAAAATGCAATTACTGGTGCCAGGCACTCTGTAAAGACCCTGTGTGCAGCAGATAAGCCAAAGGGCAGTGCAGAGAATTGGTAATGCAAAAAACCTGCCTTGAAGCGGAGGTATCTTCTGCACGATTCCCTTATTGGAATATGCAGGTATGCCTCTTTTAAGTCTAGAGTCACTAACCAAGCGTTCCTGCCCAGCATAAGCAGTAGCTGTTTTAAAGTCAGCATTTTGAATTTTGGAATGTCCAGGAACGTGTTCAAAATCAATAAGTTAAGTACTGGACGCCAGGCATTGTCTTTTCTGTGTACCAGGAAAAGTCTTGAATAAAAACCTTGTCCTTTTTCCTGTTCTGGTACTGGCTGAATAGCCCCCATATCCATGAGGGACGTAACTTGTTTCTGAGTCTCTGCCCATTAATTTTGTGGCAGGTCTGGCCAACCATTTGGAATTGGCAAAGTATGGAAATTAAATCTGTACCCCTGGGATACTATGTTTAATACCCACTTGTCCTGGGTGATTAACTGCCAATTTTGAACATGAAGTGCTACTTTTCTCCCTAAGGGGGGTGCCAAAAGATAAGTGCTTGGTGAAGGTAGAGGGAAGTCCCTGAGACTGCTTACTGTAGGGTTGTGCTTTGTTTCCTCCAGATTTGGAGGTGGAGGCACCCCATTGCTTTGACCTGTAAGAACCCTGTGATTGGTATCTAGAGCCTTTTGAGCGCCTGTATTTGCCTTGAGAGGCTCTGTTGGACACAGGAAAGGAACAATTTTTAGTAGGCCAGTGCCTACTGAACCTGGGTAGCTGCACTTGTAAGAAATCTTTTACAATTTGCATAGACTTAGCTTTGTCTTCCATTTATTTTCTTTAAAACCTCTTCTGCCTTATTACCAAACAGCAACAAGCTGTAAAGGCGCATCCAACAAATTAGCTTTAACATGATCAGGCAGATTTTGCTCCTTGAGCCAGGCATGCCTTCTAATCACAGATCCAGTAACTGCAGTCTTGCAAGAGGCCTCCAAGGAATCAAAACCACATTGCAAAGTATGTTTTCCAACCTGTTCTGCTGCATGCAATAATTCCTGTAATTCTTTTTTTTCCACACAATCAGAAATCAACATAATTTTCTATTTCAATAGGCCCATAACATGCTGTTGATATTCAAGCATATGAAACTGGCAGTTTAAGGCCCTAATTGCCAAGGTTGCAGACATATAAACCTTCTTTCCCCATCTATCCAGCTCCCTGGAGTCTTTATCAGAGGGGGTATGATTTTTGGCTGTAGAGGCCTTTACACCTTTGGGACCCTGTGAGATAGTCTCAGGATCAGCAGCAGGATTTTTGAACAGACATTTGTGGGAGTCAGGAATCCTGTAATATTTGTCTGGCTTACTAGGAGCCAGAGGTAGGGAATCAGGAGCCATGCTTGATTCCGAAAACACATCATCAACAATGTCTAATACAGGAAGTATTGCCAAAGGCCTATGCTGAAGAAGAAGGAAATCCCTAAGCCTCTTTTTTGATTCAGAGAAATCCTCACTCTCCCAATGAAAATGTTCCCTTAAAGTATGCAAGGTTTCTCCAAAAGAGTAATCCTCAGGAAGAGATGCAGATGGGATGGATTCTTCTGCATCTGAATCCTCATAGGGTGGAATAGAAAATTCCTGATCAGAAGAAATAGAAACCTGATCTGAAGATTCATAATCAGTGTCTTGCCTGGGCCTCTTAGTAGGGGGGGGGGGGGATTGGGAACCCCTGATCAAGGTAATTAAGTCCTCAGCCATTTTGATCATCTGCTTTTTAGGCATAGGGGCCTGAGCACATGGCTCATGCGTCGTTTTTTTAGACTTAGAAGATGTTTTTGATCTTGTTTTTGAAGCTGGCATCGGTTTTATATAAAAATGTTGAGGCTTGAAAACAGCCTCAGAAGCCAGTGCCTGCTCAACGGCTCCGGACCCATCCTAGGGAGAGACATCCGCAGGTTCAATATTCTGAGAATCTCGCAGCATACCGGACTCCGAATGGGTCTCGGTAGAGGACTGCGACTCAAAAGTAGTGGGTATCAGGGCTGCGAAAGCGCCTCACTGAGTACTGGCCTCACTGAGTACTGGCGAACCAGCGACTGGCTTAGGAGAAGCTTTGTCGTCGGTTTTGGACCTCAACGGTCTCTCTGTCTTTTTCTTTGCGTTTTTTGTGAACTCCGGTAGTCGGATAGCTAACCGACGACATTTCAGGATAATTAAATCTTGATCCAAAATATTTAGAAGCAAAACTATACTGATGCTTAATAGTGCGTTGGTTAAATCTAGCACAAAACCGACAGGAAGGCACGTTATGATCTGGGCCTAGGCAAAGAATACAGTACAAATGAAAATCCTTATGAGGTATTTGCTTCCCACAAGTAATGCAATTATTAACTTTTACTGACATCGGTAAGGAGCAAGAAAAGGTTTCCCCAATGGGGTACTCAGCTTTAGTTTGAAGACTTCGGTTCTGAAACTCGAAAACGAAAATTTCAGGAGTCGGCCGACCAGCATTTGCGAACTGTTTCTGCTTCGGGCACTGTGCGGCAAGAAAGACTGAATAAAATGGCGTCAGCTGCATGTTTTATACCCCTGACAACCTGACGTCATGGAAGAAGAGACAGCAACCGACGCAGGACTCAAGACTTTGGAATTCAGGCTGACTGAGGGCAACCTGCCAGCAGATTATCCAAATGCAATGACTGCAACAGTAAAACACGAAGAACAACTTGACCTGCGAAGGCTCCAGACAGTTCGAAAATCAGATCTCTTTGGAGTCCCGTGAAATGTGCCAAGTAGTTCAGGGACCTTACTGCAAAGGTCGCTGAAGCAAAAACTCGCTTCCCTAGTCTGTCCACAGCCCGGAACTCTCTGTTGGGCAGGTGAGCAGTAGGACTTTCTTCCGCTAGATTCTTTTAAGTGGCCGACGCTGCCACCACCATAGCGTCAACTGGCAAGCCTCTAGACCAGTGGGGGTGCTTCTCTGGTGGGGAAAGAATCTTATCTGGTCTCCGGAGAATGGCCTCGATAGAATCAGGGTTCTTCCACGCACAGTGCACAACAAGCTGGACTAACTCGTCGCCAGGTGGAGTCACCCAAGAGGTGGAAGGCCAAGACGGACTCCTCCGAGGAAAGATTAGAGGGCTTCAAGCCACCCCTCTGTTTCAATATTTCCAGGATGTCTCCAAAGGAGACATCATCAGGGGGTGACCGTGGGGACCCCTCCCCATCATCGTAGTCTGTATCCTCTGTCAAAGACTCTTCAGGAGAGTCAATGTGTTTCCTCTTACACGCCTTCTTCCGAGGACCCGAACCCTAACCCTAACCCAAACCTTAGACTCAGAAGGATGGGTACCCTGAACTGGGGTTTCCTGAGGCTTCTGTTCTCGGTGTCCTGGGGAAGTGGTCCGTCGTAGCTGTAACTCAGAGGGATCAGGGGGAGTTCCGACCTAGGAGGAGCGCTTCCTGAAGCAAGCACCCTCTCCATCACCCGGAAAGCAGGCCCACCCAAATAGGAATGGGAGCCCGGAACCAAGTAGAACAACCTCGGAACCGGGGTCACACCCCGCTCAGCCAGACCCACTCCCAGGGAAGGAGCCTCAAGCAATATCGGGGCAGACATCATCCCCGTATTAGAGGACAGAATTGATAAACGTGGAACCATACTCAGAACCAAGGACTCCACCCCCCCCAACCATGATTCTGAGGAAGGGACGGTTCTGATGAACCGAAACCCAAAGGGATGGCCTCAAAGCCTCAGTGAGAGTCACTGTCGGCACCGAGGAATGGGTTTCCACCAAGGATATTGGAGCAATGGGCTTCGGAACCGAAGGAGGAGTATACTTGGGAGTCCTGGGAGCGATAGACCCAAACCCCGAAGTAGGGGGAGTCTTAGGAAAGTACAGTTGTGTACACTCACCATAAATGTAGCAGTTCGAGGGTATTCACTGTTGTAGTCATTACACTTGGGTTATCTGCCTGCAGGTAGCCCTCAGTCGGCCCGAATACCAGAGAATTTGTATTTCTGCGTCAGATGCTCTTGCTTCTTCCTTGACGTCAGGTCATCAGGGGTATAAAAACAGGCAGCCGATGCCATTACATCAATTTTTCTTGCCACAAATGTCAGGAGCCCCCAAATAGGGAGCTAGGATATAGTGGGGAAAACACCACCAGTAAAAAGTACATACCAGTAGGAATAGCTATAGAGAAGTGAGATAGAGAGAGAGAGAAAACACGGGGGCTGGAGGGAGGGGAAAAGTACAGTTGTGTACCTACCATAAATGCAGATGTTTGAGTGTATTCACTGTTGCAGTCATTACTCTTGGGTTATCCTGCTGGCAGGCTACCCGCAGTCGGCCTGAATTCCAAAGTCCTGGTCCGGCGTCGGTTGCTGTTGCTTCTTCCCTGATGTCAGTGCGCCAGGGGTATAAAAGATGCAGCCAACACCATTTTCTTCAGTTTTTCTTGCCCCAGATGTCAGGTGCCCCCAAAAGGGTAGGCTAAATAAATTATGCCAATAAACATGCATGCAGTAAAGTAAACATTTCCTTCATCTACAAGCAAATACACCACATAGGTTGTATAGAACAGAGAAGTACAGATAAGACCCAGCAAAAGAAAGGGGGATGGTGGGAGTGTAACCTGGACTGCAACAGTGAATACACTCGACCATCTACATTTATGGTAGGTACACAACTGTACTATGTTCATAGTGTTTCAATGTTGCAGTCATTACTCTTGGGTTGAATCCCAAAGCTGAGGATGGGTGGCTGTGCTAAATAGGATTAGGAGAGGCTAAGAGGCCCTGCAGAACTGCAGTGGCAAAGCCTGCTCTGGATTTAGAGTAGAGAGGTAAGTGGTAGTGCTTTGTAAAAAAAGTGTGCACTGAGCTCCAAGTTGCAGCCTCTAAGATGTCTTTGGTTGGTACTCCTCTGAGGAAGGCTGCTGAAGTGGCTGCTGCTCTGGTTGAATGTGGCCTAATGCCCTTGGGCACTGATTTGCCATGGTGTGAGAAGCAGAAACGAATGCAATGGCCTATCCATTTTGAAATAGTCTGTTTTGAGATAGCCTTTCCTTGTGATCCTGCAGCATATGCCACTAAAAGTTGCTCAGTCTTTCTGAAAGCTTTAGTTCTGTCCAAGTAGAAGCGTAGCTGTCTGTGTATGTCCAAAGAATGCAGAAGTCTCTCACCCTTGTTCTGTGGGTTTGGATAAAAGGTAGGTAAGTGAATGGTTTGGTTAAGGGCCACACTGGACACCACCTTAGGCATAAATGTAGGGTTTGTCCTCAGAGAAACCCTGTCTGGGTGGAAAATGATAAAAGGTTCCACAGCCATGAGTGCCTGTAACTCCGAGACTCGTCTTGCAGAGGTTATCGCTAGGAGCAGAGCTGTTTTCCAGGATAAGAATTTTATATCAGCTGTTGAGGCTAGCTCAAAAGGAGGCAGTGTGAGTTTTTTCACGACATAATTGAGGTCCCATGCAGGTATTGCTACTCTCCTTGGAGGTCTTATGTTTTTGGTCTCTCTGAGGTACTGCCTTATTAAAGGATGAGAAAAGATAGGTGGTTCTGTATTGTAATGGGCTGAAATGGCAGAGGCATGAATCTTAATTGATGAAAAGGATAGGCCTTTGTCCAGCATCTCAGTTAGGTATTGTAAAATCTGAGGACTACTTGGTACAAACGTGTCAATTCCTTGTTTCTGGTTCCAAGCACAGAATCTCTTCCATTTTTCTGCATAAGATTTTCTGGTACTGGGCCTTCTGGCCTCCAAAATAACATCCATTACAGCTTTGGAGAGAGGAGTGTTCTGAATGGCTACATTATCTGCCATGCTGCCAGATTTAAGGTCCTGAGTTGGCTGTGCAGGATCTGATTGTTTTGTTGGGTCAGTAAGTGAGAAGTTTGAGGCAATGTCCAGGCTGGACCTTGAGACAAGTTCTTTAGGACTGGGTACCAGTGCTGGCGTGGCCAGTCTGGGGCAATCTGTATCATTTTTGGCTTCTCTTGTCTGACCTTTAGGAGTACCTTGGGGAGGAGAGGCAGTGGAGGAAAGGCATATACTGTTAGGTTTTTCCAGCTGAAGGATAGGGCATCCACTTTTCATTCTTGCTTGTGATAAGTCCTCGTGCAGAATCTCTGTAGTTGGCAGTTGTGAGGGGAAGCAAACAGATCTATGTCTGGGCATCCCCATTTCCTTGTTATCATGCTGAAGACTTGTGGATCCAGTTTCCACTCATGGGGATGCATGAGGTTTCTGCTTAGTTCGTCTGCCAGAGTATTTATTTTTCCTGGCAGGAATTGTGCTTGCAGGTGAACTTGATAAGTCAATGCTGTGTCCCACAAAGTCAAGGCTTGTCTACAGAGGGGGTAGAAATGTGTGCCTCCCTGCTTGTTTATGTACCACTTGACTGTAGTATTGTCCGTCTTTATCAGTAGTTATCCAGGATGAAGTAGATCCTTGAAAGCTGAATTCTGAACAGCTAGCATCTCTTTTTGATTGATATGAAGATGCATCTGGCTTGTGGGCCATGTGCCCTGAATACATTTTCCTGCCATATGGGCCCCCCAGGCATAATCTGATGCATCCGTTGTTAGTGTCTGCCTGGCTGTGGGTAAAGTGAATGCCTGTGCCCACCATCAAAACTCCTGTTGCAGGCAGGGAATGAGGGTAATTAATGTTTCCAGGCTGTGGCAATGTTGAGTCCAAAGACTTTTTAGATACCATTGTAGTTTCCTCAAATGCAGTCTTGCATATGGAATTAGCAGAATGCAGGATGCCATGAAGCCCAAAGCCTGCAGAATTTTTCTTGCCGATAACTGGGTCTTTGTTGCCAACATTTTGAAGTTGTAAGTCAGTTGCCTTTGTATGTCTGGCGTGAGATAAGCCATCTGGTCAGTTGTATTTAAGCTTGCACCCAGGAATATTATCTCTTGAGAGGGTACTAGTTTTGATTTATTTTCGTTTACTGTGTACCCTAGGCCAATTAGTAATCTTTCTACAAACTCCAGAGCTTTAGAAGAATATCTTTGTTCTCTGCTTGAATAAGGCAGTCGTCCAAGTAAGGATATATTTGAATTCCTCTTTGTCTGCAAAATGCAATTACTGGTGCCAGGCATTTTGTGAAGACCCTGGGCGCAGTAGATAAGCCAAAGGGCAGTGCAGAAAATTGGTAGTACATTGAGCCAGCTATGAATATGAGGTATCTTCTGCAAGATTGTCTGATTGGGACATGCAGATATGCCTCTTTTAGGCCCAAAGTTACGAGCCAAGCCTTCTTGCCCAGCATGGGCAGTAGCTGCTGCAGAGTCAACATTTTGGAATGTGCAGAAATGTGTTTAGAACAGACAGGTCCAGTATTGGTCTCCAAGCTTTGTCCTTTCTGGGCACCAAGAAAAATCTCGAGTAAAATCCTTGTCCCTGCTCTTGTTGTGGTACTCGCTGAATGGCCCTCATGTCCATGAGGGATGAAACTTGCTTTTGTGCCTCTGCCCATTGATTGTGTGGCAGGGTCTGGCATACCTTTTGCCCTTGGCAGGGTGTGAAAGTGGAACCTGTAGCCCTGAGACACTATGTTCAAGACCAATTTGTCCTGGGTGACAATGTGCCAATTTTGTGAAAAAAGTGCTAGTTTTCCCCCTAAGGGGGCTGCCAAAAGATAAGTGCTTGGTTCTGGCAGAGGAAAGTCAGTGGGACTGTTTCCTGTATGGCTGTATTTTGTCTTGTCTGCTTTTGGAGGTAGAAGCACCCCATTGTTTAGGCCTGTATGAGCCTTGGGGCTGGGATCTACCTCTGGTGCGTCTGTATCTGCCTCTTTGTGGCCTGTCTGACACTAGGAAAGACCAATTCTTTGTAGGCCAGTTCCTGCTAAATCTGGGTGGCTGCACCTGTAAGAAATCCTTAACTGTCTGCATAGATTTTGCTTTGTCCTCCATTTTCTTCAACACCTCTTCTGCTTTAACACCAAACAAAGTATCATGCTGTAATGGAGCATCTAATAATTCTGCTTTAACATGATCAGGCAGATTCTGTTCCTTTAACCAAGCATGTCGCCTAATGACAGAACCCGTAACAGCAACACTGCAAGAGGCCTCCAGAGAATCAAAACCACATTGCAAAGTATGCTTTCCCACTTGTTCAGTTGCATGCAATAAATCCTGCATTTCTTTGTTTTCTGCACAATCAGAATTTGTTAACATTTTCTGTTTAAGCAGTGACAATAAGTATTGCTGATATTTAAGCATATGAAATTGACAATATACAGCCCTCACAGCCAAGGCAGCAGACGTGTAAACCTTTTTCCCCCATCTGTCCAGCACCCTTGAATCCCTGTCAGAGGGGATAGGGTTTTTTGCAGTGGAAGCCTTGACCCCTTTGGGACCCTGAAAAATAGTTTCTGGGTCAGCAGCAGAGTTTTTATAAAGAAATTTATGCGAATCTGGAACCCTGTAGTATCTGTCTGGCTTAACAGGTGCAGGGGGTAAAGAGTCAGGGGACTGGCCGGACTCTGAAAATACATCATCTACAATGTCTAAAACAGGAGGGATAGCAAGAGGCCTGTGCTGAGGTAGTAAAAGAAAATCTCTAAGCCTTTTCTTAGATTCTGAGTAGTCTTGGCTCTCCCAGTGGAAGTGCTCCCTCATGGTATGCAGGGTTTCCCCAAAAGAAAAATCCTCAGGAGGGGAAGCTGAAGGGATAGATTCTTCAGCATCGGAATCCTCATAGGGAGGGAGAGAGTATTCTTGGTCAGAAGAGGAACTAGAGGAAATGGAAACCTGATCTGAAGATTCATATTCTCTCTCTTACCTAAGCCTCTTCTCAGGAGAGGGATGGGAACCCCTGATCAAAGTAATTAGGTCTTCGGCCATTTTGAGCATCTGTTTTTTAGGCATGAAGGCCTGTCCATGAGCTTGCTGCACTTGTTTCTGTGTCTTTAGTGGTGCTTTAGTCTTTGCCTTTGGAGCTGTAGTTGGTTTTAACTGTGTAGGCCTGAAAACACCCTCAGAAGCCGATGCCTGCTCAGCGGCTCTGGACCCATCTGAGAGAATATTTTCCAAGTGTCCAATACCTCGAGTTTCCAGAGGCCTAGTCTGCTCCACGTGGGAGTCGGAAGCGGTCTGCGACTCTGAGGTAGCAGGCGTCAGGGGCTGCGAAAGCGCCTCACTGAGAACCAGCGACTGGCTTAGAAGAAACAAGTGAAAGAATACAAAAGCTGGGTAAACGCCTGGTATACACCTCAAGCGAAAAAACGAAAAAACCAATGGTTAGACCACAGCTGAGGATATAAAAATGGAATACTCCACGCCAGGAAATAAATCACTTGCAGCTTCACAGTAGTGCCCTTTATAAAACCAAAAGTTGTAGCTGAGATGTAGTGGTCAAAGTAGGAAACAATTTTCAGATAGAACATCCAACTATACCCATTATATATGGTCTACCTAAAATCCACAAAGACATCACACAGCCCCCTATGAGACCTATTGTATCCAGTAGAGGATGTGCCACAGAAGCCATATCAATATACATTGAACAAAATTTACAAATAGCACTAAAATCATGTGAGACTATACTAAGGGATACAAAGGCATTTCTGCGATTGCTATACAACAAGACCAGGAACATTAAAAGAAATTGTATATTCGTGACATTGGATGTCACTTCACTATTCACAGTGATACCGAACAAATGGGGTATTGAGAAAATACGTGATATTCTGACCTTGAAACAAATCTTCCAGAGTACTAAGATTAATTTGATATGTGAGCTACCTGATATTGTCTTGGAAAATAATGCCTTTATATTTAATGACAAGTTTTACCTACAGAAAGTTGGCATAGCAATGGGCACGGCTTGTGCAAACAGCTACGCCAACTTAGTATTGGCTACATGGGAGAAAGATCACGTATTAAGCACTAGCAATAAGTATGCTGGTAAAATTATATGGTACATACGTTTTGTAGATGATGTCTTCCTGTTGTGGGATGGTACTAGTGAAGAGCTGCAAGAGATGGTGAAGTATTTACATAGCACCACTGAATTTTTAAGATTCACCAGTCAACATTCTAGGGACTCTATTGAGTTCCTAGATGTCCTGGTTAAGAAAACAGCCTTAGATGAACTTACAACAGGGATGTATAGAAAATCTACATGGAGAAATAGCATTCTGCATAAGAATAGTATGCACCCAACATTTGTATACAAAAATGTAGTAAAAGGACAACATATGAGAATAAGCCGCTTACATAATACAGACGAAAGCTTTGTGGAGACAATGACTATACTAGAGAAAGACTTTTTAAATAGAGGCTATAGTAAGAAAGACATAAATGAAAGCTCTAAATATACTATTGAAAATAGGGATGGGAGATGCAAACCATTCTTTTCAAATACTATAGAAGAAGTCAAAAGCAAGGAAGGTCATGATTCTAAAGTTAGATTCCCCATAACTTATTTGAGTGACATCAGAAGGTTCTGCAATATTTTCGAGAAGAATTGGAATATTTTAATATCAGATCCTGATTTGAGAGAATTGCTAGAAGATAGACCCAGCTTTTCTTTTAGAAACAAGAGATCTTTAAAAAGGCAACTCTGTTATAGATTTAGAAACAATAAAGGAATGATACAGATAGGCAGGGGACTTTTCCTTGCAGAAATTGTACAGCATGTGATTATCTATATAATAAATCTACATATAAACATCCTATACTAGGATTTACAATTGATATAGATTTTTATGCTGACTGTAGAACACACTGTATGTCATGCCTTTTATATAGGCAAAACCAATAGGTGTCTAAAGGAACGTATCCTTGAACACCTCAGAGACATAAAAAATAAAAAAGACACAAGTGCTTTAGCAAAACCTGTGGAAGAAGAAGATGATAGGAAGCATATTTTTAATTTCATGGTTTTAGAAATAATAAACAAAAGTAAGAAAGGAGGCAATATAAGGAATAAGGTAGAGGAAGCGGAACAAAGATGGATTTTATTACTTCAGGCAGATAGGTCTCCTGGATTGAATAATGCTGTTTCCTTGAAACCTTTTTTAAAATCTAGACCACTAAAACACTGAATAATATGGATTACTATATAAATGTGTTTGTTATATGCATATTTTATTTTATTTTATGCAGAATACAAGGCAAATTGATATACTGATGTATGTAACTTTAATTAGTCTATGTCATAGTTCTATATGTGTTTTCATTGGTTGAAACATATTTTAAATATCATTGTTTTAACTGTTTTTTTTAGGAGTCTGAAGAAGTGATCAGTTGATTTAGATCGCGAAAGTGCTTACTTTTGTTTTAAAAAGGGCAGCTGGAGTGAAACTGCAAGTGAATCGTTTTCTACTTTGACTACTACATCTCAGCTACAACTTTTGGTTTTATAAAGGGCACTACTGTGAAGCTGCAAGTGATTTATTTCTTGGCATGGCGTATTCCATTTTTATATCTTCAGCTGTGGTCTAACCATTGTTTTTTTCATTCTTTGGCTTAGAAGAAGCCTCGTCGTCAGTTTTGGACCTCGGATGCCTGTCCTTTTCCTTGCGTTTCGTATAAATTGCGGTAGTCGGATGGCTATCCGACGACATGGTGTAATTAAATCTTCGGCCAAAGTAATGAAATGCAAAACCGTACTGACGCTTAATAGTGCGTTGGTTAAATCTTGCACAAACTCTGCAATTAGCTATGTCGTGGTCAGGGCCTACGCAAGGAATACAATAAGAATGGAAGTCCTTATGAGGTATTTGCTTCCCACAAGAAATGCAATTATTAACTTTTTCTGACATCGGTCTGGAGCAAGAAAAAAGTTTCCCCAACGGGATACTTAGCTTTAAATGAAGACTTCGGATCTGAAATTCGAACACGAAAATCTCAGGAGTCGTCCGACCGGCACCTGCAAACTGCTTCTGCTTCGGGCACCGCGCGGCAAGAAAGACTGAAGAAAATGGCGTCAGCTGAATCTTTTATACCCCTGGCACACTGACGTCAGGGAAGAAGTGACAGCAACCGACGCCGGACCAGGACTTCGGAATTCAGGCCGACTGCGGGTAGCCTGACAGGACAACCCAAGATTAATGACTACAACAGTGAAACACAATGAACATCCAGGACTGCAACAGTGAATACACCCGAACATCTATATTTATGTAAGTGTACAAAACTGTACTATGTTCTTCGTGTTTCACTGTTGCAGTCATCACACTTGGGTTGATTCCCAAAGCTGGGGAAGGGTGGAGGCAGTCAAGAAGAGTTAGGGCTGGCTAGTAGGCCTTGCAAGACTGCTGTAGCAAAACCTGCCCTGGATTTGAAAAAGACAGGCAGGTGGTAATGCTTGGTGAATAGTGTGTACAGAACTCCAGGTAGCAGCTTCCAGGATGTACCTGGTAGGGACTCCCCTGAGAAATGCTGTAGAGGTAGATGTAGCCCCAGTGGAATGTGTTCTGACCCCCTGAGGGGGTTGTTTTCCATGGTGCTTGTAGCAGAAATGGATGCAGTGTGCTATCTATTTGGAAATGGCTTCTTTTGAAATAGCCTTGACCTCTGCCCCTGTTGCAAAGCTCACTACCAACTGGTCAGATTTTCTGAAAGGCTTAGTCTTATCAAGGTAGAATCTGAGTTGTTTGTGCATGTCCAAGGAGTGCAGGATCCTTTCCCCTTTATTTTGAGGATTAGGGAAGAAGGTTGGCAAATGGATGAATTGGTTGAGAGCCACAGTGGACACCACTTTAGGCATAAAGGAAGGGTTAGTCCTGAGGGAAACCCTGTCAGCATGGAAATAATGAAGGATTCCACAGCCATCAGTGTTTGTAACTCAGACACTCTTCAAGCTGAAGTGATGGCTAGAAGCAAGGCTGTTTTACAAGAGAGGAACTTTAACTTTGCTGAAGCAGCAGGTTCAAAAGGGGGAAGCGTGAGCTTTTTCAGTACAAAGTTTAGGTCCCAAGCAGGGGTGGGTGCTCTTCTTGGTGGCCTTAAGTTGTTTGCCCCTCTCAGGAACTGTTTGGTGAGAGGGTGAGAGAATAGAGGTGGCTCAGTATTGTAATGAGCCGAGATGCCAAAGGCATGGCTCTTAATGGAGGAGAAGGACAGGCCTCTGTGGAGTAGTTCAGCTAGGTAATCCAGGATTAGAGGTAAGGAGGGCAGTGCTGTGTCCTTTCCTTTGGACTGAATCCAAGAACAATACCTTGTCCACTTATCAGCATAAGATTTTGTTATACTGGGTCTTCTGGCTTCAAGGATGACATCCAGCACCTGTTTGCTTAGGGTTGCTGGTGGTGTATTCAAGGAATAAGCCAGGCTGCAAGATTTAGGGTTTGCAATTGTGGAAGTAAAAAGCTGTCCCTCCTGCTGAGAGAGCAGGGTTGGGGTCTGGTGTAGGTGCCAGGGTGGCACCATTGTCAGCCTATGCAGGAGAGGGTACCAGTGCTGGCGTGGGGAGTCCGGGGCAATCAGAATTGTCCTTGGCCTGTCTTGTTTTATCTTGAGTAATACTCTTGAGAGAAGGGGCAGAGGGGGAAAGGCATAGATTGAGAGGTTTTCCCATTAAAAGGAAAGGGCATCCACTTTCCAGGCCCTGCTGTGAGGGTTCCTTGTTTAGAATTTGCTTAGCTGGTGGTTGTAGGGGGAGGTAAAAAGATCCACCTCTGGGCCCCCCCCCCCCATTTCAGAATTAGAAGGTTGAAGGTGATGGGCTGCAATTTCCACTTGTGTGGGTCTACGAGATTTCTGCTTAAGTCGTCTGCCAGTGAGCTTTGCTTGCATGGCAGGAATTGAGCTTCTAGATGGACTTGGATGTCCAAGGCCATGTTCCACAGGGCCATGGCTAACCTGAAAAGTGGGTAAGAATGGGATCCCCCTTGCTTGTTGATGTACCACATAACTGTGTTGTCTGTTTTTATCAGCAGTTGTCCTGGAAAGAGTAGGGATCTGAAAGCTGTCAGGGCATTCTGCACAGCTAGCATCTCTTTTTGGTTGATGTGCAGATGAATTTGACTTGGGCTCCAGTGGCCCTGAATACACTTGCCTGCCATGTGAGCCCTCCATGCATAGTCTGATAGTCTGTGGTCAGGGTCTGGGTGGCATGGGGTTGAGTAAAAGGAAGTCACTTGTTGTAGTTGCATGCTTCTGCCCACCAAAGGAACTCGGTCCTTAGACAAGGTATGATAGGATTGACTGTGTCCAGGTCCTAAGAATGCTGGGACCAAAGACTTTAAGGACCACTGTAGTCTCTTCACATGCAGTCTTGCATATGGAATTAGCAGTATACATGAGGCCATGAACCCTAGGGCTTGCAGTACTTTTTTTTACAGATAGCTGGGTTCAGGTGGCCATTTGTCTGAAGTAGTCTGTCTGAGAGATCTGTTTTTTTTTTTTTTTTTTTTTTTTTTTTTTGAAGTGAGGAATGCCATCTGGGAAGTTGTGTCCAAGTTTGTTCCCAGGAATACACTCTTTTGACTGGGTACCCGTTGTGATTTCTTTTTGTTGATGGTGCACCCCAATGAAGTGAGAAGGCTTTTTACAAATGCCAGGTGCTGAAGCAGCAATTCCTGACTGTCTGCCTGAATCAGGCAGTCGTCCAAGTATGGGTAAATTTGGATATTTATCTGCCTGCAGTATGCAATGGCTGGAGCCAGGCATTTTGTGAATACCCTGGGTGCAGTAGATAAGCCAAAGGGAAGTGCACAGAACTGACAACGCATACACCCTGCCCTGAAACGTAGATACTTCCTGCATGACTCCCTTATGGGGATGTGCAGACAGGCTTCTTTTAAGTCTGGGGTGACTAACCAGGCATCCTTGGCTAACATAGGGAGAAGCTGTTACAGGGTAAGCATCTTGAATTTTGGTACCACCAAGAAGGTGTTGAGAATTGAAAGAGCCAGGATTGGGTGCCAAGAGCCCTCTTTCCTGGGTACCAGGAAGAGTCTGGAGTAGAACCCTTGATGCCTCGGTTCTACTGGAACCGGCTGAATAGCTCTGATATTGAGCAGCGAACGTACTGGTTTGGAGGAAGGTCTGGAAACCAGCTTAGGTTGGCAGTGAATGGAAATAAAATTTGTACCCCTGAGATACAATGTTGAGGACCCATCAGTCCCGAGTGATGGACATCCAGTTTTTTGCAAGAAGGGCAAGTTTTCCTCCTAGGGCCACAAGCAATTGGGCAGGGCTGGGAAGTAGAGTGAAGAAGTCATTGTGAGCTTTTTCCATAAGGAGGTGACTTACCACTCCCTGCTTTAGGGGTGGGGGCACTCCATTGCTTAGATCTCTGCATACCCTGAAACTCTAGTCTGGGTGGTCTGTTTCCCCTGGGTCTTGTTTGGGAAGGCCTGGAGGGGGCTGGAACGGACCAGTGTTTTGAAGGGCAATGCCTACTAAATCTAGGGGGTTGCACTTGTAGGAATTCTTTAAGTCTACATAGATTTAGCTTTTTCTTCCATCTTTTTAAGGACCTCTTCTGCTTTGGTGCCAAACAAACAGTCCCTATTCAAAGGAGCATCTAGTAATTTAGATCTGCCATGGTCTGCTCCTTCAGCCAAGCATGACTACTCAGTACAGAGCCAGTGACTGCTGCCCTGCAAGAGGCTTCTAGGCATCAACGCCACACTGCAAAGTATGCTTACTGACTTGGTTTGCAGAGTGCATAAGCTCCTGCAATTCTTTATTTTCTGCACAATATGGAAAAGTTAGCACTTTTTGTTTAATAAGTTCCATAATATGTAGATGGTATTTCAGCATGTGAAACTGGCGATTCAATGCCCTGATAGCAAGAGTTGCAGAAGTATATACCTTCTTACCACATCTGTCCAAGGCTCTGGAATCCCTGTCCGAAGGGGTGGGATTCTTGGCTGCAGTAGCCTTAATACCTTTAGGCCCCTGGGAAATGATCTCTGGGTCAGCAGTAGGATTCTTGAAAACAAACTTGTGAGTATCAGGTACTTTGTAGTATCTGTCTGGTTTCCTAGGGGCAGGAGGTAAAGTGTCAGGAGTAAGACTGGATTCCAAGAAAACATCATTTACAACATCCTGGACAGGGGGTATAGCTAAAGGCATGTGCTGAGGCAACTCTAAAAATTCTCTGTCTCTCTTTTTGAACTGAGGATAGTCTTGGCATTCCCAGTGGAAATGCTCTCTTAGAAAATGCAAGGTTTCACCATACGAAAAAAATCTTCTTGAGGGGAGGCAGACGGAATGGATTTCTCTGCATCCGAATCCTCATAGGCTGATAAGGGCATGTCTTCATAATCAGAAAGGTCAGTCTCATCGGATTCCTGGTCTGTAGAAAGTACAGTTGTGTACACTCACCATAAATGCAGATGTTCGAGTGTATTCACTGTTGCAGTCATTACATTTGGGTTATTTGCTTGCAGTAGCCCTCAGTCGGCCTGATTAACAAAGTCTTGGTCCTAAGTCGGTTTCTGTCTCTTCTTCCGTGACGTCAGGGGTATAAAACATGTAGCTGGCGTCATTACATCAGTTTTTCTTGCCCCAGATATCAAGTGCCCCCCTAATGGGAAGCAATTAAATCTATAAATATACAAGGTTATACCTCAAACAAAAAAGCAAATACACCAAAAAGCTTTTAAGCATTGAAAAGGAGAGAAGAGGTATAGCCAAACAAAGTCAGGGGGCTGGAGGGAGGGTAACCAGGACTGCAACAGTGAATACACTCTAACATCTACATTTATGGTAAGTGTACACAATTGTACTATGTTCTTCGTGTTTCACTGTTGCAGTCATTACATTTGGGTAGATTCCCAAAGCTAAGGATGGGAGGAGGAATTTAGATAGCATTAGGACCAGCTAGAAGGCCCTGCAAAACTGCAGTGGCAAAGCCAGCTCTGGATTTAGAGAAAACTGGCAAATGGTAATGCTTAATGAAAGTATGTACAGAACTCCAGGTAGCAGTTTCTAGGATGTCCCTGGTAGGTACGCCTCTGAGAAAGGCTGTAGAGGTAGATGCAGCCCTGGTTGAGAGGGATCTGATCCCCTGTTCGATAGGTTTTCCATGGTGTTTATAGCAGAAATGAATGCAATGGCCTATCATTTGGAGATGTTTCGCTTTGAAATAGCCGTCCCCTCTGTCCCTGCAGCAAATGCCACCAGCAGTTGTTCAGATTTCCTTTGAGGTTTAGACCTGTCCAAGTAGAATCTAAGTTGTCTGTGCACATCTAAGGATTGCAGTATCCATTCCTCTTTGTTCTGTGAATTAGGAAAGATGGTAGGCAAATGAATGGACTGATTAAAGGCCACACTGGATGCCACCTTTGGTATGAAAGAGGGACTGGTCCTGAGGGACACCCTGTCTGCATGAAAGATGACGAAAGGCTCCACTGCCATAAGGGCCTGTAATTCAGATACCCTTCTTGCTGAAATGATGGCTAAAAGGGAAGCTGTTTTCCAAGAAAGGAATTTTAAATCTACAGCAGCAGCTGGCTCAAAAGGAGGAAGTGTGAGTTTCTCCAATACAAAGGTAAGGTCTCAGGCTGGAGTTAGAGCTCTCCTGGGTGGTCAAATTTTTGGCCCCTCTGAGGAACTGCTTGAGCAGTGGAAGAGAGAAGAGGGGAGGCTCTGTGTTATAATGAACTGAAATGGCTGAGGCATGAATTTTTATTGAGGAAAAAGACAAGTCCTTATGAAGCATCTCAGTTAAGTATTGTAAAATCTGAGGTAAATTGGGCACTGCTGTGCTCATCCCTTGAGATTGGTTCCAGGCACAGAATCATGTCCATTTATCAGCATAAGGTTTTCTAGTACTAGGCCTCCTTGCCTCTAAAATGACATCCATCACTGGTTTACTGAGGGATGGTAAATTCGAAGACTTCTATAAAGCTAAGTACCCCGTTGAGGACTCTTTCTTGCCTCAGCCGATGTCAGAGAAAGTTAATAACTGTTTATCTTGTGGGAAACAAATACCTCATAAAGATTTCCACTCCTATTGCATACATTGTTTAGGTCTGATGCTGAGGAGTCCATCCCTTCAGCTTCTCCTCCTGAGGAATTTTCCTTTGGGGAAACCTTGCATGCTATGAGGGAACAATTTCAGTGGCAGGGCCAAGATTTCTCAGACTCTAGAAAAAGGCTTAGGACCTTTCTACATTTGCCACAGCATAGGCCTTTAGCTATACCTCCAGTTCTGTCTGTTGTTGATGATGCATTTAATGATGCTTGCACTGCTCCTGATACCTTACCTCCGGCTCCTGCTAAGCCCGATAGGTACTACAGGGTCCCGGACACTCATCACCACTTATATAAGGCTCCTTTTGCAGATCCAGAGACTATCTCCCAGGGCCCTAAAGCTGTAGCAGCTACTTCTTCTAAAAACCCCCTCCCCTCTGAAAGGGAATCCAGGTTCTTAGAGAGATGGGGTAAAAAAGTTTACACCTCTGCTACTTTGTCAGCTAGAGCTTTGAACTGCCAATTTCATATGATTCAATATCAAGAGTTTATGCTTAACCAGTTGACTAAAAAGCTGTCCTCTGAAGAATCTTTAGATAAAAAGTATGTTCAAGAAATGTTACATAACATACAGCAGGTTAGTAACCATTCTTTAAAATGTGGCTATGATGCACTGGAGGCTTCCTTTAGATCAGCCATGACTGGCACAGTTATCAGGAGGCATGCATGGTTGAAAGAACAGGCATTACCAGACCATGTCAAATCTAAGCTTTTGGATGCACCTATGGACAAGGTCAATTTATTTGGTGCCCCCGCACAGCAGGTACTAAAAAAGATGGAAGATAAAGCAAAATCTGTGCAAACAGTGAAAGATTTCTTACAAGTTCAACCTCCAAGGTTTAGCAGGAACTGGCCCTCCAAGAATTGGTCCTTTCCGGACTCCTCTAAGGCACAAAGAGGCAGGAATAGGCGCTCTAGAGGCAGAAACCAATCCAGGGGTGCCTACAGGGGTCGCCAGTGGCAGGGTAACAACCAACGAGGCACGGATACAGCCACCACCACCACTACAACAACTCAATCACAGTGACTTGGCGGTGGCACCGCCTACCAGGGAACAACTAGAAGCACCCTTAGGCGGAAAGCTAACATTATTTTCAAGAAACTGGCACTGCATTACAAGAGAAAAATGGATTGTTTCAAAATTCAAAATGCTGACCCTACAGCAGCTCCTTCCCATGCTGGGCAAGGAGTCTTGGCTGGTAACTCTAGATCTCAAGGAGGCATGCCTGCACGTCCCCATAAGACCAATTTGCAGAAGATACCTCAGATTTCTTGCAGGATCAGAGCATTATCAATTCTCAGCATTGCCCTTTGGCTTATCTACTGCGCCCAGAGTGTTCACGAAATGCCTGGCATCAGTAATCGCGCATTGCAGACTTCAGGGGATTCAAATCTATCCCTACCTGGACGACTGCCTGATACAAGCGGACAACAAAAACAAACTAACAGAAGACTTACAAAGAGTCATCTACCTGCTGCAAGCCCTGGGATATACAGTCAATACAAAAAAGTCAAGGCTGATTCCATCCCAAAGAATAACCTTTCTGGGTGCAGAACTGGACACATCAAAACAAATGGCATTTCTAACTGCAGAAAAGAAAGAGCAACTTCCTCTCTACTTCTTGGCATTAACAAAGAAAAGTTCTACAAGCTCTAGGCTACATGGCATCCTGCATAATTCTGGTCCCTCATGCCAGGCTGCATATGAGAAAGCTACAATGGTACCTAAAGAATTTGTGGTCTCAGCACAAGCACAGCCTAGAAACCAAAATTCCAATGATCCCATGCCTGAAGCAAGAATTCCTATGGTGGGCTCAGGGACAGCCTGTCTGCATGAAAGATGACGAAAGGCTCCACTGCCATAAGGGCCTGTAATTCAGATACCCTTCTTGCTGAAATGATGGCTAAAAGGGAAGCCGTTTTCCAAGAAAGGAATTTTAAATCTACAGCAGCAGCTGGCTCAAAAGGAGGAAGTGTGAGTTTCTCCAATACAAAGGTAAGGTCTCAGGCTGGAGTTAGAGCTCTCCTGGGTGGTCAAATTTTTGGCCCCTCTGAGGAACTGCTTGAGCAGTGGAAGAGAGAAGAGGGGAGGTTCTGTGTTATAATGAACTGAAATGGCTGAGGCATGAATTTTTATTGAGGAAAAAGACAAGTCCTTATGAAGCATCTCAGTTAAGTATTGTAAAATCTGAGGTAAATTGGGCACTGCTGTGCTCATCCCTTGAGATTGGTTCCAGGCACAGAATCATGTCCATTTATCAGCATAAGGTTTTCTAGTACTAGGCCTCCTTGCCTCTAAAATGACATCCATCACTGGTTTACTGAGGGATGGTAAAGGAGAGCTTAGGTAATTAGCCAGGCTGCAAGGTTCAGTGTTTGAAGCTGAGGGTGCAGAATCTGGTTCTCCTGCTGAGACATCAGGGCAGGAGTCTGAGGCAGGTGCCATGGGGCCAACATTGACACACTGCACAGGAGGGGGTACCAGTGTTGGTGTGGCCAGGCTGGTGCAATCAAAATCATCCTTGGTTTGTCTTGTTTGATCTTTAGTAGTACTTTGGAGAGCAGAGGCAGAGGAAGAAAGGCATAAACTGAAGGACAGAGCATCCACTTTCCAAGCTTGTCTGTGGGGAGTCCTTGCACAAAATTTTTCCAACTGATAGTTCTGGGGGGAGGCAAAAGTACAGTTTTGTACCTACCATAAATGTAGATGTCCGAGAGGAATGCATCTGCAGTCTTTACAAATGTTTTGTCCTGTCGTCAGGCAGCCCTTCGGTCGGCCGGATTCCAAAGTCTGGGTCTGGCTTCGGCTGGTGTCGCACTTCACCCGACGTCATTGTGGCAGTTATTCGGGTATAAAGGCATTAGCCAACGCCATTTTCCTCAGTGTTTCTTGCCCCAGATGCCAGGTGCCCTCTTGGATGGCTAAATTTGGATAAATGCCAAAGTTTCCAAATAGTAGAGAGCAAACACACAAAATAAGCATGTATGTACATATATACAAACAAATACACCATAATAGATCCCCCCCAAGCTAGCTGAAGATTGGTAAGTACCCTAGGAGTACCTCAGAGGGGAAGGAGGGTGGGTAATCCTGACTGCAGATGCATTCCTCTCGGACATCTACATTTATGGTAGGTACAAAACTGTACTATGTCCTTCAAGGATGCATCTGCAGTCTTTACAAATGGGTAGAATACCATAGCTAAACTAGCGGAGGAGGAAATGAGAATAGATTATGGTGTAGCCAGGATCCCTTGCAAAACAGCAGTGGCAAAGCCAGCACGGGATCTAGAGTATAGAGGTAAGTTATAATGCTTGGCAAATGTATGCACGGAGGTCCAAGTAGCAGCCTCTATAATGTCCTTGGTAGCCACTCCTCGTAAGAAAGCTGTGGTAGTGGCTGTAGCCCTTGTGGAGTGAGGCCTGATGTTCTCTGGAGTTTTCTTTCCATGGTAGGAGTAACAAAATCTAATGCAATTTCCTATCCATTTGGAGATTGTCTGTTTAGAAATTGGTTTTCCTTCCTTTCCTGTTGCATATGCTACCAGAAGCTGGTCAGTTTTTCTATTGTTTTTTTGTCCTGTCCAGGTAGTAGCGTTAATTGTCTGTGTACATCCAAGGTATGTAAGAGTTTTTCTCCCCTGTTCTGTGGGTTGGGGAAGAATGTAGGAAGGTGGATAGCCTGATTTAAAGAGACTCTGGATACCACCTTAGGCATAAATGTAGGATTTGTTCTCATGGACACTCTATCTTGATGGAAGATCAGGAAGGGTTGTACTGCCATTAATGCCTGTAGTTCAGAGACCCTTCTTGCTGAAGTTATTGCCAGCAGGAAAGCAGTCTTCCAGGATAAGTATTGTAATTCTGCTGTAGCTGCTGGTTCGAAAGGAGGTAGAGTCAGTTTTTCTAGCACAAAGTTCAAGTCCCATGCTGGCAATGGAGGTTTCCTGGGAGGTTTTACATTTTAATTCCTCTCAGAAACTGTCTGAGCAGAGGATGCGAGAAGACAGGAGGATCCAAGCTGTATTCTGCTGAAATAGCTGATGCATGTATCTTGATGGAAGAATAGGACAGGCCTGTATGGAAGAGCTCCGCCAAGTACTCCAAGATGTTGGCTATGTTCACCAGTGTCACATCTTGCCCCTTTGCAGTACTCCAGATGAGATATCTTTTCCATTTTGCTGCATAATTCTTTCTTGTTGGAGGTCTACGAGCCTCCAGGATTATGTCTAACCCTTTGGGATAAATTTGGGTTAATTGCTGTTATGTAATGTTCCAAGCAGTTAGCTGCAGAGTTTTTAGGTTTGGATGCAGGATGTTGTAGTTGTTCTGTGTCAGCAGTAATGGGATCAGGGGCAGTGTCCATATTTGTTCCCGGGACATGCTCCTCAGCAGTGGATACCAATGTTGTCTTGGCCAGTCTGGGGCTATCAGAATGATCCTCGGACGTTCCTCTTTGATCTTGAGAAGCACCTTGTGCATCAAAGGAAGTGGTGGGAATGCGATGCTGTCAGGCTTTTCCAACTGAAAGATAGGAGTCCACCTTCCAAGCAAGTGGGTGGTAAGTCCTTGTGCAGAATTTCTTCAACTGGTGATTGAATGGGGATGCAAACAAGTCTATTTGTGGTAATCCCCATTCTCTTGTGATGGTTTTGAAGATGTCCGGATGCAGCATCCATTCGTGGGCATCTGTTGTAGTTCTGCTTAATATGTCTGCTAGAATGTTTTCCTTCCTGGTACATAAATTGCCTGTAACTGAATGTTGTAGCTCAGAGCCACATCCCATAGGTCCAGTGCCAGCCGGCATAGAGGGTATGAGTGTGTGCCTCCCTGTTTGTTGATGTACCACATAACTGTGGTGTTGTCTGTCCTTATCATCAACTGGCCTTCTTGGAGAAAAGGTCTGAATGCCTGGATTGCCAATTTTACTGCCATCATTTCTTTTAGATTTATGTGCAGATGCAGCTGGTCTTGAGTCCATAGGCCTTGAATGCACTTGTCCATCATGTGTGCCCCCCAACCGAGGTCTGAGGCATCTGTCGTGATGGTTTGTCTTGGTTGACTTTTGCAGAAGGGCAATCCTGTGTTTGATTGACAGGCCTGAGCCCACCATAGGAATTCTTGCTTCAGGCATGGGATCATTGGAATTTTGGTTTCTAGGCTGTGCTTGTGCTGAGACCACAAATTCTTTAGGTACCACTGTAGCTTTCTCATATGCAGCCTGGCATGAGGGACCAGAATTATGCAAGATGCCATGTAGCCTAGAGCTTGTAGAACTTTTCTTGCAGTTAGATGGCTCTGATTTGTTAATGCCAAGAAGTAGAGAGGAAGTTGCTCTTTCTTTTCTGCAGTTAGAAATGCCATTTGTTTTGATGTGTCCAGTTCTGCACCCAGAAAGGTTATTCTTTGGGATGGAATCAGCCTTGACTTTTTTGTATTGACTGTATATCCCAGGGCTTGCAGCAGGTAGATGACTCTTTGTAAGTCTTCTGTTAGTTTGTTTTTGTTGTCCGCTTGTATCAGGCAGTCGTCCAGGTAGGGATAGATTTGAATCCCTGAAGTCTGCAATGCGCGATTACTGATGCCAGGCATTTCGTGAACACTCTGGGCGCAGTAGATAAGCCAAAGGGCAATGCTGAGAATTGATAATGCTCTGATCCTGCAAGAAATCTGAGGTATCTTCTGCAAATTGGTCTTATGGGGACGTGCAGGTATGCCTCCTTGAGATCTAGAGTTACCAGCCAAGACTCCTTGCCCAGCATGGGAAGGAGCTGCTGTAGGGTCAGCATTTTGAATTTTGGAACAATGAGGAATGTGTTTAAAGCGGACAGGTCTAGAATAGGCCTCAATTTGTTTTCTTTTCTTGGTACCAGGAAGAGTCTGGAGTAAAATCCCTTCCCTTGCTCCATAGATGGTACCTTTTCCACAGCTCTCATTCTTAATAATTGAGATATTTGTTTTAAAGTTTCTGCCCTTTGAGTAGGTGGTAGGTTTGGCATTCCTCTCTTTCCTGGTAGAGTATGGAAATGGAACCTGTAACCTTTGTCTATAGTTTGCAAAATCCATTTTTCTCTTGTAATGCAGTGCCAGTTTCTTGAAAATAATGTTAGCTTTCCGCCTAAGGGTGCTTCTAGTTGTTCCCTGGTAGGCGGTGCCACCGCCAAGTCACTGTGATTGAGTTGTTGTAGTGGTGGTGGTGGCTGTATCCGTGCCTCGTTGGTTGTTACCCTGCCACTGGCGACCCCTGTAGGCACCCCTGGATTGGTTTCTGCCTCTAGAGCCTATTCCTGCCTCTTTGTGCCTTAGAGGAGTCCGGAAAGGACCAATTCTTGGAGGGCCAGTTCCTGCTAAACCTTGGAGGTTGAACTTGTAAGAAATCGTTCACTGTTTGCACAGATTTTGCTTTATCTTCCATCTTTTTTAGTACCTGCTGTGCGGGGGCACCAAATAAATTGACCTTGTCCATAGGTGCATCCAAAAGCTTAGATTTGACATGGTCTGGTAATGCCTGTTCTTTCAACCATGCATGCCTCCTGATAACTGTGCCAGTCATGGCTGATCTAAAGGAAGCCTCCAGTGCATCATAGCCACATTTTAAAGAATGGTTACTAACCTGCTGTATGTTATGTAACATTTCTTGAACATACTTTTTATCTAAAGATTCTTCAGAGGACAGCTTTTAGTCAACTGGTTAAGCATAAACTCTTGATATTGAATCATATGAAATTGGCAGTTCAAAGCTCTAGCTGACAAAGTAGCAGAGGTGTAAACTTTTTTACCCCATCTCTAAGGACCTGGATTCCCTTTCAGAGGGAGGGGTTTTTAGAAGAAGTAGCTGCTACAGCTTTAGGGCCCTGGGAGATAGTCTCTGGATCTGCAAAAGGAGCCTTATATAAGTGGTGATGAGTGTCCGGGACCCTGTAGTACCTATCGGGCTTAGCAGGAGCCGGAGGTAAGGTATCAGGAGCAGTGCAAGCATCATTAAATGCATCATCAACAACAGACAGAACTGGAGGTATAGCTAAAGGCCTATGCTGTGGCAAATGTAGAAAGGTCCTAAGCCTTTTTAGAGTCTGAGAAATCTTGGCCCTGCCACTGAAATTGTTCCCTCATAGCATGCAAGGTTTCCCCAAAGGAAAATTCCTCAGGAGGAGAGGCTGAAGGGATGGACTCCTCAGCATCAGAGTATTCGTAAGGAGAATAAGAAGCCTCAGGAGGGTCTGTATGTTCTGAGTCATCAGAGGAATCATCTGTGGATACTGGCTCAGGGGGCTCTGCTCTAGGCCTCTTTTCTGGAGGAGGGAGAGAGGCCCTGTCTGGATGAGGCTGGGCTCCACGAATTAAAGAGATGAGATCCTCTGACAAAGAAAGCATATGGGAGCTGGTGCTGGGCCTGTGAGAGGGGGGCTTGGCAGGCACAGGTTTTGATGTTTTGGCTGCTTTAGCCCTGGCAAAGGCCTTAATAGACATAGCTGGAGGAGGCCTAGCAGCTCCACGTGCAGGGGTAGAAATATCTAGGGGAATGGTGTCTGATAAATCCTGTGATATCGCAACAGAAGGTTGGATTTCAGAAGCCGTTTCTACCAGGTTAGAAGAGGCCTCGGTAGAAGGCAAGTTATCGGCTGAAGAAAGAACCGCTTGCTCGGTTTCGCCAAAACCGAGACACTGTGGTTTGCTTAACGCGGTTTCGCCGAAACCGCGGACCGCGAGTGTCGGTCCTTTCTTGCGTTTTTGGTTATTTGCGGTCGGAGGATCCGACGGCATAATGTAGGCAAAATCGGAGCCGAAAATCTGTTCAGCAAAGTCCGAGCAACGTCTAAGCGTCCGTCGGTTAAAAGAAGCACAGGCTAGACAAGCTGCTACGTCGTGGTCTGGGCCTAAACAATGTATGCAATAGGAGTGGAAATCTTTATGAGGTATTTGTTTCCCACAAGATAAACAGTTATTAACTTTCTCTGACATCGGCTGAGGCAAGAAAGAGTCCCCAACGGGGTACTTAGCTTTATAGAAGTCTTCGTAGTATTCGTAGTAGTAATCTCTGGATCTGACCGACCGGCACTTGCGAACAGCTTCTGCTTCGCCACGGCAAGAAAGACTGAGGAAAATGGCGTCGGCTGATGCCTTTATACCTGAATAACTGCCGCAATGACGTCGGGTGAAGTGCGACACCAGCCGAAGCCAGACCCAGACTTTGGAATCCGGCCGACCGAAGGGCTGCCTGACGACAGGACAACCCATTTGTAAAGACTGCAGATGCATCCTTGAAGGACATCAGGTCTATATCTGGGCTCCCCCATTTGCTTGTCAACATGTTGAAAATCCTTGGTTCCAGTTTCCACTCGTGTGGGTCCATGAGGGTTCTGCTTAGTCCATCTGCCAGTGTATTTAGTTGTCCTGGCAGGAATTGAGCTTGTAGATGTACTTGGTAGCTCAAGGCTGTGTTCCACAATGCCATGGCTAGTCTGCGGAGGGGGTAACAATGTGTACCCCCCTGCTTGTTTATGTACCACAACAGTGGTGATGTCCGTCTTTACCATTAATTGTCCTGGAAGAATGTGGTCCTTGAAGGCTGTCAGAGCATTCTGTACAGCTAACAATTCATTATGATTGATGTGAAGGTGCATTTGAATTGGGTTCCATTTACCCTGAATGCACTTCCCCTGCCAGGTGCGCCCACCCTCATGCATAGTCTGATGCATCTGTTGTTAGGGTTATGGCGGCAGGGGGTAATGTGAATGGCAGTCCCTTGTTTTGGTGGCAGGCCTCTGCCCACCAAAGGAACTATAGGTGTAGACAAGGAATGATAGGAATCATTGCTTCTAGATCTTGGGAATGTTGACACCATAGACTTTTTAGATACCACTGTAGTTTCCTCATATGCAGTCTTGCATATGGAATTAGAAGAATGCAGGAGGCCATGAACCCCAAAGGCTTGTAGTATTTGCCTTGCAGATAGCAGGGTTTTTGTGACCATTTGTTTGAAGTAGGTTGTCAAGTGAATTTGTTTCTCTGGCGTGAGGAAAGCCATCTGGGAAGTTGTATTCAAGCTTGCTCCCAGGAATACAATTTGTTGACAGGGTACCAGGTGTGATTTCTTTTCGTTTATGGTGTACGCCAGACAAGTTAGGACCCTCTGTACAAAAGTCAGATGATTCAAAAGTATGTCCTGGTTTTCTGCCTGAATTAGACAATCGTCCAGGTATTGGTATATATGAATATTTCTTTGCCTGCAAAATGCAATGACTGGAGCTAGGCACCTTGTGAATACCCTGGGCGCAGTAGATAAGCCAAAGGGCAGTGCAGAGAACTGATAATGCGTGTAGCCTGCTTTGAAGCGTCGGTATCTTCTGCAAGATTCCCTGATTGGGATGTGCAGGTATGCTTCCTTTAAATTTAGTGTTGCTAACCAGGCATCTTTGCTTAGCATAGGAAGCAACTGGTGAAGAGTCAGCATTTTGAATTTTGGAATCACCAAAAAGGTGTTTAGAGTAGGCAGGTCCAGGATAGGACGCCATGAACTGTCTTTTCTGGGTACCAGGAAAAATCTCCAGTAGAAACCTTGTCCCTTTTTCTCTTCTGGTACCAATTGAATAGCCCCTATGCTTAAGAGAGAGAGTACTTGCTTTTGGGCCTCTGCCCACTGCTTTGGAGGTAGATCCGGCCAACCGCTTGGAGTTGTTGACGTGTGCAAGTGCAATCTGTATCCTTGGGACACTATATTTAAAACCCATTTGTCCTGGGTAATGAGTCCCCAGTTCTTTGCATGAAGTGCAATCTTTTCCCTCAAAGGGGCAGTCAGTTGAGAAGTGCTTGGAAGTTTTAAATATAAGTAATTGAGACAGTTTATCATGGGGGGAGTTTTACTACTCCCAAATTTGGAAGTGGAGGCCCCCATTGTTTAGTTATGTGCGTCCCCTGGGACTGAAGCCTGGGTGCCCTGCTGGATCTGTGCTTGGACTGAGAAGGTCTGGAAGAGGCAGGAAAGGGCCAATTCTTAGAAGGCCAATGCCTACTAAATCTTGAAGGTTGTACTTGTAAAAAGTCTTTAACAGTTTGCATAGATTTAGCTGTGAAAAGTAATAGCTTGCATAGATTTAGTTTTTTCCTCATCTTTTTAACAACTTCTGCCTTGTTGACAAACAGGTGGCCCTGATTTAAGGGAGCATCCAGTAATTTCGCTTTAACATGATCTGGCAAGGATTACTCCTTAAACCAAGCATGCCTTCTAAGTAAAGATCCAGTTACCGCAGCCCTGCAAGATGCCTCTAGTGAATCAAAACCACATTGCAACGTATGTTTACCAACTTGTTCAGCAGAATGCATAAAATCCTGTAAATCCTTATTTTCAGCACAATCAGGAATCAACATCACTTTCTGTTTAAACAATCCAATAATATGCAGCTGATACTTTAACATATGAAACCGGCAATTCAAGGCCCTAATGGCCAAAGTTGCAGAAGTGTATACCTTCTTACCCCATCTATCCAGTGCCCTGGAGTCTCTATCAGAGGAGGTAGGATTTTTGGCAGTAGTAGCTTTAATGCCGTTGGATCCCTGTGAAAAGGTTTCAGGATCCGCAGTAGGATTTTTGAAAAGGAACTTGTGAGAGTCATGAACCCTGTAATATTTACCATGTTTTCTGGAAGCAGGAGGTAAAGAGTAAGGGGCCATGCTAGATTTCGAAAAGGCATCATCAACAATGTCCAGTACACGAGGTATAGCTAAAGGCCTGTGCTGGGGCAGGAGTAAGAAATCCCTAAGCCTCTTTTTAGAATCAGAGAAATCCTGACTTTCCCAACGAAAAAGCTCCCCGAGAGTATGCGAGGTTTCACCAAAAGAGAAATCCTCTGGGGGGGAAGCAAAGGGAACAGAGTCCTCAGTATCAGAATCCTCATAGGTAAATAAGGGTAAATCCTGGTCATCAGAGGAAACAGAAATTTCAGAATCCTGGTCAGAAGTATCATAAGCAAACTCAGCCCTAGGTCTCTTAGGGAGGGAAGTTTGGCTTCCCCTGATTAAAGTAACAAGGTCTTCAGTCATTATTATCATTTGTTCTTTAAGCATAGCGGCCTGACCAAGCGGCCTGGGCATCAGTTTTCTAGGCATGGTTCGAGTTTTAGGCCTTGATGAAGAAGATGGCGGCGGTTTAATATGCAAGTCAGTAGGCCTGAATACACCCTCAGAAGCCGGTGCCTGCACAGTGGCTCCAGACCCATCCAAGGTAGAGACATCCGCAGGTTCCACAGCTGAAGCATCTCGCGGCATACCGGAGTCCGAATGCGTCTCAGTAGAGGCCTGCGAATCTGAAGTAGCTGGTATCAGGGGCTGCGAAAGTGCCTCACTGAGTACCGGCGAACTGGGCGGCCTGCCTCTGTCTTTATCTTTGTGTTTTCTTGGAATGTCGGTAGTTGGATGGCTTACCGAGGACATATCAGGATAATTCAACAGAGCACCAAAAAATGTAGAAGTGCAAATATACCGACGGGTAGTTTGTGGTTTAAATAAGGCACAAAACCGACAGCAAGGTACGTCGTGGTCAGGGCCTAGGCAAGGAATACAGTACGAATGAAAATCTTTATGAGGTATTTGCATTCCACAAGAAATGTAATTATTTACTTTTACTGACATCGGTTTAGAGCAAGAAAAAGTTTCCCCAATGGGATACTTAGCTTTTAGTTGAAGACTTCGGTTCTAAAACTAGAAAAAGTACAGTTTTGTACCTACCATAAATGTAGATGTCCGATAGGAATGCATCTGCAGTCCTTACAAATGGGTTGTCCTGTCATCAGGCAGCCCTTCGGTCGGCCGGATTCCAAAGTCTGGGTCTGGCCTCGGCTGGTGTCGCACTTCACCCAACGTCATAGCTGCAGTTATTCGGGTATAAAGGCATCAGCCGACGCCATTTTCCTCAGTGTTTCTTGCCCCCAGATGCCAGATGCCCTCTCGGAAGGCTAAATTTGGATAAATGCCAATGATTCCAAACAGTAGAGAGCAAACACAAAAAATAAGCATGTATGTACATATATACAAACAAATACACCATAATAGATCCCCCCCCAAGCTAGCTGAAGGCTGGCAAATACCCTAGGAGTACCTCAGAGGGGAAGGTGGGTGGGTAATCCTGACTGCAGATGCATTCCTATCCGACATCTACATTTATGGTAGGTACAAAACTGTACTATGTCCTTCAAGGATGCATCTGCAGTCCTTACAAATGGGTAGAATACCATAGCTAAACAAGGGGAGGATGAAAGAGTAGAGATTATGGTGTAGCTAGGATCCCTTGCAAAACAGCAGTGGCAAAACCTGCTCGGGATCTAGAGTATAAAGGTAAATTGTAATGCTTGGCAAATGTATGCACGGAGGTCCAAGTAGCAGCCTCTATAATGTCCTTGGTAGCCACCTCGTAAGAAGGCTGTGGTAGTGGCTGTAGCCCTTGTGGAGTGAGGCCTGATGTTCTCAGGAGTTTCTTTCCATGGTAGGAGTAACAAAATCTAATGCAATTTCCTATCCATTTGGAGATTGTCTGTTTTGAAATTGGTTTTCCTTCCTTTCCTGTGGCATATGCTACCAGAAGCTGGTCAGTTTTTCTATTGGACTTAGTCATGTCCAGGTAGTAGCGTAACTGTCTGTGTACATCCAAGGTATGCAAAAGTCTTTCTCCCCTGTTTTGTGGGTTTGGAAAGAATGTAGGTAGGTGGATAGCCTGATTTAATGACACTCTGGATACCACCTTAGGCATAAATGTAGGATTTGTTCTCATGGACACTATCTTGATGGAAGATCAGGAAGGGTTGCACTGCCATTAATGCCTGTAGTTCAGAGACCCTTCTTGCTGAAGTTATTGCCAGCAGGAAAGCAGTCTTCCAGGATAAGTATTGTAATTCTGCTGTTGCTGCTGGCTCCAAAGGAGGAAGTGTCAATTTTTCTAGCACAAAGTTCAAGTCCCATGCTGGCAATGGTGGTTTCCTGGGAGGTTTTACATTTTTAGTTCCTCTCAGAAACTGTCTGAGCAGGGGATGAGAGAAGACAGGAGGATCCAAGCTGTATTGTGCTGAAATAGCTGATGCATGTATCTTGATGGAAGAATAGGACAGGCCTGTGTGGAAGAGCTCTGCCAAGTACTCCAAGATGTTGGCCATGTTTACCAGAGTCACATCTTCCCTTTGCAGTACTCCAAATGAGATATCTTTTCCATTTTGCTGCATAATTCTTTCTTGTTGAAGGTCTGCGAGCCTCCAGGATTATGTCCTTAACCCTTTGGGATAAATTTGGGTTAATTGCTGTTATGTAATGTTCCAGGCAGTTAGCTGCAGAGTTTTCAGGTTTGGATGCAGGATGTTGTAGTTGTTCTGTGTTAACAGTAATGGGATCAGGGTAGTGTCCATATTTGTTCCCCAGACATGCTCCTCAGCAATGGGTACCAATGTTGTCTTGGCCAGTCTGGAGCTATCAGAATGATCCTTGGACGGTCCTCTTTGATCTTCAGAAGCACCTTGTGCATCAAAAGAAGTGGTGGAAATGTATGCTGTCAGGTTTTTCCAACTGAAGGATAGGGAGTCCACCTTCCAAGCAAGTGGGTGGTACGTCCTTGTGCAGAATTTCTTTAGCTGGTGATTGAATGGGGATGCAAACAAGTCTATTTGTGGTAATCCCCATTTCCTTGTGATGGCTTTGAAGATGTCTGGATGAAGCATCCATTCGTGGGCATCTGTGGTTGTTCTGCTTAATATGTCTGCTAGAATGTTTTCTTTTCCCGGTACAAAAATTTGCTTGTAACTGAATGTTGTAGCTCAGGGCCACATCCCATAGGTCCAGTGCCAGCCGGCATAGAGGATATGAATGGGTGCCTCCCTGTTTGTTGATGTACCACATAACTGTGGTGTTGTCTGTCCTTATCATCAACTGACCTTCTTGGAGAAATGGTCTGAATGACTGGATTGCCAATTTTACTGCCTGCATTTCCTTTAGATTTATGTGTAGGCGCAGCTGGTCTTGAGTCCATAAGCCTTGTATGCACTTGCCCTGCATGTGTGCCCCCCAACCGAGGTCTGAGGCATCTGTCGTGATGGTTTGGCTTGGTTGGCTGTTGCAGAAGGGCAACCCTGTGTTTAATTGGCAGGCCTGAGCCCACCATAGGAACTCTTGTTTCAGGCATGGGATTATTGGGATTTTGGTTTCTAGGCTGTGCTTGTGTTGGGACCACAAATTCCTTAGGTACCACTGTAGCTTTCTCATATGCAGTCTGGCATGAGGGACCAGAATTATGCAGGATGCCATGAAGCCTAGAGCTTGCAGTACTTTTCTTGCAGTTAGGTGGTTCTGCTTTGTTAATGCCAAGAAGTAGAGAGGTAGTTGCTCTTTCTTTTCTGCAGTTAGGAATGCCATTTGTTTTGATGTGTCCAGCTCTGCAACCCAGAAAGGTTATTCTTTGGGATGGAATCAGCCTTGACTTTTTTATATTGACTGTATATCCCAAGGCTTGCAGCAGGTAAATGACTCTTTGTAAGTCTTCTGCTAGCTTGCTTTTGTTGTCCGCTTGAATCAGGCAGTCGTCCAGGTAGGGATAAATTTGGATTCCCTGAAGTCTGCAATGAGCAATTACTGATGCCAGGCATTTCGTGAACACTCTGGGCGCAGTAGATAAGCCAAAGGGCAATGCTGAAAATTGGTAATGCTCTGATCCTGCAAGAAATCTGAGGTATCTTCTGCAAATTGGTCTTATGGGGACGTGCAGGTATGCCTCCTTGAGATCTAGAGTTACCAGCCAAGACTCCTTGCCCAGCATGGGAAGAAGCTGCTGTAGGGTCAGCATTTTGAATTTTGGAACAATAAGGAATGTGTTTAAAGCGGACAGGTCTAGAATGGGTCTCCATTTGTTTTCTTTTCTTGGTACCAGGAAGAGTCTGGAGTAAAATCCTTTCCTTGCTCCATAGATGGTACCTTTTCCACAGCTCTCATTCTTAATAGCTGAGATATTTGTTTTAGAGCTTCTGTCCTTTGAGTAGGTGGTAGGTTTGGCATTCCTCTCTTCCCTGGTAGAGTATGGAAATGGAACCTGTAACCTTGGTCTATAGTTTGCAAAATCCATTTTTCCTTGTGATGCAATGCCAGTTTTTGAGAATAAGGTTAGTTTTCCCTAAGGGTGCTTCTAGTTGTTCCCTGGTAGGGCGGTGCCACTGTCAAGTCACTGTGATTGAGTTGTTGTAGCGGTGGTGGCAGCGTCCGTGCCGCGCTGGTTGTTACCTTGCCATTGGCCCTGTAGGCACCCCTGGATTGGTTTCTGCCTCTTGAACGCCTATTCCTGCCCCTCTGAGGCTTAGAGGAGTCCGGAAAGGACCAATTCTTGGAGGGCCAGTTCCTGCTAAAACTTGGAGGTTGAACCTGTAAGAAATCTTTCACCGCTTGTACAGATTTGCCTTCTCTTCCATCTTTTTAGCACCTGCTGAGCAGGGGAACCAAATAAATTGACCTTGTCCATGGGTGCATCCAAAAGCTTTGATTTGACATGGTCTGGTAATGCCTGTTCTTTCAACCATGCATGTCTCCTGATAACTGTGCCAGTCATGGCTGATCTAAAGGAAGCCTCCAGTGCATCATAGCCACATTTTAAAGAATGGTTACTAACCTGCTGTATGTTATGTACCATTTCCTGAACATATTTTTTATCTAAAGATTCTTCAGAGGAAAGCTGTTTAGTTAACTGGTCAAGCATAAACTCTTGATATTGAATCATATGAAATTGGCAGTTTAAAGCCCTAGCTGACAAGGTAGCAGAAGTGTAAACTTTTTTACCCCATCTCTCTAAGGACCTGGATTCCCTTTCAGAGGGGAGGGGGTTTTTAGTAGAAGTAGCAGCTACAGCTTTAGGGCCCTGGGCGATGGTCTCTGGATCTGCCAAAGGAGCCTTGTATAAATGGTGATGAGTGTCCGGGACCCTGTAGAACCTCCAACCAAAAGAAACCACACAGAAAACTAAGAAAAAGATGTTGGTAAGTCAGCTCAATACCAGAAGTTACCGTTCTGATAAATATCAGAACTTCTTCAGACAACCAACAACACTAGCGTTTTACTTTTACTTTGGCTTGGTGAATAAAGCAGTGTTTTTATAACTTCTGGTATTAAGTACATTGGATTGGACTATAACCTACAGTTACCTGAATTTTTGTACCTGCATGTGCCTAGCCCTTGGAGCTGACTTACCAACATCTTTTTCTTAGTACCCTGTAGAACCTATCGGGCTTAGCAGGAGCCGGAGGTAATGAATCAGGAGCAGTGCAAGCATCATTAAATGCATCATCTACAACAGAAAGAACTGGAGGTATAGCTAAAGGCCTATGTTGTGGCAAATGTAGAAAGGTTCTAAGCCTTTTTCTGGAGTCTGAGAAATCTTGGCCCTGCCACTGAAATTGTTCCCTCATAGCATGCAAGGTTTCCCCAAAGGAAAATTCCTCAGGTGGAGAGACTGAAGGAATGGACTCTTCAGCATCAGAGTCTTCGTAAGGAGAATAAGAAGCCTCAGGAAGGTCTGTATGATCTAACTCATCAGAGGAACCATCAGTGGATACTGGTTCAGGGGGCTCTGCTCTAGGTCTCTTTTCTGGAGGTGGGAGAGAGGACCTGTCTGGATGAGGCTGGGATCCACAAATTAAAGAAATTAAATCCTCAGCCAAAGATAGCATATGAGAGCTAGTGCTGGGCCTGTGTGAGGGGGGGTTTGGCAGGCACAGTTTTGGAAGCTTTGGCTGCTTTAGCCCTGGTAAAGGCCTTGATAGACATGGCTGCAGGAGGCCTAGCAGCTCCACGTGCAGGGGTTGAAATATCCAGGGAAATTGTGTCTGATAATTCCTGAGAAACCGCAACAGAAGGCTGGATTTCAGAAGCAGATTCTACCAGGTTAGAGGAGGCCTCGTAGAAGGCATGGTTTCGCTGGAGAAAGAACCGCTTGCTCGGTTTCGCCGAAACCGAGACACTCGCGTTTGCTTAATCGGTTTCGCCGAGACCGCGAGTGTCGGTCCTTTTCTTTCGCTTTTGAAATTTGTGTTGTCGGAGGATCCGACGCATAATATAGGCAAAATCAGAGCGAAAATTTGTTCAGCAACTCCGACCCGGCCTAAGCGTCCGTCGGTTAAAAGAAGCTAGACAAGCTGCTACGCCGTGGTCTGGGCCTAAACAATGTATACAGTAGGAGTGGAAATCTTTATGAGGTATTTGTTTCCCACAAGATAAACAGTTATTCACTTTCTCTGACATTGGCTGAGGCAAGAAAGAGTCCCCAACAGGGTACTTAGCTTTTTAGAAGTCTTCGAAGTAGTATTCGGTAGTAGTAATCTCTGGATCTGACCGACCGGCACTTGCGAACAGCTTCTGCTTCGGGCGCCACGCGGCAAGAAAGACTGAGGAAAATGGCGTCGGCTGATGCCTTTATACCCGAATAACTGCAGCTATGACGTCGGGTGAAGTGCGACACCAGCCGAGGCCAGACCCAGACTTTGGAATCCGCCGATCAAGGGCTGCCTGACGACAGGACAACCCATTTGTAAGGACTGCAGATGCATCCTTGAAGGACATCTAAAATTTCAGGAGTTGGCTGACCGGCACTTGCGAACTGCTTCTGCTTCAGGCACCGCACGGCAAGGAAGACTGATGTAATGACGTCGGCTGCATGTTTTATACCCCTGACGTCATGGAAGTAGAGACGGCAACCGACGTAGGACCCAAGACTTTGTTAATCAGGCCGACTGAGGGCTACTGCAAGCAGATAACCCAAATGTAATGACTGCAACAGTGAAACACGAAGAACATCCTGAAGGGGACTGGATTCTTTGTCTCTTTGAAGGGGAAGGCCGACTTCCCCTAATCAGCGTAATAAGGTCTTCAGCCATTCTAAGCATTTATTTTTGTGGCATGGGTGCCTGAGCACACGCTTTGGTCGGTTTTCTAGGCGTAGTGCGTATTCTGGGCCTAAGAAACTTGGTAGTTTTGGTTAGATATGAAGTCATCGGTTTGTTTCGAACATTGGTAGAGTGAAAAACTTCATCAGAAGCCGGTGCCTCCACAGAGACATCCGCTGGATCCACAGTCGAATAAGCATCTTGCGGCATACTGGGCTCCGAATGTGTCTCCGCATACGCCTGCAAATCCACTGAAGTGGGCATCAGGGGCTGCAAAGACGCCTCACTGAGTAGCAGCGGACTGGCAACTAGCATAACGGAAGCATCGTTGGCAGTTTTGGACCTATGGGGTCTGTCTTTATCCTTGCGTTTTTTCAGAAAATCGGTAGTCGGATGGCTTACCAAAGCCATTTCAGAATACGGACATTGAGAGCAAAAGAATTTAGCAACAAAGAGAGCCCGACAATGAATGGCTCAGGCGTTAAACAAGGCACAAAACCGACAGCGAGGGATGCCGTGGTCTGGGCCTAAACAAGTGATACAGTAAGAATGAAAATCTTTGTGGGGTATTTGCTTTCCACAGGCAAGACAATTGTTAACTTTTTCTGACCTCGGTTAGAGCAAGAAAAAAGGATCCCCAACGGGGTACTTATCTTTTAGAAGACTTCAGGTCTGAAACTCGAAAATGAAAATTTCAAGAGTCGGCCGACTAGCACTTGCAAACTACTTCTGCTTCGGGCACCGCACAGCAAGAAAGACTGACGTAATGGCGTTGGCTGAATGTTTTATACCCCTGATGACCTGACGTCATGGAAGAAGCAACAGCATCCGACGCAGAAATCTCAAGACTCTGGTATTCAGGCCGGCTGAGGGCTACCTGCAGGCAGATAACCCGAATGTGATGACTGCAACAGTGAAACATGAAGAACATCAAATACTTTTTAGACACAGTAAACAAAAGTTATGTTTTCACCTTAACGACAGATCAGTGTTGTCTTCCTCAGTCCTTCTCATCTGTTGGTTATGGGATCGGACTCAGATCCGATGCACGCACCTTCAGAATCTTCAGTCCTGGAGCTCCGACTCCTCTATCCATAACTTTTAGTTATGTACTTAACATAACTTTAGATGTATGGGATCCATCTCGCCTACATTCTGTACTGATGGGTTCGGAGCCGATCCTCAGCTCCGACTCGGCACGCTATACTATAGAACAAAGTCTCTTATTGGCTGAGCTATCCCACATCCCAGGATGCACCACCACTGCTTCCCCAGATCTTGTTTGTCCGCACACATGCACACACACATAGACTGTTGATATAATATTGCCAGGTGTTTCAAGAGAGGAAACAGTTGAACTCGGACCATCCGGTCTCTTCTGATCTCCAAGGCAGGGGGAAGGAGGGTGGGTTATTAGGAATGTGATGAGATGGATCCCATACATCTAAAGTTATGGTAAGTACATAACTAAAAGATGTAATGTGATCCTATCTAGCCTACATTCTGTACTGATGGGACAGCGTCCCTAGCACCTGATTCCTGGGTGGCTCACTGGAAAACACTCCTGAGAACTGTGGAACCGAAGGAAGCACGCCCCCGAGATGCCACGTCCAATTTGTAATGAGAAATAAAGGTGTGAGGAGAAGACCATGTAGCCGCACAAATGTCACTAATAGCAAGCTTGGAATGAAAGGCTGCTGAAGTAGCCATAGCCCTGGTAGAATGAGCTTTCACTGTAGCTATAAAGTACAGTTTTGTACCTACCATAAATGTAGATGTCCGAACTGGATAGCATCTGCAGTCATAACAAATGGGTTGTCCTGTCGTCAGGCAGCCCTTCGGTCGGCCGGATTCCAAAGTCTGGGTCCGCTCGCTGATGTCGCACTTCACCCGACGTCATCTCTGCTGGTCTTCGGGTATAAAGGCATCAGCTGACACCATTTTCCTCAGTGTTTCTTGCCCCAGATGCCAGTTGCCCTCTTGGAAGGCTAAATTTTGGATAAATGCCAATGTTTCCAAACAAGGTAGAAGGCAAACACAAAAAAAAAGCATGTATGTACATATATACAAACAAATACACCATAAGTGACTCCCCAGCTAGCTATTAGGAGGGTAAATACCCTAGGAGTACCACAGAGGGAAGGAGGGTAATCCTGACTGCAGATGCTATCCAGTTCGGACATCTACATTTATGGTAGGTACAAAACTGTACTATGTCCTTCATGGATGCATCTGCAGTCATAACAAATGGGTAGAATACCATAGCCAAACTAGGGGTGGAGGAAGAAAAATTATGGTGTAGTTAGGATCCCTTGCAGTACAGCAGTGGCAAACCCTGCTCGGGATCTAGAGTATAGAGGTAAATTATAATGCTTGGCAAATGTATGCACGGAGGTCCAAGTAGCCGCCTCAATAATGTCCTTGGTTGCCACTCCAAGTAAGAAAGCTGTGGTAGTGGCTGTAGCCCTTGTAGAATGAGGTCTTATGTTCTGTGGAATTGGTTTTCCATGGTAGAAGTAACAGAATCTTATGCAATTTCCTATCCATTTGGAGATTGTCTGTTTGGAAATTGCTTTTCCTTCCCTTCCTGTTGCATAGGCTACTAAAAGCTAGTCAGTTTTTCTGTTACTTTTGGTTCTGTCCAGGTAGTAGCGTAACTGCCTATGTACATCCAAGGTATGCAGCAGTCTTTCCCCCTGTTCTGTGGATTGGGAAAGAAGGTAGGTAGGTGGATTGCCTGGTTTAAAGACACTCTGGATACCACCTTAGGCATAAATGTAGGATTAGTTCTCATGGACACCCTATCTTGATGGAAGATTAGGAAGGGTTGCACTGCCATTAAGGCCTGTAGTTCAAACCCTCCTTGCTGAGGTAATTGCCAGTAGGAAAGCAGTTTTCCATGACAGGTGTTGCAGATCTGCTGTTGCTGCTGGTTCAAACGGAGGGAGTGTCAACTTTTCTAGCACAAAGTTCAAGTCCCATGCTGGTAATGGTGGTTTCCTAGGAGGTTTTACATTCTTGATCCCTCTGAGGAACTGCCTGAGTAGAGGATGAAAAGACAGGTGGATCAAGCTGTATTCTGCTGAAATAGCTGATGCATGTATCTTGATGGAGGAATAGGACAGGCCTGTATGTAGAAGCTCTGCCAAGTACTCCAGAATGTTAGCAATATCTATGTTCGACACATCTTTTCCTCTTTCAGTACTCCAAATGACAAACCTTTTCCATTTTCCTGCATAGTTCCTTGTTGTTGAAGGTCTGCGGGCTTCAAGGATAATGTCTTTAACCCTTTGGGAAAGGTCTGGGTTAGTTGCTGCTATGTGATGTTCCAGGCAGTCAGTTGCAAGGTTTTAGGTTTGGATGCATGATGTTGTAGTTGTTCTGAGTTAACATCAAAGGCATCAGGGTATTGACCACATTCTCCCGAGACATGCTCCTCAGCAATGGGTACCAGTGTTGTCTTGGCCAATTGGAGCTATCAGGATTATCCTTGGACGTTCCTCTTTGATTTTCAGTAGTACCTTGTGCATCAAGGGAAGAGGTGGAAATGCATATGCTGTCAGGCCTTTCCAGCTGAAGGATAGAGAGTCCACCTTCCATGCAAGAGGGTGGAATGTCCTTGTGCAGAATTTTTTGAGCTGGTGATTGAGTGAGGATGCGAATAGATCTATTTGTGGCATTCCCCATTTCTTTGTGATGGCCTTGAAGATGTCCGGGTGTAGCATCCATTCGTGAGCATCCGAGGTGGTTCTGCTTAACATGTCTGCTAGGGTGTTCTCTTTTCCCGGCACAAATATTGCCTGGAACTGGATGTTGTAGCTGAGAGCCAGATTCCAAAGATCCAAAGTCATTCTGCATAGGGGGTATGAATGAGTGCCTCCCTGTTTGTTGATGTACCACATGACTGTGGTGTTGTCTGTCCATATCATCAAATGGCCTTCTTTGAGGAATGGTCTGAATTTTTGGATTGCCAGTTTTACTGCCAGCATTTCTTTTTGGTTTATGTGCAGGTGCAGCTGGTCTTGAGTCCACAATCCTTGTATGCATTTGCCCAGCATGTGCGCCCCCCCCATCCTAGGTCTGAGGCGTCCGTTGTGATGGTTTGGCTTGCTCGAAAGTTGTGGAAGGGTAAGCCTGGGTTTGACTGGCATGCTTGAGCCCACCATAGGAACTCCTGTTTTAGGCATGGGATTAGTGGGATTTCTGTTTCTAAGCTGTGCCTGTGCTGAGACCATAAATTCTTTAGGTACCACTGTAGCTTTCTCATATGCAGTCTGGCATGTGGGACCAAGATTATGCATGATGCCATGAAGCCCAAGGCCTGCAGAACTTTTCTTGCTGTTAGTTTGTTCTGCTTTGTTAATGCCAAGAAGTAAAGAGGGAGTTCTTTTTGTTTTTCTGCAGTTAGGAATGCCATTTGTTTTACTGTGTCCAATTCCGCGCCCAAGAATGTTCTTGTTTGGGATGGTATCAGCCTTGACTTTTGTAAATTGACTGTGTATCCCAGGGCTTGTAGCAAGTGAATGACGCTTTGTAAATCTGTTGTCAGCTTGCTTTTATTGTCCGCTTGTAACAGGCAGTCGTCCAGGTATGGATAAATTTGGATTCCCTGTAGTCTGCAGTGAGCGATTACTGATGCCAGGCATTTTGTGAATACTCTGGGCGCAGTAGATAAGCCAAAGGGCAATGCTGAGAATTGATAATGCTCTGATCCTGCAAGAAATCTGAGGTATCTTCTGCAATTTGGTCGAATGGGGACGTGCAGGTATGCCTCCTTGAGATCTAGAGTTACCAGCCAACACTCCTTGCCCAGCATGGGAAGAAGTTGCTGTAGGGTCAGCATTTTGAAGTTTGGGACAATGATGTATGTGTTTAAGACGAACAGGTCGAGAATAGGTCTCCAACTTTTCTCTTTTCTTGGTACTAGGAAGAGTCTGGAGTAGAATCCTTTGCCCTGTTCTGTTATTGGCACTCTTTCCACAGCTCTCATCCTTGTTAATTTCGCTATCTGCTGTAGAGCTTCTATTTTTTGATTTGGAGGCAGGTTTGGCATTCCTCTTTTACTGGTAAGGTGTGGAAGTGGAACCGTAGCCTTGGTCTATGGTTTGCAAAATCCACTTGTCTTTTGTGATATAGTGCCAATTTTTCAAAATAAGGCTAACTTTCCACCTAAAGGTGCTGCTATTTGCTCCCTGGTAGGCGTGTCAGAGCCAAGTCACTGTGATTGTCCTGTTGCAGTGGCAGTGGTTGTGTCTGTGCCTCGTTATTGCCTTGCCACTGTCGCCCTCTGTAGGCACCTCCTCTGGATTGATTTCTGCCTCTAGAGCGCCTATTCCTGCCCCTTTGGGATTTTGTGGAGTCAGGAAAGGACCAATTTTGGCAGGCCAGTTCCTGCTAAACCTTGGGGCTGAACCTGTAAGAAATCTTTAACTGTTTGTACAGATTTTGCCTTTTCTTCCATTTTCTTCATTACTTGCTGGGCAGGTGTACCAAATAGACTGGTCTTATCCATAGGAGCATCTAACAGCTTTGCTTTAACATGATCCGGTAAGACCTGTTCTTTCAACCATGCATGCCTTCTTATCACTGTGCCAGTCATGGCTGATCTAAATGAAGCCTCCAGTGCATCATAGCCACATTTTAAGGAATGGTTACTAACCTGTTGGATGTTATTCACCATTTCTAATACATATTTCTTATCTAAGGATTCATCAGAGGACAGTTTTTTGGTTAACTGATCAAGCATAAACTCTTGGTATTGGATCATATGAAACTGACAGTTCAAAGCTCTAGCTGAGAGAGTAGCAGAGGTGTAAACTTTTTCCCCATCTCTAAGGACCTGGATTCCTTTCAGAAGGAATAGGGTTTTTGCTGTGGTCGAGGCTACTGCCTTAGGCCCCTGGGATATAGTTTCGGGATCTGCAAGTGGGGCCTTGTATAGGTGGTGATGAGTGTCTGGCACCCTGTAAAATCTATCTGGTTTGGCAGGGACTGGAGGTAAAGAATCAGGAGCAGTGCAAACATCATTAAATGCATCGTCCACAACCGGCAGTACAGGAGGTATAGCTAAGGGCCTATGTTGTGGTAAGTGCAGAAAAGTCCTAAGCCTTTTTCTTGAATCTGAGAAATCTTGTCCCTGCCATTGGAATTGTTCTCTCATGGCATGTAAGGTTTCCCCAAAGGAAAATTCCGCTGGTGGAGAGGCAGCTGGAATGGATTCTTCAGCATCGGAATCTTCATAAGTAGAAAAAGGAGCCTCTGGCTGGTCTGTAATGTCTGAGTCATCCGCAGAATCATCAGAGGACACTGGCTCAGGGGGCTCTGCTCTAGGTCTCTTTTCTGGGGGCTGAGAGGCCCTGTCTGTGAGATTGGGATCCCCTAATTAGGGATATTAAATCTTCTGCCAGAGTAAGCATTTGTGAACTTGAAGTGGGCCTGTGTGAGGGGGGCTTAACAGGCACTGATTTAACAGATTTGGCTGCTTTAGCCCTGGCAAAGGCCTTAATAGACATGGCTGCAGGAGGCCTAGCAGCACCACGTGCTGGGGTAGAGGCATCCAAAGGGATGGTGTCTGATAAATCACTAGGAACCACAGTTGTAGGTAAAATTTCTGAGGCCGATTCAACTAAGGTAGCAGGAGCCTCAGTAGTAGTCATGGATTCGCTGAAGATTGATCGATTTCGGTTTCGCCGAAACCGAGACACTGCGCTTGCTTAACCGTGGTTTCGCCGTAACCGTGGACCGCGAAAGTGTCGGTCTTTTCTTTGCTTTTTAACAATTTGGGTAGTCGGAGGATCCGACGCATAATGTACGCAAAATCTGAGCGAAAAACTGTTCAGCAAACTCCGACCGACGCCTAAGCGTTCGTCGGTTGAAGGAAGCACAGGCGAACAGGCTGCTACGCCGTGGTCTGGGCCTAAGCAAGGCAGACAGTAAGAGTGGAAATCTTTATGAGGTATTTGTTTCCCACAAGTTAAACAGTTATTGACTTTTTCTGACATCGGCTGAGGCAAGAAAGAGTCCCCAACGGGTACTTAGCTTTTAGAAGTCTTCGGTAGTATTCGGTAGTAGTAATCTCTGGATCTGACCGACCGCACTTGCGAACAGCTTCTGCTTGGGCGCCACGGCAAGAAAGACTGAGGAAAATGGCGTCGGCTGATGCCTTTATACCCGAAGACCAGCAGAGATGACGTCGGGTGAAGTGCGACATCAGCCGAAGCCGGACCCAGACTTTGGAATCCGGCCGACCGAAGGGCTGCCTGACGACAGGACAACCCATTTGTTATGACTGCAGATGCATCCATGAAGGACATGCTCTTTGTAGGAAATGAAGTAAGTATGACTGATACAGTCTCTGATCCACTTGGCAATAGTGACTTTCGTGACGGCTTTGCCCAATTTATTGTCCGAAAAGGACACAAACAACTGATCTGCTTTTCGTGCTTGGTGCGTCCTACCCAAATAGAAGCGTAATTGTCTGTGGACATCCAAGGTGTGAAAGATATACTCCGCTCTGTTTGAATACTTCGGGAAGAAAACTGGAAGTTCCAGTGATTGTTGCAGACAAAAATTAGAACAAACCTTAGGAACAAAGGATGGGTTCGGTCTGAGGGATACTCTGTCCTTGTGAAAAACCAGGTAAGGTGGTTTGACACACAGGGCTTGAAGTTCTGAAACTCGCCTGGCTGATGTAATTGCAACTAATAAAGCAGTCTTCCAAGACAGAAATTTTAAGTCACAAGTTGCTGCCGGTTCAAAGGGGGAAGAGGTTAAAGCACCTAACACCACATTAAGGTCCCACGGTGGAGCGGGATGAGATATCGGGGGCCGTAGCAGCCCAGCACCTTTCATGAAGGCTTTACACAACTTGTTGCTCATCAAAGGTGGTTCTATGCACTCGTGAAAATTGGAAATAGCCAATTGAACTTTGATGGTAGAGACCGAACAACCTTGGTTGAACAGAGAAGCTAAAAACTTCAGAACCTCTGACACCGCCGCTGTCATGGGGTCTAAGCCCGAGTTGGGCCCAAATAGCAAATCTCTTCCATTTACTGCTATACATTTTCTTAGTAGAAGTCTTGTGGGCCGAGGACAAGATATGTATGACTTCCGGGTCCAAAGCATGGTTCCTGACTATGGTCGGAAGAGGAGGAGCCAAGTTGCTAACTTCAACGAGTGGAGGGACTGATGTAGCTGTCCCGACTGATGGGTCAAGAGATCCGGAACTTGGTCCAGGAACCATGGACCGTCCAATGCATATTTGCGAAGAAAGGGAAACCAGACTTGACGAGGCCAGTATGGGGCAACTAGAATCATTTTGCTCTCCAAGCGAATCGCCTTCTGGATCACCTTGGGAAGAAGGGGAAAGTACAGTTTTGTACCTACCATAAATGTAGATGTCCGAATTGGATAGCATCTGCAGTCATAACAACTGGGTTGTCCTGTCGTCAGGCAGCCCTTCAGTCGGCCGGATTCCAAAGTCCGGGTCCGGCTGATGTCGCACTTCACCCGACGTCATCTCTGTTGGCCTTCGGGTATAAAAGCATCAGCCGACGCCATTTTCTTCAGTGTTTCTTGCCCCAGATGCCAGAAGCCCTATAGAAGGCTAAAAAATTTTGGATAGATGCCAATGTTTCCAAAAGATAGAGGTAAACACAAAAATAAGCATGTATGTACATAAATACAAACAAATACACCATGAAAGAAATCCCCCCACTAGCTAGCTATTAGAAGGGTAAACACCCTAGGAGTACCACAGAGGGAAAGGAGGGAGGGTAATCCTGACTGCAGATGCTATCCAATTCGGACATCTACATTTATGGTAGGTACAAAACTGTACTATGTCCTTCATGGATGCATCTGCAGTCATAACAACTGGGTAGAATACCATAGCCAACTAGGGCTGGAGGATAAAGTAAATTATGGTGTGTTTAGGATCCCTTGCAGAACAGCAGTGGCAAACCCTGCTCGGGATCTGGAATATAGAGGTAAATTATAATGCTTGGCAAATGTATGCACGGAGGTCCAAGTAGCCGCCTCAATAATGTCTTTGGTAGCCACTCCTCGTAAGAAGGCTGTGGTAGTGGCTGTTGCCCTTGTAGAATGAGGTCTTATGTTCTGTGGAATTGGCTTTCCATGGAAGGAGTAACAGAATCGTATGCAATTTCCTATCCATTTGGAGATTGTCTGTTTGGAAATAGCTTTTCCTTCCCTTCCTGTTGCATAGGCTACAAAAGTTGGTCAGTCTTTCTGCTATTTTTGTTCTGTCCAAGTAGTAGCGTAGCTGTCTATGTACATCCAAGGTATGCAGAATTCTTTCCCTCTGTTTTGTGGGTTGGGAAAGAAGGTAGGCAGGTGGATTGCCTGGTTTAAAGACACTCTGGATACCACCTTAGGCATAAATGTAGGATTAGTCCTCATGGACACTCTATCTTGGTGGAAGATTAGAAAGGGTTGCACTGCCATTAAGGCCTGTAGTTCTGAAACCCTCCTTGCTGAAGTAATTGCCAGTAGGAAAGCAGTTTTCCATGACAGGTGTTGTAGGTCTGCTGTTGCTGCTGGTTCAAAAGGTGATAGTGTCAATTTTTCTAGCACAAAGTTCAAGTCCCAAGCTGGCAATGGTGGTTTCCTTGGAGGTTTTACATTCTTGATTCCTCTGAGGAACTGCCTGAGCAAAGGGTGTGAAAAACAGGTGGATCAAAGCTGTATTCTGCTGAAATAGCTGATGCATGAATCTTGATGGAGGAGTAGGACAGGCCTGAATGAAGTAGTTCGCCAGATACTCCAGAATGTTAGGCATATCTATGTTTGATACATCTTTTCCTCTTTCAGAACTCCAAATGACAAACCTTTTCCATTTCCCAGCATAATTCCTTCTAGTTGAAGGCCTGCGTGCTTCAAGAATAATGTCTTTAACTCTTTGTGAAAGTTCTGTATTAGCAGCTGCTATGTGATGTTCCATGCAGTCAGTTGCAGCGTTTTTAGGTTTGGATGCATGGTGCTGAAGTTGTTCTGAGTTAGCATCAAAGGCATCAAGGGAATTGGCCACATATTGTTCCGAGACATGCTCCTCAGCAGTGGGTACCAATGCTGTCTTGGCCAGTTTGGAGCTATCAGGATTATCCTTGGACATTCCTCCTTGATTTTTAGTAGTACTTTGTGTATCAAGGGAAGAGGTGGGAATGCATATGCTGTTAGGCCTTTCCAGCTGAAGGAGAGCGAGTCCACTTTCCATGCTAGTGGGTGGAATGTCCTTGTGCAGAATTTTTGAGCTGGTGATTGAGAGGTGATGCGAATAGATCTATCTGAGGCATTCCCCATTTCTTGAGATGGTCTTGAAGATATCCGGTGCAGCTGCCATTCGTGGGCATCCGATGTGGTCCTGCTTAACATATCTGCTAGAGAGTTTTCTTTTCCTGGCACAAATATTGCCTGTAACTGGATGTTGTAGCTGAGTGCCAGGGTCCACAGCTCCAAAGTCATTCTGCATAGGGGTAAGAATGAGTGCCTCCCTGTTTGTTGATGTACCACATGACTGTGGTGTTGTCTGTCCTTATCATCAAGTGGTCCTCCTTGAGAAATGGTCTGAACTTTTGGATTGCCAGTTTTATTGCCAGCATTTCTTTTAGGTTGATGTGCAGGTGAAGTTGGTCCTGTGTCCACAATCCTTGTACGCATTTGTCCAGCATATGCGCCCCCCATCCTAGGTCTGAAGCATCTGTTGTGATGGTCTGGCTTGCTTGACCCTTGCGAAAGGGCAGGCCTGGGTTTGACTGGTATGCCTGAGCCCACCATAGGAACTCCTGTTTTAAGCATGGTATTAGTGGGATTTCCGTTTCTAGGCTGTGTCTGTGTTGGGACCATAAATTCTTTAGGTACCACTGTAGTTTTCTCATATGTAGTCTGGCAAATGGAACCAAGATTATGCATGATGCCATGAAACCCAAGGCTTGCAGTACCTTTCTTGCTGTTAACTTGTTCAGTTTTGTTAGTGCCAAGAAGTAAAGAGGGAGTTCTTTTTGTTTTTCTGTAGTTAGGAATGCCATTTGTCTTACTGTGTCCAATTCCGCTCCCAGGAAAGTCCTTGTCTGGGATGGTATCAGTCTTGACTTTGTAAATTGACTGTGTATCCCAGTGCTTGAAGCAAGTAAATGACCCTTTGTAAATCTGTTGTCAGCTTGCTTTTGTTGTCTCCTTGTATCAGGCAGTCGTCCAGGTATGGATAAATTTGAATTCCTGTAGTCTGCAATGGGCGATTACTGATGCCAGGCATTTTGTGAATACTCTGGGCAGTAGATAAGCCAAAGGGCAATGCTGAGAATTGATAGTGCTCTGATCCTGCAAGAAATCTGAGGTATCTTCTGCAGATTGGTCGAATGGGGACGTGCAGGTATGCCTCCTTGAGATCTAGAGTTACCAGCCAACACTCCTTGCCCAGCATGGGAAGAAGTTGCTGAAGGGTCAGCATTTTGAATTTTGGGACAATGATGTAAGTATTCAGGGTGGACAGGTCTAGAATTGGTCTCCAACTTTTTTCCTTTCTTGGAACTAGGAATAGTCTGGAGTAGAACCCCTTTCCTTGCTCTGCTGTTGGCACTTTCTCCACAGCTCTCATGTTTGCTAACTCCATTATCTGTTGTAGAGCCTCTGTCTTTTGATTTGGAGGTAGATTTGGCATTCCTCTTTTGTCTGGTAAAGTGTGGAAGTGGAACCGTAACCTTGATCTATGGTTCGTAAAATCCACTTGTCCTTTGTTATGTGGTGCCAGTTTTTGAAAATAAGGTTAGCTTTCCGCCTAGAGGAGCTGCTATTTGTTCCCTGGTAGGCGGGTTTAGGATTAAGTCACTGTGGCTGTGTTGATGTAGTGGCAGGTGTTGAGTCTGTGCCTCTGTTGTTACCTTGCCACTGTCGCCTCTGTAGGCACCTCCTCTGGATTGGTTTCTGCCTCTGGAACGCCTATTCCTGCCCCTTTGAGGTCTTGTGGAGTCAGGAAAGAACCAATTTTGGCAGGCCAGTTCCTGCTAAACCTTGGGGTTGAACCTGCAAGAAATCTTTAACTGTCTGGACTGATTTTGCCTTTTCTTCCATTTTCTTCATAACCTGCTGGGCAGGTGTACCAAACAAACTTGTTTTATCCATAGGAGCATCTAGCAATTTAGATTTAACATGATCCGGTAAAGCTTGCTCCTTTAGCCATGCATGCCTTCTAATTACAGTGCCAGTCATGGCTGATCTAAATGAAGCCTCCAGTGCATCATAGCCACATTTTAAAGAATGGTTACTAACTTGCTGTATGTTATTTACCATTTCTAATACATATTTCTTATCAAGAGATTCATCAGTGGTTAGCTTTTAGTTAACTGATCAAGCATAAACTCTTGGTATTGTATCATGTGAAACTGACAGTTTAAAGCTCTAGCTGAGAGAGTGGCTGAAGTGTAAACCTTTTACCCCATCTGTCTAATGACCTTGCTTCCCTTTCAGAAGGAACAGGGTTTTAGCTATGGTCGCTGCTACTGCCTTGGGACCCTGGGAAATAGTTTCGGGTCTGCAAGAGGGGCCTTGTAAAGGTGGTGATGAGTATCTGGCACCCTGTAAAATCTGTCTGGTTTGGCAGGGGCTGGGGTAAAGAATCTGGAGCGGAGCAGACATCATTGAAAGCATCATCCACCACAGAGAGAACAGGAGGTATAGCTAAGGGCCTGTGCTGTGGAAGGTGCAAAAGGTCCTAAGTCTTTTCCTGGAGTCTGAAAAATCCTGTTGCTGCCATTGGAACTGTTCTCGCATGGCATGCAAGGTTTCCCAAAGGAGAATTCTTCTGGTGGGGAAGCAGCTGGAATGGATTCTTCAGCATCAGAATCTTCAAAATTGGAGAAAGGAGCCTCTGGCTGGTCAGTTATGTCTGATTCATCAGCAGAATCATCAGAGGACACTGGCTCATGGGGCTCTGCCCTAGGTCTCTTCTCTGGGGCTGAGAGGCCCTGTCTGGGTGAGATTGAGATCCTCTAATTAATGAAATTAAATCTTCTGCCAAAGTAAGCATTTGAGGACTGGAAGAGGGCCTGGTTGAGGGGGGTTTAACAGGCACTGTTTTAGTAGTCTTGGCTGCTTTAGCCCTGGCGAAGGCCTTAATGGACATGGCTGCTGGAGGCCTAGCAGCACCACGTGCTGGGGTAGAGACATCCAAGGGAATGGTGTCTGATAAGTCAGTGGTAAGCACCGTAGTGGGTAAAATTTCTGAGGCCGATTCAAGAGTGTTAGCAGGGACCTCAGTTGTAGAGATAGATTCAGCTGTATTTTGATCAGTTTTCTCGGTTTCGCCGAAACCGAGACACTCGCGTTTGCTTAACCATGGTTTCGCCGAAACCGCGGACCGCGAGTGTCGGTCTTTTCTTTGCGTTTTGGCAGAATGCGTAGTCGGAGGATCCGACGGCATAATGTACGCAAAATCAGAACCGAAAAACTGTTCTGCAAACTCCGACTGACGTCTAAGCGTTCGTCGGTTGAAAGAAGCACAGGACGAACAGGCTGCTACGTCGTGGGCTGGGCCTAAGCAAGGCAGGCAGTAAGAGTGGAAATCTTTATGATGTATTTGTTTCCCACAAGTTAAACAATTATTAACTTTTTCTGACATCGGCTGAGGCAAGAAAGAGTCCCCAACGGGGTACTTAGCTTTAGAAGTCTTCGAAGTAGTATTCGGTAGAAGTAATCTCTGGATCCGACCGACCGGCACTTGCGAACAGCTTCTGCTTCGGGCGCCACGCGGCAAGAAAGACTGAAGAAAATGGCGTCGGCTGATGCTTTATACCCGGCCAACAGAGATGACGCCGGGTGAAGTGCGACATCAGCCGAAGCCGGACCCGGACTTTGGAATCCGGCCGACTGAAGGGCTGCCTGACGACAGGACAACCCAGTTGTTATGACTGCAGATGCATCCATGAAGGACATCCGGTGGAAAGGCGTATAGCAGACCGGTGGGCCAAGCTTGGACTAGGGCGTCCTTGGGAATCTCCCCCGGAACTGGGGTGAGAGAAGAACTGTTGGCATTTCATGTTGAGGGGGGTTGCGAAAAGGTCGCAACAAGGAGTTCCCCATCTCCTGAAAATCTGAGTTACCACTCTGTCGTTCAGAGACCACTCGTGAGGGGAGAGAATAGTTCTGCTCAGTTTGTCGGCTATCACATTGGATCTCCCTGGAATGTGTGTTGCTACCAGAAAACGTTTGGTTGCAATCGCCCAATCCCATACCTTCATGGCCTCTCTGCAAAGGCGGTAGGATCTGGTCCCTCCTTGCTTGTTCAGGTACCAGACCACCGACATGTTGTCGGACTGAATGGCAATCGTGCCCTGGGGGAGGTAAATGTGTAGTGCTTGCAACGATAGAAGCACCGCCCTCATTTCCAGTATGTTGATGTGGAGGAGACTCTCGGAATGCCACTTGCCTTGGACTGACCTGCCCAGGTAATGTCCCCCCCACCCCGTCTGGGAGGCGTCCGTAGTCAATGTGGCCACTGGGGTGGTGGAACAAGGGTCCCTGATCCAGGTTGGAGGAAAGAAGCCACCAACGAAGGTCCTGTTTGCACGTCTCTGTGATCAGAATGTGGTGACTGAGTGGGAGATCCTGATAAGACCACTGGACTGACAGGCGCCACTGGAGAATCCTCATATGTAACCTTGCTAAGGGGACTAGGAGAACGGTGGCCGACATGGAACCTAACAGTTGTAGGACCATTCTCGCTGGGGCACGATTTCTGAGGAGCAAAGCTCGAACTTGAGACTGTAGTGTTTCTATCCTCTCTGCAGGAAGATAGACTCGCATTTGCTTTGAGTCTATCTCTGCTCCGATAAACCGAATGTGCTGAGATGGCAGCAACACGGACTTTGTCCAACTGAAGGTGATTCCTAGGGAGTTGCCTAGAGATATAGTGGCTGCTAGATTTTACAAGAGTAGACGCCTGGAGGTGGCAGTTAGGAGCCAGTCGTCTAGGTATGGAAACACTTGGAATCCTAGACTTCTCAGATGAGCAGTCACCACCGCCAAACATTTGGTGAACACCCTGGGGGCTGTGGTGAGACCAAAGGGCAGTGCACGGAACTGAAAATGACTGTCTCCCAGGCTGAAGCGCAAGTGTCTCCTGGACGCCTGATCTATCAGGATGTGATAATAGGCGTCCTTGAGATCTATGGAGCACATCCAAACACCTTTCTCCAGCAGCGGGAGAATGGATTGCAAGGTGACCATCCGGAACTTGGACTTTTTCACTGATCGATTTAGCTTGCTGAGATCCAAAATGGGCCACAAGTCCCCGGTCTTTTTTGGCACCAAAAAGAATCTTGAGTAAGTCCCTAATCCGGTCTGGCCTGCGGGAACAGGTTGGATGACTCCTTTTTGAAGCAGCTTTGATATTTCGATGGCTGCAAGATCCCGTTGACTGGGTGGCGGGTCCGGGATTCTTTGGGATGGAGGGGGGGTTGAGAAAAAGGGATGGTGTAACCTCCGGCAATGATTCGGAGCACTCATCGGTCCTGAGTGATACTCTCCCAGGCCTTTAGGTGCTTCAAAAAACGACCCCTGACTGGCTCCGGAGCTGCACAGTCGGGCACTCCTTCAGGGATGCTGGAAGGTTGAGGAGCCACGAAAGGACTCGCGGTCTCCAGTGTTGCGGGGGCCTCCGCCGCCTCTGGGACAGCGTCTTTCTGAAAAATTTCCCCCTCCTCTGCCTCTAGAAGGGGGATCGCTCTGCTGCGAAGAGTAAGGCTTTTGAAATTTACGGAACCACATCTTCCTCCCTCTTCTAGCCTTGGGATAAGGCCTGAAGGGAGTGGAAAACCGTGCCCCTACAGCAGTTAAAGTCTTACCCTCTTGTTCACAGCGAGTCAAGGTGTCCTTTACCTTGGGTCCAAACAGAGAGGACCCATCAAAGGGAGCGTCAGCAAAGGAAGACTTAAAGGCCTCCGTAAAATGACACAGGCGGAGCCAGGCTTGTCTCCGTAGAGCAACGCCTGTTCCTGCCGCTCTGCTCGCCCCCTCGGCTGCATATGAAATGAGCCTCATGGACGAGTTTGATAACGATGATAGGGTAGCCAGCTGAGAGTTAACCGTCTGGGCCAACTGCTCAGGTAAGTTACCAGAGAGGGTATCTGAAAGTTCCTTGACCAGATCCCTCTGAAGTCTGGTGAAGTGCGTCAAATAATGCAGAGACCTTAAAGTAAAGGTTGCTGAAGTAAGGGTGCGCTTCCCATACCGATCCATGCTCCTAGACTCTCTATTAGGAGGATGGACGGATGTTGAAGCCTCTGCCACATCTTGTTGGGTAGCAGATGCCACCACCAGGGCATCTACAGCCACACCTTTGGAGAGAAAATCCTTTTCAGGGGGTGCTGAGAGAAATTTATTGGGGCGAGCTGGCATTGGTTCCACAGAATCCGGGTGTTCCCACGCCCTTCGAGAGATCAAATCCAGGAGCTCATCGAAGGGCGGAGACACCCAGGAGGTGGACGGCTGAGCCCCGAAGGCCTTGAGGAATACCGACTCCTCAGCGGAAGGGGGTTTGGACTGCTAGTCGCCTCGTTGCTTCAGGATCTCCAAAATGTCCGCAAAGGAGACATCATCCGAGGACGACTTGGGGGACCCCTCCGCATCATCGAGGTCAGTGTCCGAGGTGAGAGACTCGTCAGGGGAGTCGACGTGCTTCCTCTTGCACTGTCTCTTCCTCGGAGGTTCCTCCGAAGACGCTTCGGAGGGACCTTCAGGAAGGAGGGAACCCCCGATGGGGGTGGCCTCAGGCCCCAGGGCTCCGCTGTCTTGAGACAGGGGGACTACAAAGGAACCAGTCTCCATGCCAAGGGAAGGTGACGGTGAGATGGTGGAGGTGGCCAAAGAAGATTTGGCCAAAGCACTCCTCATGGCCCTGAAGGCGGGACCCCCAGAGTCCTGGGAAGGTCCAACCCCCGAGGCCACAACAGTAGACGGCACTCCCGCAGCCGACACACCGAGAGGGAGGCTCGGAACCGAAAACATCGGTCCCGAAGCGTCACCCCTGGGGCCGACAGAGGAGGTCCGTGTACCGAACTCCGACCCGAAGGGCGGGGTTGGAGTAAGGGTTGGAACCGACCCAAAAACCTCCACCGGCTCCACCAGCACCGACTCCAACGGCGCCGAGGCTGTTGGAGGAGGAACCAAGACAACAGGGTGGGCAACCGGCTCCGGAGCCGACTGGGCTGGAGCCGAAACCAACTTTTGAAAGACCGGAGACTGGAACAGCCTTTGAAGCACCCTGTCTATGTCCGAATCTGACATTCTCGAAGACCGAGAAGAGATCGAACGAGCTCGAGTCAACTTCTCCGCCGGTTCCGAAGGACTGAGGGACCAGCTCCGAATAGTCTCGATAAATATCGGTGTCGAGGGAGACTCCACAACCATTGCAATTTCCCTCTGAGCCAAAGTGGACTTCGGCGCCGAAGGGGAAGAGTCTGAGCGGGCAACTCTCATTGGCTCCGAAGACAGTGGAGCCGATAAAGGTGACCCGCCTCTCGAAGCTCTAGCCGTCTACTCCGAAGCCAGAGGAGTCAAGGCTGGAGGCATCGAGGCAGACCGTTCCGCCCTCGGCTCCGAAGTCCGTGGAGCCGATGGAGAAGCCTGCCGAGATTTCTTTGTAGCCGGTTCCGACGGGCTGGTCGGAGCCGACTATTTCTTCTTCTTTGAAGGTGAAGAGGAAGAAGATAAAGCCTCCTCAAAGGAAGGGGTGATAAGCCCTTTTAAAATCAATTTATTTTTCCTCTCTTGGAGGACACGGGAGGAAAAAGTGTGACAAACGCTGCATGACTCTTGAAGATGCTTAGGGCCTAAACAATAAATGCACAAAGAGTGGTCGTCCGTAATGGACATTTTGTAACTGCATTTAGAGCATTTTTTGAATCCTGATGGTCTGTGCTCTTTCGACATGTTGACACACAAATCACTACCACAGAAAAATTCTTTTAAATACAATAATAAAGAAATACGTAAACTGAGGACAAGGCCCCTCTAACTTAAACGGGATCACTTGACCCAAAACTAGACAACTCTATCACAGACAGACTCACACTAAGAAGCTTTAACAACGCGTGAGGGCAAGGCCCCTGTAACTTAAACGGGATCCTTTCCCTCAAACTAAGACAATTTTACCACAAAAAAAAGTCAAATCTCAGTCACACAACAACGAATAGCTGTTAAAACAGCTTTTGGGTAGATAAGAGAAAATTTCTGACAGAAATTTTTAAGTAATAAGCACTTAGCTCAGCCAAGTCCGAGACCACGTCTTTGCTGTAGAAGCGGCAAACGAGATCTGGGGAAGCAGTGGTGGTGCATCCTGGGATGTGGGATACCTCAGCCAATAAGAGACTTCGTTCTATAGTATAGCGTGCCGAGTCGGAGCCAAGGATCGGCTCCGAACCCATCAGTACAGAATGTAGGCGAGATAGGATCACATTACATCTCTCTGCCCTGTCTCTCCTCAGAATATGCCCCCAGTGTTGCTCCTAGAACAATGTAGCAAGGGAAAAACACAGAAAACAGGTACAGCATAGCATAAGGGCTCTCTCACATATAGCTCTGAGGCTAGTCTGCACAGCCATTCAGGAGCAACAAACAAAGGTGGCAATTTGGAGGGGCAAGGAGATGCGAATGGTTGAGGATGATAGAAGAAGGCCACATGGATCTATCTTTATGTTAAGTACATAACTTTCTTAACCAGTGCTGTGTTTTATATCCACCTCAGCCTGTAGGGCAGAGCACACAGCAAGTAACAACCTCACAGTGGTCAGTGGAGAGAACATTTCACAAAATGGTGGAACCAAAGGAAGCTCTAGACCTAGATGGAATGAAAAATGTATAATAGGACACAAAGGTATGAGTGTCAGACCAAGTATCTGCCTCACAAATTTCATCAACAGAAGCCTGATCAAAAAATGCAGTTGAAGCAGCAATGGCTCTGGTGGACGGAGCCTGAGGCTTAAAAAGGTAATGGAATTCCTTTCATGGTGTTTGCAAACAATATACAATTGGAAAGCCATTTGAATAGGGCAACTTTGGAGATGGGCTTGTTCAGATGTGTGTTGGAAAAATTAGATAAAAGTTGCTTATATTTCCTGAAAATGTTTGGTTCTTTCTAAACAGAATCTCAATTTTCAAACATCCAAACAATGGAGCAAGTACTCTTCCTTGCTACTGGAACTTGGGAAGAAAACATGTAAATGAAAGGGCTTATTCAAATTAGACTCAGAAGCAAACTTGAGTAGAAAAGAAGGGTTGGTCCTTAAAGAAAATCTGATAAGGGGAAACATGGGATAGTACTTCAAGTTCCCACACCTTTCCAGCCAAAGTAAGAGCTACCAGAAAGGGAGTTTTCCATGACAAATGTTCATAAGTTCATAGGTTCATAGGTTTATACTAGGCTATCTGCCCTAAGGCATTTATAAGCCTAGCCCAAATTTTTGTGGCTTACACCACCCCTTATATGAAAAAATACTGTGCCCATTAGTTTGTTGTGCCTCTGTCCAGCAGTGACACAGAGATGATTCCCGGGATAAACCTACGATCTCCCATCCACAGGTCAAGATTTCTCTTGAACAGAGCCAGCGAGGTGCTCTGCCTCACATGGATCGGGATTTTATTCCACAACATAGGGAGTCTCTGAGTGATAAATCTATCCCTCCAGCACGTCCTATTTATATCCGTGCTAAGGTTTAAGTCGCTTGCTCTAGTGGTTTTGGTGGATTTGGATTTTTTGAGGTGGAGCATGTCCATTAATTCCGGATTGGACATGGCCTTGTATGTCAGGCACATGTCACCTCTGAGCAGACGGTATGCAACTGAATAGAGCTGGAGTTTCTTCAATCTGGCAGCATATGACAGATTTTGGAGTCCCTTTATCCTTTTGGTGAGGAACTTTTGGGGTCTCTCCAATTGCTGCAGATGTCGGGTGAGATACATCCCGAATGGGGCATTGTACTCGATCATTGGTCTGATAAGTGAAGAGTACAGGGGGACAATGACCTCACTAGATCTGGATGTGAAGCCCTTCATGATCAGGTGGGCAATGTAGAAGGTCTTTCTAACCACTTTAGCAACGTGAGTGTCAAAAGAAACACAGTGTTCAAAGAACACTGTGGCTGCTAGTTCAAAATAAGGACTGGTAAGAACCTGTAAAATAACAGGCTGAAGTCTCATGGAGGAACCTGGTCACGAAAGGGTGAATGTAATAAAAGTCACCTCTCAAAAATATCTTGGAAAGCTTAAGAGCCATTGCAGGTATACTACCATGCCAATGTGGAAGCTGGAAACGGCAACTAACTACACGTAAATGTTACAATATCTAAGACCAGAATGAAAATCACCAACTAAGAAATCCAGGAATGCATTCAAGGAGCAGAAAAAGGACCCAAATCCTTGGAAGATGCCCAAATGGAAAACCTCTCCTACTTACTGAAATAAACCTTTCTAGTGGAAGTCTGCTAGGAGGGAAAAAGGTTGAATTTGAGTGCCTGGGATCCCTGGTCATTATTGGAATTGAAGGAATCATGTGGTTAGTTTTAAGGATTGAAGGTTTGAATGAGGGAGGCCTGAAGGATGAGAAATTAGACCCGGGAGAGGCTACAGAACCCACAAACTGTGAAGATGAGGCCAATGCAAGGGAGAACCCATGGACAGTGAAGAAGGTGAGGCTAATACAAGGGGAACTAAACTTGCTGGGGCCAGAACTGGGCAATGACGGTGACAGTTACTCTGCAATGGGTCACTTTCTGAAGAAATACGATTATCAGAGGAGTCAGGGAATAGGCGTACAGGAGACCCAGGGACCATTCACATAGAAGCTTAGAAGACTGTCCCTTGGTGATTGTCCCTCTGGTGGGATAATGGCATAAAGAATGCCAAATTTTGTGTTGGGAGAGGGAAGCACACAGACTGCAAAAAAGGGGGTGCCACAGCAGCTGAAAATCCACACCAGTATTTTCCAATTCATGGACTGCTCTTGAGGCAGAAGAATGTGTCTGCTTAGACTATCTACCAGGATTTGGGGTTTCCCAGGAATGTGCATTATAATCAGAAATCTTTGAGAGATCATCATCCAATGCCAAATCCTTAAGGCTTCTTGACACAGGTCATCTAATCGAGTTCCTCCTTTCTTGTTCAGATACCATACCACATACCATACATACTTATTGGTATGAATGGCAACCACACCCTTGAGAAGAAGGTCCTGAAAGGTCTGCAGTGCTAGGAGGACTGCCTCGCGTCCAAGATGCTGATGTGAATACTGGCCTCAAACTGAGACCAGGTACCCTGAACAGTCTTCCCTCTCAAACGCCTTCCCCCTACCCAAGAAGAGAAGCTTCCATGGTCAGCATGGCCTGAAGAATGGGGAAAACAAAAGCTTGACCTGCCACAATCAGATGGGATTCCAGCCACTATCGAACTGGTTAGATCTGACCATGAACAAATCACTCTGGATAGCCACATTCCATCCCCACCCCCAGTCAAGGAAACCACAGTGAAAACATTTTCAAAATCAAACTTCACATTACTTAAGACCTAGGTGTAAAGTTTCAAAGCCCCTATGATAATGAATAACACTGTCCAAGCTGCAAAATCCTTACTAATGCATTCTACGGGCACCTACAAGAATGCATGGATCGTGCTATCACAAGCAAAACTAACACTCACTCCTCCAAGAAAAGGAAACCAGTCTGGTGGACCCCTGCCATAAACAAGCTATACAACAGGAGGAGGAAACTAGTACAGAAAAGAGTAAAATCCCAAGAAGGGAAGACATCCCTGATCAGTATGAGTAAGAAATTACAATCCCTCATAAAATCATCCAAGGCTAGCTTCAAAAGAAAAATTGCCAAGGACTCCAAAGATAACCACAAGGCATTCTTTAGCTATGTCAAGAATCTAAGTGGCAATGCTCAGATCTGCTCAGAGTTAGTGCAGAATGGCACAAAATACACTGAACCGACCGATATCGCCAACATCCTGGCAGACAGGTTCAGTGCAAACTTCACCCCCCTCTCACCCCCCAAAAGGGCCCATAACTATACCAGAAGAATGTAGAGACCTTGAAATCATAGACACTCAGGTTAAAACAGACCTCTCCAAAGCCAAAAACACAGCATCAATGGGACCGGACGGTGTCCCAGGCTGCGTCCTACACGAGCTCAAAGACAAACTAACCCCTCACCTAAACACACTGTTCAAACTCAGCCTCTCTACAGGCTACGTACCCGTAGAGTGGTGCACAGCAACGGTTATTCTGCTCCACAAAGGTGGAGCCACAACAGACCCTGGGAACTATCGTGCTATAAGCCTGACTAGTTTGGTCTGCAAGGCTATGGAGCACATCATCATGGAACTCATTAACAGAGACATTGGGAACCTCCAAACGCTGGACCCTACCCAGTTCGACTTTGTTAATGGCAGATCATGCCTCCTAAACCTAGTGGACTTCTTTGAAACAGTTATCAAGGCTAATAGATGATGGAAAGGTGGCACACACAGCCTACCTAGACCTCGCAAAGGCCTTCAACACCATTCCCCATTCTGGTATTATAGACAAGCTCACCAGCCTAAACATAAACCCTTATGTCACAAGATGGGCTGCCAACTGGCTCACGGACAGAATCCACATGGTGAAAGTTGCGGGAGCTAGGTCCGACTCTAAACTGGTTGCAAGTGGCATTCCCCAGGGCTCAGTCCTAGGACCCCTCCTGTTCGGCATATTCTTCTCAGAGGTACAGGCAAGCACAGGAGGACTATGGCTGGCCAAGTTCGCAAACGACTAAACTAGGGGCTATAACTGACTCTCCGGCTGACACAGACAGCCTCCAAAAGGGTCTCACTGAGACAGATACCTGCTGTCAAAATCATGGCCTCAAGCTAAATGCCAAAAAGTGCATAGTCATCCCCTTTGGAAAAAAACAAAGTACCCACAAACTACCACATAGGTGGTAGTCCCCTAAATACGGAAGATGTAAGAAGGGATCTGGGAGCCCAAGAAGATAGTACTCTCTCCTTTGATAATCGCATTGCCAAAGTGGTTAGAAAATCCTTCTATGTGGCCCACCTAATCACAAAAAAGTTAGTATCCAGATCAAAAGAGGTCATTGTGCCCCTCTACTCATCACTTATCAGACCCATCATAGAGTACAACGCCCCATTTGGGATGCACCTTACAAGACACCTGCAACAGCTGGAAAGACCACAGAAGTACCTCACCAAGAGGATCACTGGCCTCAGATGCCCTATGCAGCTCGACTGAAGAAACTCCAGCTGTACTCGGTTGCATACCGCCTACTCAGAGGTGATCTCTGCCTAACATACAAGGCCATATCCAACTCAGAATTGATGAACATGCTCCACCTAAAGAAAACCATATCCCCTTGAGCCACACAATCTAGGGATCTAAACCTCACCACAACAATAAATAGGACGTGCTGGAGGAACAGATTCCTGTCCCAGAGACTTCCCATGCTTTGGAACAAGATTCTAATCTACATTAGGCAGAGCTCCTCACTAACACTCTTCAAGAGAAACCTTGACGAGTGGATGGGAAACAGAAAGTTTACCCCTGGGGATCACTTCAGTGGCTCTGCTGGACAGAGGCACAGGGAACTAATCTAAGGGGGCGGCGAAAGCCAACACATTCTGGCTAGGCTTATAAATGCCTTCGGGCAGATAGCCTAGCACCTACCTATGAACATGGTTGGCAACTGATATTTGTTAGAGAAACCGGAAAATTTATAGGATGAGTCAGGTAAGACCACTGAATTGCCAGAGTACACTGTAGAACCTGCATGTTAAATCTTACCAATGAAACTAGACAAACAGAGGTGTCCATATGCTCAAGGAGACAAAGAACAGAAGATGCTGGAGGTTTTGTGAACCTAAGGGATTTAAGCAGTATGCAAACAAAGATAGTTTAGGCTTGAGGAGGATAGCTTGGCTTGTCTAAATGACCTTATCCATATGACAACCAATAAAATCCAGTACTTGAACCAGTTCTAGGCTGGATTTCTCATAATTTACTGCTACACACAAGGACAGACACAATTACAGCAAGGAATTTTGGTCCTTAATCAGTGATGCTTTTGTGGAAGCAGTTAGGAGCCAATCGACCAGGTATGGGAAGACCTGGAACCCCTGCAGCCTGAGCAAGGCTGCTACTATTGCTACGTATTTGGTGAACACCAAGGGAGCTGTAGTGAGGCCAAAAGAAAAAGCCTGAAATTAATAATGACAGTCTCCCAGTAGAAAGTGCAGAAGCCTCCTGAAATGCCTTGCCATCTGTATGCAAAGGTAACAATCTGAGATCTACCAAACACATACAGTCATCCTTCCTCAGAAGTGGCAGGACAGTCTGCATCATGACCATCTGGAACTTGGACTGCTTGACAAACTGGTTCGACTTGCTCAGATCTAAAATAGGCCTGAGGTCCTTTTTTTTATACTAAAAAATCTAAACAGACTCTGGATACTCGTTGATCAGATGAAACCCTCTTGGGTAACTCGGCTGAGAAGCAGTTTCTGGATTTTCACTGCTGCTTCCCTTCGCTGATGAGATTGCATGCTGGGATGGGATTTTTGGGAGGACTTTGCAGCAAGCACAAAAAGGGAATTGTATAATCTTTGGATACATCTCTCAACACCCATGCATCTGAAGTGATGGCCTCCAAACCTTTTGTGTGGAGGGCCAGACATCTCCTAACTGCCTCCCGAGTGTGGAAGCTGGGCAATCCTTCAGGGGCAATAGAAGGGATCCCCAAGAAAGCACTGTGGAAGCCCTGGTTCGGTGGGCCACCCCTGCCCTGTGGGTGGTGTACACTGCAGTTGTCCCCATTGCCATAGGAGGAACCATCATTAGAAAGGCTGCTGCAACTTGCAAAGAGATGTTTTTCACCCTTCTGATTCCTTGCGAAGGATCTTGGAGGAGTAGAAAGCTAACACCAATAGCAAAGAGTGTCTTTCCATAATGCTCACTCCTACTCCGTGCATCTTTGGACTTTTGGTCAAAAAACAGAGGAACCATCAAATGCAGCACTGATAAAGGACACCTTGAAACAGTCCACAAAACTGCATAAGCTCATCCAGGCATGATGGCGCAAAATGACACCAGTATCTGCTGCTAGGGACATTCCATCTGTCATGTTGGGCAACAGCCTCATGGAAACATTAGATACAGACTACATCACGGATAACTGAGCCTCCAGGGTCTTCTGAACTTCCAGGGGCTGCTGAATCTTCACAACCTTTGACACTCCTGACATAAGGTCTCCTCGAAATCTTGTCAAATGGGCAAGGTAATTCAGTGCAAGTAAAGTAAGTGTGGCTGAAGCATGTCTGCATTTTCCCAAAAGATTCAAAGTATGAAACTCTGTCGGGAGGACAGTCTGAGGAACTCTCCTTGGAGATGTCCTTTTTGGTAGCGTCCACAGTCAGGCCCTTGCTCCAGTGAAGTCTGCCTTTTGGGGGGGGGGATTCAACATTGTGTCTGGTTTATTGGGGACTGGTTTGACCACATTTGGGTTCTCTCCAGGCCCTCTAAAAGACAAGGTACACAAGGGCTTATGGAGGTGGACCAGCCAAGGCGTTGATGTGTGTACATCAAAAGCCTCAAGAAAAAAACACTTCCAGGGAAGGAACTTTAGTGCTCCACCCTCCATGATGTTTCAATAATTTGTGCAAATTGCCAAAGGAGGTGTCATCATGCGAGAGTTGGGAGAGTCTCCCATGCATCTCCCCGAGGAGAAGAAATGGGAGGAGACAAAGAAGAGGCAGTGGCCCTAAATGCAAGGAAGCCTCAAGACCTTAACAATGCAGGTTTTTCTGTAGTCAGCTGATGTGCAGCCAAGGACACAGTAAAGGGAGGGGATCAGGATGGATCTGAACCTGCTGCCAAGGCTCACATCTCCAAATGAGAGAGGACCCTCTCCACAACATCAAAAGCTGAAACTGAAGCCATACAACCGGACTCAGCACTTTTCAGATCTTTATGAGACACCGGTGCCCAGGGCAAACACTGAAGTCGAGATCAGCACTAAGCTATTGAGGGCCACATCACCCAGACAGAAAAACTCCAAAAACTAGAAGGTTAAACCTGACTCTCCAGAGCATTGGACCTGGAAGCCTTGGCTCTAAGGAACACCTTGCTCTGACAAGGCCAAGGGCAAGAATATCAAGGACTGTGTCTGTGCTGGAAGTGGGCATGCCACTGGCACCACCAAAGGAGAATGCAACAGAGCAGTCAGACCTGACATCCCTGGACCCAAGGGAACCTGGGCAGAAACAAAAAAGCTTGAAACCAAAACAGCCCCAGGATCAGAGAGCCAGGGATAATCCCTAGGTCCAGCCGAGCCTGAAGAAAAGAACGCATCAGCTGCTCCAAATCCAATAACTTAAGGCTCACAACCAAACTAGTGGACATAAGAGGAAGTCACCAATGGTGGCTCAGAAAGTACAGTTTTGTACCTACCATAAATGTAGATGTCCGAGAGGTATGAATCTGCAGTCCTAACAAATGGGTTGTCCTGCCTCAGGCAGCCCTTCGGTCGGCCGGATTCCAAAGTCTGGGTCTGGCCTCGGCTGATGTCGCACTTCACCCGACCTCATTGCTGCTGTCAATTGGGTATAAAGGCATCAGCCGACGCCATTTTCCTCAGTGTTTCTTGCCCCAGATGCCAGGTGCCCTCTAGGAAGGCTAAATTTGGATAAATGCAAATGATTCCAAACAGTAGAGAGCAAACAAAAATAAACATGTATGTACATATATACAAACAAATACACCATAATAGATTCCCCCAGCTAGCTACAAGATGGGCAAATACCCTAGGAATACCACAGAGGGGAAGGAGGGTGGGTAATCCTGACTGCAGATGCATACCTCTCGGACATCTACATTTATGGTAGGTACAAAACTGTACTATGTCCTTCAAGGATGCATCTGCAGTCCTAACAAATGGGTAGAATACCATAGCCAAACTGGGGGAGGAGGCACTAAGAAGATTATGGTGTAGTTAAGATCCCTTGCAAAACAGCAGTGGCAAAGCCTGCTCGGGATCTGGAGTATAAAGGCAGATTATAATGCTTGGCAAATGTATGCACGGAGCTCCAAGTAGCAGCCTCTAAAATGTCTTTGGTAGCCACTCCTCGTAAGAAAGCTGTAGTAGTGACTGTTGCCCTTGTGGAGTGAGGTCTGATGTTTTTTGGAGTTGTCTTCCCATGAAAGGAGTAACAAAATCTAATGCAATTTCCTATCCATTTTGAGACTGTCTGTTTTGAAATTGCTTTTCCTTCCATTCCTGCTGCATATGCTACCAGAAGCTGGTCAGTTTTTCTATTGTTCTTGGTTCTGTCCAGGTAGTAGCGCAATTGCCTGTGTACATCCAAGGTGTGCAGTAGCCTTTCCCCCCTGTTCTGTGGGTTGGGGAAGAATGTTGGTAGGTGGATTGCTTGGTTCAATGATACCCTGGAGACCACCTCTGGCATAAAAGTAGGGATAGTTCTCAAGGACACTCTATCCTGATGGAAGATAAGGTAGGGCTGTACTGCCATTAATGCCTGTAATTCAGAAACCCTTCTTGCTGAAGTGATTGCAAGCAGGAAAGCAGTTTTCCAAGATAAGAACTGTAATTCTGCTGTTGCTGCTGGTTCAAAAGGGGGAAGAGTTAACTTTTCCAGCACAAAGTTCAGGTCCCATGTAGGCAGAGGTGGCTTCCTTGGAGGCTTTACATTTTTAATTCCTCTCAGAAACTGCCTGAGTAGAGGATGAGAGAAGACTGGAGGATCCATGTTGTATTCTGCTGAAATTGCTGATGCATGAATCTTGATGGAGGAGTAAGACAGGCCATTATGGAAAAGTTCTGCTAAATATTCCAGGATGTTAGCTATGTTTGCCAATGATACATTGTCTCCTTTTGCTGCACTCCAAATGAGGTATCTTTTCCATTTTGCTGAATAAGTCTTCCTTGTGGAGGGTCTGCGAGCCTCCAGGATAATGTCTTTAACCCTCTGAGATAGTTCTGGGTTATTTTGTTTCATGTAAGATTCCAAGCAGCTAGCTGCAGTGTTTTCAAGTTTGGATGCAGGATCTTGAAGTTGTTCTGTGTTAGCAGCAAAGGAACTAGAGGTAGAGGCCATGTGTGTGTCCGAGACATACTTCTCAGAAGCGGGTACCAATGCTGCCTCGGCCAGTCTGGAGCTATCAGTATGATCCTTGGGTGATCCTCTTTGATCTTCAGTAGCACTTTGTGCATCAAAGGTAGAGGTGGGAATGCATATGCTGTTAGGTTTTCCCAACTGAAGGATAGGGAGTCCACCTTCCAAGCAAGTGGGTGGTATGTCCTTGTGCAGAATTTTCTCAATTGGTGGTTGTGTGGGGATGCGAACAGGTCTATTTCTGGTAGCCCCCATTTCTCTGTAATGGTTTTGAAGATGTCCGGATGCAGCATCCATTCGTGGGCATCCGTGGTCGTTCTGCTTAATGTGTCTGCTAATATATTTTCTTTTCCTGGCACAAATAAGGCCTGGAGCTGAATGTTGATGTTCAGGGCCACATTCCACAGGTCCATTGCCATCCGGCATAGAGGATATGAATGTGTGCCTCCCTGCTTGTTGATATACCACATAACTGTGGTGTTGTCTGTCCTTATCAGCAAATGACCCTGTTGAAGAAACGGTCTGAATGTCTGAATTGCCAGTTTCACTGCCAGCATCTCTTTTTGATTTATGTGTAGGTTCAGCTGGTCCTGTGCCCATAGGCCTTGTATACACTTGTCTGCCATGTGTGCCCCAACCGAGGTCTGAGGCGTCCGTGGTGATAGTCTGGCTTGGGTGAGGGCTGTGGAAAGGCAGTCCTTTGTTCAACTGACAGGCCTGAGCCCACCACAGGAATTCTTGCTTCAGGCATGGAATTATTGGAATTTGGGTTTCTAGGCTGTGCTTGTGCTGAGACCATACATTCCTTAGGTACCATTGCAACTTCCTCATATGCAGTCTGGCATGTGGGATCAAAATTATGCAGGATGCCATGTAACCCAGGGCTTGCAGGATTTTCCTTGCTGTAAGCTGGTTCTGCATTGTTAATGCCTTGAAATAGAGTGGTAGTTGTTTTTGCTTTTCTGCTGTGAGAAATGCCATTTGATTTGATGTGTCCAGCTCTGCACCCAAGAATGTAATCCTTTGGGATGGTACCAGTCTTGACTTTTTTATGCTGACTGTGTATCCCAAGGCCTGCAGTAGGTGAATAACCTTTTCCAAATATTTTGTTAATTTGATCTTGTTGTCCGCTTGTATCAGGCAGTCGTCCAGGTATGGATAAATTTGAATTCCCTGAAGCCTGCAATGAGCAATTACTGATGCCAGGCATTTCGTGAATACTCTGGGTGCAGTAGATAAGCCAAAGGGCAATGCTGAGAATTGATAATGCTCTGATCCTGCAAGAAATCTGAGGTATCTTCTGCAATCTGGTCGAATAGGGACGTGCAGGAATGCCTCCTTGAGATCTAGAGTCACCAGCCAAGCCTCCTTGCCCAGCATGGGAAGAAGGTGCTGTAGGGTCAGCATTTTGAATTTTGGAACAATGAGATATGTGTTGAGAGCGGACAGGTCGAGAATAGGCCTCCATTGGTTTTCTTTTCTTGGCACCAGGAAAAGTCTGGAATAAAATCCTTGTCCTTGTTCCATAGCCGGTACCTTTTCTATAGCTCTCATCCTTAGTAAGTGGTTGATTTGTCCTAGAGCGTTTGTCTTTTGGTTTGGTGGTAGGTTTGGCATTCCTCTCTTCCTTGGTAGAGTATGGAAGTGAAACCTGTAACCCTTGTCTATTGTCTGTAAAATCCATTTGTCTCCTGTAATGCAATGCCAGTTTACTGAAAATAAGGCTAGCTTTCCGCCTAAGGGTGCTTCCAGTTGTTCCCTGGTAGGCGGTATCAGAGCCAAGTCACTGCGACTGTCCTGTGGAAGTGGTAGTAGCTGGATCTGCGGCAGTACTTCTCTGGTTGTTAGTCTGCCACTGACGTCCCCTGTAGGCACCTCTGGATTGACCTCTGCCTCTTGAGCGCCTATTTCTGCCTCTCTGTGCTCTGGTGTCTGGAAAGGACCAATTCTTCGAAGGCCAGTTTCTACTAAACCTAGGAGGATGGACCTGTAAGAAGTCCTTGACTGTTTGGACAGATTTTGCTTTTTCCTCCACCTTCTTTAACACTTGCTGTGCAGGGGAGCCAAACAAACTGAGTTTCTCCATGGGAGCATCTAGGAGCTTTGACTTTACATGGTCTGGTAAGGATTGCTCTTTTAACCATGCATGCCTTCTGATCTCTGTACCAGTCATAGCTGATCTAAAGGAAGCCTCCAGTGCATCATAGCCGCATTTTAAGGAATGATTACTGACCTGCTGAGTGTTATGTACCAAATCCTGAAGGGACTTACGGTCTATAGGTTCAGGAGAGGATAACTTTTTATTTAGCTGATCTAACAAAAATTCCTGATACTGAATCATGTGGAATTGGCAGTTTAAAGCCCTAGCCGAAAGAGTAGCAGAAGTATAAACTTTTTTACCCCATCTCTCTAATGCTCTAGATTCTCTTTCAGAGGGGAGGGGGTTTTTGGCAGTTGCTACAGCTTTGGGGCCTTGAGAAATAGTTTCAGGATCTGCAATAGGAGCCTTATACAGGTGATAATGTATGTCCGGGACCCTGTAGTATCTGTCGGGCTTAGCAGTGGCTGGAGGTAGAGAGTCAGGGGCAGTACAAGCATCATTGAATGCATCATCCACAACTGTTAGTACTGGAGGAATGGCTAAAGGCCTATGCTGTGGCAAATGTAAAAAGGTCCTTAGCCGTTTCCTTGAATCAGAAAAATCCTGGCCCTGCCATTGAAATTGTTCCCTCATAGCATGCAAGGTTTCCCCAAAAGAAAACTCCTCAGGAGGAGAGGCAGAAGGAATGGAGTCTTCTGCGTCAGAATCCTCATATGGAGAATAAGGGCCTTCTGGAGGATTTGAGTTTTCTGAATCATCAGAGGAATAATCCGTAGAAACTGGTTCAGGGGGCTCTGCTCTAGGCCTCTTCTCTGGAGGGGGATGAGAGGCCCTGTCAGGGTGAGGCTGGGATCCCCTGATCAAAGAAATGAGATCCTCTGCCAGGCTGAGCATTTGGGAACTAGAGCTAGGCCTGTGTGAGGGGGTTTTAGAAGGCAAGGCCTTAGAAGATTTAGCTGCTTTAGCCCTAGAGAAAGCCTTGATAGACATGGATGCAGGGGGCCTAGCAGCTCCAAGTGCAGGAGTAGATATGTCTAAAGGAATAGTATCTGATAAATCCTGGGTGCCTGCTACAGCAGGAGAAATTTCAGTAGCAGATTCAGCCATGCTGTGTGAGGCCTCGGCTGCAGGAGGAATGCTTTCGGCCGAAGGAAGAACCGAGGACTCGGTTTCAGCCGAAACCGAGACACTCGCGGTTGGCTTAACCGTGGTTTCGGCCGAAACCGCAGACCGCGAATGTCGGTTCTTTTCCTTACGCTTTTTAGCTAATTGAGAAGTCGGAGTCTCCGACGGCATTTTGTAAGCAAAAGCGGGACCAAAAAACTCCTCCGCAAACTCCGACCGACGTCTAAGTGTCCGTCGGTTGAAGGAAGCACAGGCTAGACAAGCTGCTACGTCGTGGTCTGGGCCTAAGCAAGGAAGGCAGTAAGAGTGGAAATCCTTATGAGGTATTTGTTTCCCACAAGTTAAACAATGATTTACTTTTTCTGACATCGGCTGAGGCAAGAGAGAGTCCCCAACGGGGTACTTAGCTTTTTAGAAGTCTTCGGTAGTAGAAATCTCTGGATCTGACCAACCGGCACTTGCGAACAGCTTCTGCTTCGGGCACCGCGCGGCAAGAAAGACTGAGGAAAATGGCGTCGGCTGATGCCTTTATACCCAATTGACAGCAGCAATGACGTCGGGTGAAGTGCGACATCAGCCGAGGCCAGACCCAGACTTTGGAATCCGGCCGACCGAAGGGCTGCCTGAGGCAGGACAACCCATTTGTTAGGACTGCAGATGCATCCTTGAAGGACATCATCTTTTGGCTGTTGGATCCGAGGCTAAGATCCTGAAGGGTAAAGATCAGACCAGAGTACATGAGGGAGAGAGTCCTGAAGAAAATTCCACTAGAGTAATCGGGCAAAAGGAGGAATAAAGCCTGCATGGAAGGGTCCTTGTAGATGAAGGGGCTGGGAATACTAAGGGTGGGGGAAATGAAGGAGTGCAACTCTAAAACCATAATGACAGGGGATCAAAGGCAAGAAGGCACAGAAGAACTAATGGAGTGGGAGCCAGAGGAGCCAAAGGTCAGTGAACCTTCAGATCTGCCAGGTTTTTAGTGGAAGAGGAAAGTCGTTTGTCTCTTTCCTACCTGGATGATTCTTTTTCTATGGGTTTCGCTTTCTCCCTTCTTTCCTGCTTTTTAGTGGGGGAGGGAGAAGGAGAAGCAGCTGGGGGTTACAGAAGACCTTTCATAACTAACTTGCCTCCTCTTTTTTTCAAAACTCTGGCACCAAACAAAGCCCAGGCCTGACAACCAACTTCCAAGTTTGCCATGCCGAAACACTACATATGCACTTGTTGGCATCCTGTGGGGGCAGTTTGTGCCTACAAGCAGCGCACGTCTTAAACCCAAAGTTTTATCTACTCTCATTGTAAAAGAGGTGAAAATAGCACAGTGCACGCTATACCAACAACGGTGCTGCAAAAGTAGTGATAACAATAACAACTATAAAAATTATAATATGTATAACAGTTGCCACAAGTCTAATAAATCACTCTAGCAAGAGAAAAAAAAAATTTTTTTTTTTGGAAGGACAGAAAACACATACGTTACCTATCTACCTAACAGGAAAAAAAGCACTACACTCCTAACCTAACACACTAAAGCTAAGCCTATCACTACACACAAAATTAGTAACAGAAGGTATTGGAGGCACACAATCACAGCAGAAAAATCATTAAAAAGGATACTTCTTGAAGGAGCTCTCAAACCACGATCTGAAGTAGATGACTGCAAATGAGATTTGGGGAGAGACAGTTACAGCAGGAAGTTATGGGTAGAGTAGGCAGAGTTCCAGGGCTGAAGATTCTGAAGGTACCAGCATCGGATCAGAGTATCAGAGTTAGATCTGATAATCCACAGGTTGAGATGGATGGGAAAGACAACATTGAATTATTAAATGTGTGCGAGTATGTATACAGAATGTGTCCGTATGTGTAAGTTTATACACAACTACATATTTTATATATATATATATATATATATATATATATATATATATATATATATATATGTATATGGGACTACTTCGGTTTATCAAAGTTTCAAAACTTCGAAACCCATATGCAGAGACCACTAATGAAAAGGAAAAGTTATGTAAGAACTTACCATAACCTTATATATCCTTCTCTTCTATGTTGCAGTATTCATAACAGTAGGGAGTTGCTGCTTGCAGCGCCACCGTCCAGCCAGTATACCAAAGTCTTAGTCCAGGAGGGTACATGTGACATTGGTTACCAGGGCCATAAACAGACGTTGGGTATAAAAGTGATGCCTGCACGTACCCTCATCAGAATTGTTTTGCCGCACACAGTAGTGCCTGTGAGATTTTACCAGGAGGGTCCTTATCTAAGACCCTTAGACTTACAAGTAAGCCAGTCCCAGGGCAGTAGAATGGCTCTGTAGGGGCAATGTGCCCTCAGAAGATACCTGGGATAGTAGTTGGAAAGGGACAGGGGGGTAAAGTGGGTGGGACTGAATACTGCAACATAGAAGAGAAGGACATCTAAGGTTATGGTAAGTTCTTACACAACTATTCTATGTCCTTCTATTCTGATGTTGCAGTATTCATAACAGTAGGGAGAGTACCAGAGCTTTAAGTAAGAACCTGGGAGGAGGAAAGGTTCCTGTGGTCAAGGAGACCCTGTAGGATAGTCCTGGCAAATCCTGCTATAGTACGGGAAGCTATGTCCAGCTTGTAGTGTTTGGTGAAGGTGTGTACTGAGGTCCAAGTAGCTGCTTCTAAAATGGGAAGAGGAGTCTATGCCATTGAAATAGGCAGTACAGGAAGCAGCTGCTCTGGTGGAATGAGGTTTAATATTGCCCTGTAAGGATTTCCCATGGTGGGAGTAGCACACGGAAATAGACTTAGAGATCCACGAGGCAATGGTTTGCTTAGATACAACTTTACCTAGGGCTCTGGAATGGAAGGAAATAAAAAACTGATCTGACTTCCTGATCTCTTTGGTTTTGTCTAAGTAGTATCAAAGTTGTCTGTGTACATCCAGGGAATGTAGGGTCCTTTCTGAGGCATTTTGTGGATGAGGATAGAAAAAAAGGTAAGTTAATTGGATTCACTCAACAAGAGTTCATTAACTACCTTGGGCATGAATGAAGGGTTAGTCCTGAGGACAACTCTGTCCTTGTGGAAAACAACGTAGGGAGATGTGGCCATCAGGGCTTGGATCTCTGAAACCCTCCTGGCGGAGGTGAGGGCAACTAGCAGGACTGTTTTTAATGTGCAAAGTTTCAAGGAAACAATGTGCTGGTTCAAAGGGGGACAAGGTTAGCTTTTCTAATGCAAAGTTTAGGTCCCACGGAGTTGGAATGGGGTTTCTGTGGGGGGTTGATGTGGAGGACTCCCTTTAGAAAGAGTCCGACTTCCAGTCTGGATGCCAGAGGTGGTGAGATGGGTGGACAGGCAAAATGGCAGACAAATGGACTTTGATTGAAGAATATGTTAGCCCTGTTTGGAGTAGCTCACACAAGTAGGCTAGGACCACTGGAATGGGGGTAGTGAGGGGGGTCCTGGTTGTTCCTGTGACACCAATTGGAGAATCTGAGCCACTTAGCTACATAGTTTCTCATAGTGTTAGGTTTCCTGGCCTCTTGCAGAACACTGAGTACATCCTCTGAATAAAGGTGTCTATAAGGGATCAGAATTCTATCACCCATAAAGTCAGTTTTAGGTCGTTTACCTGTGGGTGTAGAAGGGACCCCTTGTTCTGTGCGAGTAGGTCTAGACGGTGGGAAAACCTGTGGTGATTGCCCTTGGCTACAGAAAATAGGAGGGGAAAACAATGGTGTTTTGGACAAAAGGGGGTCACCAGCAGGAATTTTGGTTTGTCCTTCTGAATTTTAAGGAGGACTTTCTGGATTAGAGTGAAGGGGGGGAGGCGTACAGGAATACCCCTCCCCCATGAGAAGGAAAAGGAGTCCACTTTCCAAGCTTGTGGATGTGGGTTCCTTGCACAGAAGTCAGGCAGTGTCTGTTGACTGGGGAGGCAAATAGGTCTGCTTGTGGAATACCCCACCTGTGTACCAAGTCTAAGAAAACCTCTCTCTGAAGCATCCATTCATGAGAGGGAACAGAGGTTCTGCTGAGTGTGTCTGCTATAGCATTCTGTTCTGAGGGGATATACATGGCTAATAAGTGGACCCTGAGGGAAGTGGCTAGATTCCATATCTGATGGCCAGGCTGCATTAGTGGGTAGGACCTGGTCCCTCCTTGCTTGTTTATGCACCATAAGACAGTCACACTGTCTGTGATTACTTTTAAATTTCCTGGCAGGATAGAGGGCTTGAATGTTAGAAGGGCTAACAAGCAGGGCTCTCACTTCCTTGATGTTGATGTGGTCTTTTACCGTTAGAGTAAACCATTTTCCTTGTACTGAGAGGTGGTGTTGATTTGTTTGTAACACTGCACCCCAGCCCAGATCTGAAGCATCTGTGGATAGCTGTTGTAGTGGTGTTTGAATCTGACGGTGGGTCCCCAGGTTGGTCTGCATAGCAGATATCCACCAGTGGATCTCCTTTTTAAACATAGGAGAAGTGGGAGTGGGGAGTCCAGGGATTGGGAATGTTGGGTCAACAGGTTTTTTAGCACCCCTTGAATCTTGCGCATGTGCAGTCTTGCCAAAGGCAGTATGGGCATAAGGGATGCCATGTAGCCTAACAGTCTCAGGAATTCCCAAGCTGTCAGGGCGGTTTGGGTAAGGATCTGATTGAAGTACAGAGTTCCTGAATCCTTTGGTTTTGGATGTAGGCCTTCAAGCAATCTGTGCGGTGTCTGCACCCCAGGAAAATCATGTCCTGTGAGGGGGGTCAGGTGAGATTTTTCTACATTTACCATGAACTCCAGAAGAGAGAGGGCACTCGTCACCTGTTGTAAATGAAGGAGTAGGAGTTGTTGATTTTGATGCAGGATGAGTAGGTTGTCTAAGTATGGGTATATTTCTATACCCTGGGTCCTGCAATGGTTTACGAAGGGGACTAGACACTTTGTAAACACTCCTGGGGCAGTGGAGAGACCAAAAGGCAATGCAGAGAATTGAAAATGACATGAGCCTTCTGAAAATATGAGGAATTTCCTGGAATCTGGATGAATGGGGATGTGGAGGTAGGCATCTTTGAGATCTAGAGCTACCATGAATGCCTGGAAGGGATTACAGGCAAGAGAAGAGGTAAGGAGATCATTTTGAAACTGGGTATGTGGAGGAAGAGTTTGAGAAAGGATAGATCCAGGATAGGTCTCCAAGGACCCTCTTTTTCCTTGGTACCAGGAACATTCTGGAATAAAAAAGTACAGTTGTGTACCTACAATAAATGTAGATGTTCGAGTGTATTCACTGTTGCATTCATTACACTTGGGTTATCCTGCTGGCAGGCGACCTGCAGTCGGCCCGAGTTCCAAAGTCTTGGTCCGGCGTCAGTTGCTGTCGCCTCTTCCTTGACATCAGTGTGCCAGGGGTATAAAAGTTGCAACCGACGCCATTTTCTTCAGTTTTTCTTGCCCCAGATGTCAGGTGCCCCCAGATATGAAGGCTGAAAAGATAAAAATATGCCAAACAACCATGCATATATTACTATAAACATTTCCTTCATCTACCAGCAAATACACCACATAGGTTGTATAGAGTTGAGAAGTACAGAATAGTCCCAGCAAAGAGGGGGATGGTGGGTGGGTAACCTGGACTGCAACAGTGAATACACTTGAACATCTACATTTATGGTAGGTACACAACTGTACTATGTTCATTGTGTTTCACTGTTGCAGTCATTACACTTGGGTATAATCCCAAAGCTGATGTTGGGTGGCTGGGTCTAGACTGGATTTGGCGAGGCTAACAAGCCCTGCAGAACTGCAGTGGTAAAGCCTGCTCTGGATTTGGAGTAGAGAGGTAGGTGGTAGCGCTTGGTAAAAGTGTGCACTGAGCTCCAGTTTGCAGCTTCTAATAGGTCTTTGGTTGGTACCCCTCTGAGGAAAGCTGCTGAAGTGGCTACTGCTCTGGTAGAATGAGGCCTAATGCCCTTAGGCACAGATTTGCCATGTTGTGCATGACAGAAGACAGATGCAGTGTCCTATCCATTTGGAGATTGTCTGCTTTGCAATAGGCTTTCCTTGTGATCCTGCAGCATAAGCTACAAACAGTTGCTCAGTTTTTCTGAAAGCTTTTGTTTTGTCCAAGTAAAATCGTAGCTGCCTGTGTATATCCAAAGCGTGCAGAAGTCTTTCCCCTTTATTCTGGGGATTTGGGTAGAAAGTAGGTAAATGAATGGTTTGGTTTAAGGCCACATTGGAGACCACTTTTGGCATGAATGTTGGGTTTGTCCTAAGAGAAACCCTGTCCTGATGAAAAATGAGGAAAGGTTCCACGGCCATCAATGCCTGTAACTCTGAGACTCTTCTTGCTGAAGTTATTGTTAGGAGCAGAGCAGTTTTCCATGACAAGAATTTTAGATCAGCTGTGCTGGCTGGTTCAAATGGAGGCAGTGTTAGTTTTTCTAAAACAAAATTGAGGTCCCAAGTAGGTAGTGGTGCTCTTCTAGGGGGTCATATTCTTTGCCCCTCTGAGGTACTGTCGTAGTAGAGGATGTGAAAAAATAGGAGGATCCGTATTGTAATGAGCTGAAATGGCAGAGGCATGGATTTTAATAGATGAAAGATAGGCCTTTGTCCAACATCTCAGTCAGGTATTGCAAAATCTGAGGTATATTAGGGACCAGTGGGTCGAGCCCTTGTGCCTGGTTCCAAGCACAGAATCTCTTCCATTTTTCTGCATAAGATTTCCTAGTGCTGGGCCTCCTGGCTTCCAAAATTAAATCCATAACAGCTTTAGAGAGAGGTGCAGTCTGAGTGGCTACATTATCTGCCATGCTGCCAGGTTTAAGGTTCTGAGTTGACTGTGCAGAATCTGACTTGTTTTGCTGTGTCAGAAGATGAGGGATATGAGGTAGAGGCCAAAGTGGGCCTTGGGACAAAGTTTTTAGGATTGGGTACTAGTGCTGGCGTGGCCAGTCTGGTGCAATCAGTATAATTTTTGGCCTCTCTAGTCTGACTTTTAGAAGCACCTTGGTGAGAAGAGGCATCGGAGGGAAGGCATAGACTGTCAGGTTTTTCCAGCTGAATGATAGAGCATCCACTTTTCATGCTTAAGAGTGATAAGTCCTTGTGAAAAATTTCTGTATTTGGTAATTGTGAGGGGAGGCAAAAAGATCTATGTCTGGGCGTTCCCATTTCCTTGTCATCATGTTGAACACTTGTGGATTTAGCTTCCATTCGTGAGGATCCATGAGATTTCTGCTTAGTTCGTCTGCCAGTGTATTTTTTGTTCCTGGCAGGAATTGTGCTTGCAGATGTACCTGGTAGGTCAGTGCTGTGTTCCACAAAGTCATGGCTTGTCTGCATAGGGGGTAGAAATGTGTGCCCCCTTGCTTGTTTATGTACCACATAACTGTGGTATTGTCCGTCTTTATTAGTAGTTGTCCTGGATCTATTAGGTCCTTGAAGGCTGTCGGGGCATTCTGTACAGCTAGCATCCCTTTTTGATTGATCTGAAGATGCATTTGCTCCTTGGGCCACATGCCCTGAATACATTTTCCTGCCATATGTGCTCCCCAAGCATAATCCAATGCATCCGTTGTTATTGCCTGCCTGGCTGTAGGTAAGGTGAAAGGCTGTCCCTTGTTGTGGTGACAGACCTGGGACCACCATCGAAACTCCTGTTGTAGGCAGGGAATCAAGGTTATGATTGTCTCTAGGCTGTGACAATGCGGAGTCCAAACACTTCTTAGATACCATTGTAGTTTCCTCATATGCAGTTTTGCATATGGAATTAGTAGAATGCAGGATGCCATGAAACCCAGGGCCTGCAGAATTTTTCTTGCAGGGAGCTGGGTCTTTGTTGCCATCATTTGAAAGTAATGAGTCAGTTGCCTTTGTTTGTCTGGCATGAGATAAGCCATCTGGAAAGTTGTATTTAAGCTTGCACCCAGGAATATTATCTCTTGAGAGGGCACTAGTTTTGATTTATTTTCATTTACTGTGTACCCTAGGCAAATTAGCAATCTTTTTACAAACGCCAGGTGCTTTAGAAGAATGTCCTTGCTCTCTGCTTGAATAAGGCAGTCGTCCAAGTAGGGATATATTTGAATTCCTTTTTGTCTGCAAAATGCAATTACTGGTGCCAGGCATTTTGTGAAGACTCTGGGCGCAGTAGATAAGCCAAAGGGCAGTGCAGAGAATTGGTAATGCATTGAGCCTGCTATAAATCTGAGGTATCTTCTGCATGATTGTCTGATTGGGACGTGCAGGTATGCCTCCTTGAGATCCAAAGTAACTAGCCAAGCCTCCTTGCCCAGCATGGAAAGAAGTTGTTGAAGTGTTAACATTTTGAATTTTGGAACATCCAGGAAAGTATTCAGGATTGACAGGTCCAGTATTGGTCTCCAGGCTTTGTCTTTTCTGGGTACTAAGAAAAGTCTTGAGTAAAATCCTTGTCCCTGTTCTTCTTGTGGAACTTTTTGAATAGCTCCCATATCCATAAGAGCAGCAATCTGTTTTTGTGACTCTGCCCATTGGTTTTGTGGCAGGTTTGGCATACCTTTTGGTTTTGGAAGTGTGTAGAAGTGGAACCTGTATCCCTGAGAAACTATATTCAGCACCCATTGGTCTTGGGTGATCATGTGCCAGTTTTTTGAGAAAAGTGCTAGCTTTCCCCCTAGGGGTGCTGTCAACTGGTAAGAGCTTGGCATTTGCAGAGTGAAGTCATTGTGACTGTTTCCTATAAGGCTGTGATTTGTCTTCTCCTCCTTTGGGGGCTGAAGCACCCCATTGTTTAGGTCTGTAGGAGCCTTGGGGCTGAGATCTGCCTCTTTGTGGCCTGTCTGACACTGGAAAGGACCAATTTTTTGAAGGCCAGTTTCTGCTAAATCTAGGTGGTTGAACCTGTAAGAAATCTTTCACTGTTTGCATTGACTTTGCTTTATCCCCCATTTTCTTTAACACCTCTTCTGCCTTAACACCAAACAAAGTATCATGCTGTAGTGGAGCATCCAATAATTTTACTTTATCATGGTCAGGTAAACTTTGTTCTTTCACCCAAGCATGTCTTCGAATTACTGAGCCTGTAACTGCAGCTCTACAAGAAGCCTCTAATGAATCAAAACCACATTGCAGAGTATGCTTTCTCACTTGTTCAACTGCATGCAATGAATCCTGCATTTCTTTACTGTCAGGACTTTCTATATTTGTAACCATTTTCTGCTTTAACAATGACAAGATATTGTTGATATTTAAGCATGTGAAACTGACAGTTTAAAGCTCTTACAGCTAAAGTAGCAGAAGTGCAAACTTTTTTCCCCCATCTGTCCAGAGCTCTGGAATCCCTATCTGAGGGGACAGGATTTTTGGCAGTGGACGCTTTAACCCCTTTAGGACCCTGGGAAATTGTTTCTGGGTCTGCAGCAGGGTTTTTATAAAGAAATTTATGAGAGTCAGGGACCCTGTAGTATCTATCTGGCTTTACTGGAGCAGGGAGTAAAGAATATGGAGACAGAATGGATTTAGAAAAAACATCATCTACAATATCAAGCACAGGAGGGATAGCCAGGGGCCTGTGCTGAGGCAATAAAAGGAAATATCTGAGCCTTTTCTTGGATTCTGCGTAATCCTGGCTCTCCCAATGGAAATGCTCCCTCATGGTGTGCAGGGTTTCCACAAAAGAATAATCCTCAGGCGGTGAGGCTGAAGGAATGTATTCTTCAGCATCAGAGTCCTCATAGGGAGGGAAAGAATAGCCCTGATCAGAAGAAGAATCAGAGGAAATGGAAACCTGATCAGAGGAATCATAATCAGTGTCTTGCCTAGGCCTTTAATCAGGGGTTCCCATCCCCCTCCTGACAAAAGTAACAAGGTCTTCAGCCATTTTAAGCATCTGTTTCTTTGGCATGGATGACTGTTCTGGAGAATGCTGCACTTGTTTCTTTGTCTTTAATGGTGTTTTTGACTTTGCCTTTGCTCCTGTAGTAGCCTTAATTGTAAGCTGTGAAGGTCTGAAAACACCATTAGAAGCCGGTGCCTGCTCATCTGAGGGTATAGTTTCCGTAGGCCCAATACCTTGAGTTTCCAGAGGCCTGGATGTCTCCACGTGGCTGTCGGTTAGGGCCTGTGGCTCTGAGGTAGCGGGTGTCAGGGGCTGCGAAAGCACCTCACTGAGAACCGGTGAACTGGCGACTGGCCTAGAAGAGGCTTCGTCGTCGGTTTTGGACCTCGGATGCCTGTCTTTTTCTTTGTCTTTGCGGTTTTTATACATTCCAGTCGTCGGTTGATCCGACGGCATTATATAATTAAATCTTCGTCCAAAATAATGTAAAGCAAAATCAAACCGACGTTTAAGAGTGCGTTTATTGAATCTAGCACAAAACCGACAACTAGTAACGTCGTGGTCAGGGCCTAGGCAAGGAATGCAGTAAGAGTGAAAGTCCTTATGCGGTATTTGCTTCCCACAAGAAATACAATTATTAACTTTTACTGACATCGGTCTGGAGCAAGAAAAAGTTTCCCCAACGGGGTACTTAGCTTTATTGAAGACTTCGGGTCTGAAATTCAATTTTGAAAATCTCAGGAGTCAGCCGACCGGCACTTGCGAACTGCTTTTGCTTCAGGCACTGATCGACAAGAAAGACTGAAGAAAATGGCGTCGGTTGCAACTTTTATACCCCTGGCGCACTGAAGTCAGGGAAGAGGCGACAGCAACCGACACCGGACCAAGACTTTGGAACTCGGGCCGACTGCGGGTCGCCTGCCAGCAGGACAACCCAAGTGTAATGACTGCAACAGTGAAACACGATGAACATCCTGTGTTCCTTTGAGGGGTGGGCACCGGTCCTATGGTGCCTTGATTTAGAAGCTGATGAATGATGGGTGGGAACAGGTGGATTTGGTTTTTGGGTGGCTGAGGAATTCCTTGGAAATGTGGGAGCAACCACCAAGTCATGTAATATCCGCTCTGGATGATGGAGAGGACCCATTGTTCTGTTGTTAATCTCCATTAGGAGGGAAGGTAGAGGGTCAGTCGACGGGATAAGGGTGTTGCTGGATGTAGAAGGGGTGAGTCACAGTGGAGGAGGCCTGGATTGGTCAAGCTGGCTCAAGGGTGTGGTAGAGGAGCTGGAGGAAAATCTGGGAGTAGAAGTCTTCCTCAGCTGTCTACGTCCTTTTGATTGTGGTGCTGAATGAAAGGACTGCCTTCTAACAAAGGAGGGCTTCTGAGGATAATTCCTATGATATCTAGGAATAGGTGACACCAGAAGGTGTTTGAGGTTCTGTAACTCTTTACCCTTCTCTTGGAGGGATTTTAGAAGCTCAAAAGCAGATTGTCCGAAAAGGGCCTTATTATCTAAGGGTGCATCCAGAAGTTTATTTGAACATCCATGGGGAGGAGCTGTAGCCATACCCAGGAGTAACGTCGGAGCACTGATCCAGAAGCAGCAGCTTTGGAAGCAGCTTCCACAGCATCACAGCTGCACTTAGAGTGCCTGGTCATTTGGGATGCTATGGACAGAAGTGAGTTTAGTTGTGCTCTGGTAGGGGAATCCTGAACCTCAGACAGAAGGGTTGAGGCTTTTGAAATGGTGTCAAGTACATACCTTGCCATGTGGGTTTGGTAGTTCAGGGCCCTAATGGCCAGAGTGGAGAAGGTATATACCTTTTTACCTGTCCTGTCCATAAATTTACTGTCTTTATTAGTTGGATAAAGAGCAGTAGAAGGAAGTTGTCTGGATGTCTTATCTGCAGAAACAGCTATAACAGCCGGGTCTGCAGGAGGGTTCTTGCAAAGAAACTGTCTCTCTTGGGGAACCCTGTAAAATCTATCTGGTCATTTAGATGCTGGGGGTTGGGAGTCAGGAGACTGTGAAGCAACTAGGAAGGCATCCTGAAAAGCAGGAAGTAAGGGCGGCACAGCTGAGGGGGATGGCTGTTCCATTTGCAAAAGGTCAAAGTATCTTTTCCTGGATTCTGAAACATCAGAGGCCTGCCACTTAAAATGTTCCCTCATGACAGAGATTGCATCCCCAAAGCTGAATTCTTCTCCTGGGGATTCAGGAGAAATAGAGTCTTCCTCTTCTGAAGTAATGAATTCCTTGGGGGGATTCAATTTGTGTTTCACAGGTGAAGGACTCCTCAGAAGATGAGTAATCTTCCTCGGACACATGGCGTGGTTGAGGTGTAAGAGTAGGGGAATGTTGCTGTGACTGTAAAGCCTGAAAGGCCTTAAACAGACTGACAGAAAGATTCCCAGCCAGGCATATGTGGGGCTTCAGAGTGCTTGGAATTCTGTTTCCTTTCCAAGGGGGTTGTAGGAGCAGTCAGAAGACAAGCAGACAATGACCTAGCATGAGCAGGAGGTTCCGAGAATGCGAGCCATGGTTCTCCTCCGCCATCAGACTCTGATGGCTGAATTACCTCAGTGGACGCACCTTCGGTATCCCACACCCTTGCTTCCATTAAGGTTCACGGGCCTGCAGTGGTAACAGTCGTCTGAACGGACTCCGGGTCTTCAATCGGCTCTAAAGCCAGTTCAGACGCATGAGGCGCAGCCTGGGATTCAGGCCTAGCTTTTTTTGCTTTCTTCTGAGGTGGCTCATTGGAAGGACCTACTCTCCCACCATGCCAAACCCCAAGCGCCTGAGTCTTTGGTTCTCAAAATAAAGATTCAAAGCCATTACTCGGCTATGTAAAGTTTTGGGGACGAACGACTTTTAGATCGAACAGGATGTATGGTTATGGGCCTCTCCTGGACAAACAACACACTTATTGTGTGTGTCCTTGTGAGGAATTTGTCTCCCACAAGCACACTTTCCTTTCCTAGCTGAGATGCAAGTCTAAATAGTAAACAAAATAAGTAAGAAAATCCCACTGGGCACTTATGCGGTCATCTGAAGAAACGCATTGCAGAAGTGGAACGGGCGTCCGATGATCATTGCAGAACAAAAATTCTGATGAGGGTACATGCAGACGTCACTTTTATACCTAAAGTTGGTTTATGGCCCTGGTAACCGACGTCATATGTACCCCTCCTGGACTAAGACTTTGGTATACTGACCGGACGATGGCATTGCAAGCAGCAACTCTCTACGGCTATGAATAGTGCAACATCAGAATAGAAGGACATCTAAATAATGTTATCCTTACCTTTTTGCAGTGGGGTAAGCCCCCCTGCACCCCCACACCCCCCGCTAATTAAATATACCAACTCTGAGATCGCACTACAGTGAAGAAAATAGTAAATTTCCCGTTCCGTACTGTACAGCGATCTCAATTCAAAGTGTTCGAAGTTTTAAAACTTTGATCATATGGTCTCGGCCATATGGGTTTCAAAGTTGTGAAACTTCGATAAACTGAAGCAGACCCTGAAGAGAGAGATTATATACATATACACACACACACACACACACATATGTGTGTGTGTGTGTGTGTATATATATATATATATATATATATATATATACATATATATATATATATATATATATATATATATATATATATATACACATACACACACATACATACAAACATTTATATATATATATATATATATATATATATATATATATATATATAAAGGTACAGTTGCGTACACTTACCATAAATGTAGATGTTCAAGTGTATTCACTGTTGCAGTCATCACATTTGGGTTACCTGCCTGCAGGTAACCCTCAGCCAGCCTGAATACCACAGTGTTCGGATTTGTGTGTCGGATGCTGTGGCTTCTTCCATGACGTCAGGTCGTCAGGGGTATAAAACATGCAGCCGATGCCATTGCATCAGTTTTTCTTGCCCCAGATGTCAGGTGCCACCACAATCGGAAGCGATTATATGGTATGGAACACCCCCAGCAAAAAGCAAATACACATGATATAATATATGGCAAACAAGGAGGAAAGGTAAAGGTCAAGAGAAGTCAGGGAGCTGGAGGGAGGGTAACCAGGACTGCAACAGTGAATACACTCGAACATCTACATTTATGGTAAGTGTACACAACTGTACTATGTTCTTCGTGTTTCACTGTCGCAGTCATCACATTTGGTTCGATTCCCAAAGCTAAGGAAGGGTGGAGGTAGTTAAAGAGCATTAGGGCTAGCAAGAAGGCCCTGTAAAACTGCTGTGGCAAATCCAGCTCTGGATTTAGAAAAGATAGGCAGGTGGTAATGCTTGGTGAAAGTATGTACAGACGTCCAGGTTGCAGCTTCCAGGATGTCCCTGGCAGGGACTCCTCTGAGAAATGCAGTAGAGGTAGATGCAGCCCTGGTGGAATGTGTTCTTATTCCCTGTGGGGTAGGTTTTCCATGGTGTTTGTAGGAGAAATGGATGCAATGTGCTATCCATTTGGAAATGGTTTGCTTTGAAATGGCCTTCCCCTCTGCCCCTGCAGTAAAACTCACTAGCAGCTGGTCAGATTTTCTGAGAGGCTTAGTCCTGTCCAAAAAGAATCTAAGCTGTCTGTGTACGTCCACAGAATGCAGTATCCTTTCCCCTTTATTCTGAGGATTAGGGGAAAAAGTAGGCAAATGAATGGACTGGTTTAGACCCACACTAGACACCACCTTGGGCATGAAGGATGGATTTAGTCCTGAGGGAAACCCTGTCCGCATGGAAGATAATGAAGGGTTCCACTGTCATGAGGGCCAGCAGTTCAAACACTCTTCTTGCTGAAGTGATGGCTAGAAGTAAAGTTGTTTTCCAAGAAATTAATTTCAACTCTGCTGTAGCAGCTGGTTTAAAGGAGGGAAGAGTGAGTTTTTCCAATACAAAGTTAAGGTCCCAGGCTGGAGTGGGAGCCCTTCTGGGCGGTCTTAAATTATTGGCCCCTCAAAGGAATTGTTTTAGCAGGGGATGAGAGAAGAGGGGTGGGTCAGTATTATAATGTGCAGATTTGGAGAGGCACGAATCTTAATTGAAGAGAAAGATAGGCCCCTTGTAGAGCATTTCTGTTAAGTAATCTAGAATATGAGGTAACCTGGGCACCGTTGTGCCCATCCCCTGAGCCTGGCTCCAAGAACAGTATCTTTTCCACTTTTCTGAATAGGATTTTCTAGTACTAGGCCTCCTTGCCTCAAGAATGACATCCAGCACCTGCTTATTGAGGGTTGCTGGAGGTGAGGTCAGGGAATTAGCCAGGCTGAAAGGTTCAGGGTTTGAAGCTGAGGGTTCAGAATCTGGCCCACCTGCTGGGACAGCAAGGAAGGGGTCTGAGGCAGGTGTCAAGGTTGTAGCACTGTCAGACTATGCAAAAGGGGGTACCAGTGCTGACGTGGTCAGTCTGGTGCAATCAGTATTGTACTTGGCTTGTTCTGTTTGATCTTTAGTAGAACCTTTGAGAGGAGAGGCATAGGTGGAAAGGCATAAACCGAAAGGCTTTCCCAGGTAAAGGACAGAGCATCCACTTTCCAAGCTTGAATGTGGGGAGTTCTGGTGCAGCATTTGTTCAATTGGTAGTTTTGAGGGGAGGCAAACAGGTCTACCCTCTGGAGTCCCCAATTTGTTCAAGAGCTTGAATATTTTGGGTTCCAGTTTCCATTCGTATGGGTCCATGAGATTTCTGCTCAAGTCTTCTGCCAGTGAATTTAGTTTGCCTGGCAGGAATTGAGATTGTAGGTTCACTTGGTAGCTCAAGGCTGTGTTCCACAGAGCCATGGCTAGTCTGCAGAGTGGGTAGGAATGGGTTCACCCTGCTTGTTTATGTACCAAATAACTGTGTTATCGTCTGTCTTTACCAATAGTTGTCCTGGAAGAATAAGGTCTCTGAAGGCTGCCAGAGCATTCTGTACAGCTAACATTTCTTTTTGATTGATATGCAGGTGCATCTGTTTTGGGTTCCATTTGCCCCAAATGCACTGTCCTGCCATGTGAGTCCCCCATGCATAGTCTGACGAGTTTGTTGTTAGGGTTTCGGCGGCAGGGGGTACAGTGAAAGGGAGTCCCTTGTTGTGGTAGCAGGCCTCTGCCCACCAAAGGAACTCGGCCCTTAGACAAGGGATAATAGAAATCATTGTTTCCAGGTCCTGAGAATGTTGACACCATAGGCTTTTTAGGTACCACTGAAGTTTCCTCATATGTAGTCTTGCATATGGAATAAACAGAATGCAAGAGGCCATGAACCCCAGGGTTTGCAGTATTTTCCTTGCAGATAGCTGGGTTTTTGTGGCCAGTAGTCTGAAGTAGGTGTCAAATTAACTTGTTTCTCTGGAGTAAGGAATGCCATCTGGGAAGTTGTGTTCAAGCTTGCTCCCAGGAATACAACCTGTTGGCAGGGTAATAGGTGTGATTTCTTCTCGGTAATGGTGTACCTCAGTGAAGTTAGAAGTCTCTTTACAAATGCCAGGTGCTGTAATACCAAGTCCTGACTCTCTGCCTGAATCAGGCAATCATCCAGATATGGGTAAATCTGAATATTTCTCTGCCTGCAGAATGCAATGGCAGGAGGTAGGCACTTTGTAAATACCCTGGGCGCAATAGATAAGTCAAAGGGCAGAGCAGAGAACTGATAGTGCATGAAGCCTGCCCTGAAGCGTAGGAATTTTCTGCAGGATTCCCTTATTGGGATGTGCAGGTAAGCTTCTTTTAAGTCTAGAGTTGCCAGCCAGGCATCCTTGGCTAGCATAGGAAGAAGCTGCTGAAAAGTTAGCATTTTGAATTTTGGAACCAACAGAAAGGTGTTGAGAATAGAAAGGTCCAGGATAGGACACCAGGAGTTTTCTTTTCTGGGAACCAATTGACTAAAAGCCTTGTCTCCTTTGTTCTGCTGGAACAGGTTGAATAGCCCTGGTACTGAGGAGAGAGAGCACTTGTTTTTTGGCCTCCGACCACGGCCACCCACTTGGGGTTAGGATTGAGTAGAAGTGGAATCTGTATTCTAGGGGAAACTGTTTAAAACCCATTTGTCTTGGGTAATGACTTCCCAGTTTTTTGCATGCAGGGCGAGCTTTCCTCCTAAGGGAGCAAGTAGTTGAGCAAGGCTTGGTAGGGGTAAGGATAAGTCATTGTACCATTTTTCCATAGGGGGGAGGCTTACTACTCCCTGCTTTGGAAGTGGGCCCCCCCCCACTGCTTAGATCTGTGCATAGCCTGAGACTGAAGTCTTGGTGGTCTTCTACTCCTGGGTTTGGACTGAGAAGACCTAGAAGGGACTGGAAAGGACCAGTTCTTTAAAGGCCAATGCCTACTGAATCTAGGTGGCTGTACTTGTAAGAAATTTTTAACAGTTTGCATAGATTTAGCTTTTTCCTCCATCCTTTTGAGGACTTCTTTTGCTTTGTTGCCAAAAAGGCACTCTTGGTGTAAGGGTGCAACCAGTAATTTAGCTTCAACATGATCTGGCAAGTTTTGTTCCTTAAGCCAAGCATGCCTTCTAAGTACAGACCCAGTGACAGCAACCCTGCAAGATGCTTCTAAAGCATCAAAACCACATTGCAAAGTATGTTTACCTACTTGGTCAGCAGAATGCATTAACTCTTGTAAAGCTTTGTGCTCAGCACAGTCAGGAATCAACATAATTTTCTGTTTAATTAAGCCCATAATATGCTGCTAACACTTTAACATATGAAACTAGCAATTTAAAGCCCTAATGGCCCAAGTGGGAGAAGTATATACCTACTTACCCCATCTGTCTAAAGCTCTAGAAACCCTATCAGAAGGGGTAGGATTTTTGGCAGTAGTAGCCTTAAAGCCTTTTGGTCCTTGGGAAATGGTCTCTGGATCCGCTGTAGGATTCTTGAAAAGGAATTTGTGAGAGTCAGGTACTCTGTAGTACCAGTCAGGTTTCCTGCAAGCTGGAGGCAAAGTGTCTGGGTTAAGGCTAGATTCCAAGAAAACATCATCTACAATCTCCAGAACAGGAGGGATAGCTACAGGCCTGTGCTGAGGCAGGTTTAAAAATTCCCCAAGTCTCTTTTTGGATTGAGAATACTCCTGGCTTTCCCAGCGGAAATACTCCCAAAGGATATGCAAGGTTTCAACAAAAGTAAAATCTTCTGGAGGGGAAGCAGAGGGAATGGAATCCTCTGCATCAGAATCCTCATAAGTAGATAAGTGTAAATCCTGGTAGTCAGAAGGAACAGAGATATCAGATTCCTGATCAGAAGAATAAGAAAGAAAATCAGTTCTAGGTCTCAGAGGGGGAAGGCTGGCTTCCCCTAATTAAAGTAATAAGGTCTTCAGCCATTCTAATCATTTGTTTTTGAGGTATATGGGCCTGAGAATACGCTTTGGTCGCCAGTTTTCTAGGCTTAGCATGAGCTTCAGGCCTGAGGAATTCAGTATTTTTAGCTTGAAACTAAATCGTCGGTTTGATATGAAAATCGGTAGGCCTGAATACACCCTCAGAAGCCGGTGCCTGCACAGCGACTCCAGACCCATCCAAGGTAGAGACTTCTACAGGTTCCATAGTCGAAGAAGCATCTTGCGGCATACCAGACTCCGAATGGGTCTCAGAGTCCTGCGAATCTGTAAGAGTGGGTATCAGGGGCTGCGAAAGCACCTCACTGAGTACCATCTGACTGGTGACTAGCTTATCGGAAGCATCGTCGGCAGTTTTGGACCTATGCTGTCTGTCTCTGTCTTTATCCTTACGTTTTTTCGGGAGATCGGTAATCGGATGGCTTAAGCCATTTCCGAATATGAAGATCGAGAACGAAAGTATTTAGCTACAAAAATAGCCCAAAGACGAATAGTTCGGGCGTTGAACAAGGCACAAAACCGACAGCGAGGGACTTCGTGGTCAGGGCCTAAACAGGTGATGCAGTAAGAATGAAAATCTCTATGAGCTATTTGCTTTCCACAGGCAAGACAATTTTTTATTTTTTCTGACATTGGTTAGAGCAAGAAAAAAAGGATTCCCAACAGGGTACTTATCTTTTTGAAGACTTCAGGTCTGAAACTCGAAAATGAAAATTTCAGGAGTCGGCCGACTGGCACTTGCAAACTGCTTCTGCATCGGGCACCGCATGGCAAGAAAGACTGATGTAATGGCGTCGGCTGCATGTTTTATACCCCTGACGACCTGACGTCATGGAAGAAGTGACAGCATCCGACGCACAAATCCAAAAGACTCTGGTATTCAGGCCGGCTGAGGGATACCTGCAGGCAGATAACCCAACTGTGATGACTGCAACAGTAAAACACGAAGAACATCACACACACACATATAAATATGCACACACACTATATATATACATATACATACATATATATATATATATATATATATATATATATATATATATATATATACAGGCATACACATGCATACATGTACATACAATTCTACATATGTATATTCAGAAATGAATCTGGTTGTCTGTATCAATAGAATAATGCTGTGTATGTGTGTCAATAATTGTATGATACTGCTGGGTATTCTCATTACATTGCCTTGTTCTTAGCAATGTTCTTGAAAATCCCACTTTCTTTTAACTTCCTGTGAACACCGCTTACTTTTTATTCTTCTGTCTTTTCCGGTCTGAGACCGAATTAGCAATTTTTGATCCATGCTCTTCTTCTTTCGGCTTTTCCCAGCTAGGGGTCGCCACAGCGTATCACCTGTCCGCTTATGATTGGCAGTAGGGTTTTACAGTGTCGAGTTGCCAGCCGGGCACCCAACCTTCCACAGAAGGTACACACATACGCACACACTCACACCTAGGGCCAATTTAGAGTGCCCAATCCACCTACAGCATGTCTTTGGGATGTGGGAGGAAACTGGAGCACCCAGAGGAAACCCATGCGACCACAGGGAGGACATGTAGACTCCGCACAGAAGGCACCCCGGCCGAGGATCGAACCGGAGAACCTCTTGCTGTGAGGCAACAACGCTAACCACTGCACCACCGTGGCTGCCCATCTAGCAGAACTCTAAAATGGCATAAATTGTACCAGCAACGGTAAACATATTGCAAATTCCAAGAATGAAGCCAAGCAAAGCTCAACCGAAATTGAGTATGTCCAGCAAAATTATCACTTGTCTACAAGGTACATCTATCAAACTGTATTTGTCTGAGAATAGTATTTCAACTACCTTCTACTCAGGGCATGTATTTTTTTAGCAAAGAAAATAATACACCAGGTGCACACAACTTTTCTTCTATTATCCATGCAGCTCTGGGATTTAAAAGTTATGCTAATAGCTTGTGCAGTCTGCCCCTGTTAAATTATATATAGCATAATCTTCCATCAAAATGCACAATACTGATCCACAGATGATGTAAATCTAATGGTCAATTAAGACAAACATTGATCCAGAAAGGCTTGGGAAAATGTACCTTTTTTTTTTTTTTTTTTTTTTTTTTTTTGCAGGGAGGCAAACCCTCCTGTATCCCACACACCATTTGCTAGTTACTTATTGCAACTCCAAGATCACCTTACAGTCGGGAAAGGGCATCTTCCCCTATCTCCCACTGAATCACAATCTCACACTAAAAAAGTTGGTAATTTTTAATCAGCTGTATCAGCTTTTTTACTCGTATAAGAAAAGGTGCATCAATGAAAGGTAGAACGAACACACACATACACACAGAGATATAGATACATGCACGAAATGGACAAAAAAGTGTCTGGAACACTCCAACAACATTCACCAAACTGATTCCAGCACTCAAATGGTGAAGAAATATAAACACCAAAGAATCACAGTAATCCCACAACAGACACAGGCCTATTTGACAAAACCTTGGGTCTTGTAGATCAGTGTACATATCTCTTTAAGAAACCTCCTGTGGGCGTGTACTAAGTGTACTGATTACTGAGCACATGCAGGGACAGAGTGCCATTTTGCAGTTAGCTGTTGAAATGTTAATATGCATGCATGCAAGCTCTGTCTGTTAATCAGTTTGTTTATGTTTATTGATGCTGCTATCCATTCTAATGTGTTTCTATATAATAAAGAATCTTAAACAAACTACCCCGCCTGCTTGACTTCTAAGTGTAGCGGGAAGAGCAACATGGTGTCAGAAGCAGCATATCTAATGGCCAGAAAGAACTCCAGTTTCTCTACTCTGACTTTGAAAGGTATATAGAAGAACTGGACCGTCCCTTGCTACATGCATAATTCGCAAAACAGGTCAGAAACAAATTTCTAATATTAAACTTGCTCAAACTATTTATTTGCAAAATATGAAACTAAGCATACAGATCGCTCTAAATGATATTAAAATAAGTTGAAATGTCCGATATTGCTAGAATTATTTAAATTACTACAGTAAATGTCTGAAATTAAGTCAGAATTGCATAAAACGAATAAAACAAATAGAGAAATGACCGCATATTTTGTTAAGCATGTACCTTTTCATATTAACTGAGGCTGTCCGAGTCATTAGAAGTGTATGAAGTGTTTCCATGTTTGTGCAGTGTTACAGTAAAGGTATTTCGCAAATACAGCCAGTTCAGAGCATATTTTGCAAAGTTTGAAGAGTTTATTGTGCATTGTGTGCTACTGCAAGCTGCAGAGAGGCAACTTCTTTATACAAAATTACAAGGGCCATATTTTCTGTGTTTGTGAATACTTTATTGGCATAGCTGAAGGATTTCAAAAACCAGGTCCACTAGTGCTTGATAATATGGCTGAGAACTGGAGAGTGTTTGAGCAAGAGTACATTTTCATACAGGCTGCATTTTCTGATAAACACGACTGTAAAAAGGCATTTATTCTACTTAATTTAGCTGGGTCAGAAGTCATAGAAAGGGAACATTCATTTGTTTATGCACCTGCTATCTATGCTGGAGAGGGGAAAAACAGTCATATTGTTGTACAAGCCGAGTCAAGGGTGGACCCTGAGTGTTTAAAATGTAAATTTAGAGAAATGTGTAACCCACAGACAAACATTACAATGGAAAAGCACTTATTTTATACAAGGGATCAAAAGCCTGGTTAAACTTTTGCAGCATGTATAACCGACTTGAGAAATAAAGCTAAAACATGCAGATTTGATGATTTAAGAGATGAGCTAAGAGAAGGCCAGACTTGTGTGGTATTAAAGATGATGCTGTGAGAAACATTTTGCTTCGTGACAGTGATTTAACTTTGAATAAGGCCATTGAGATTTGTCAGAAATAAGAGCTCACAGAAAAGCACACAAATATGCTTACAAATGAAAATAGCTTTAGAAGTTACTGCAATAAAGCTCACAAAGATAGTATGCAGCAAGTGTTTAAAAGAAACAGGCCCAGGAACATGGCAGCCAACTGTAGTTCTCTGCCACATCCACTGGTAAACCTCACAGCTTTCTAGCAAGTTCGAGTTTGCATAGCCTCAGTGAAGCATAAAAGTGAGTCAGCAAACTCAAAGCACGGTCCCCAATCTAATTTCATTGTCAACTGTCGTAATTGTGGCAGTAATCATGAATCTGAGAGAGAAAAGTACTTCGCTTTTTGTCAGCAATGCCACAAATGTAATAAATGGAATCATTTCAAAAGATTTTGTAAATCAAAGGCCATGCATTCTTTTATTAAAAGGTAACATTTCAAAAAACAAGTTAGAAAGCCATGACCCAGAGACTCATTCTTTTTATGTTGATGGTGTCAGTGCTTTGTGAAACAGTCAATGCGGTTGACTTATGTGTCAAGAATGAAGCATTTTGCACTGTTCGGATAAATGGCAAACCCATAGAGTTGATACTGGCTCAAAGTGCAAAGTTATGGCTGCAGAAACATTTGCTAGAGTAAGTGCTGGTTAAAGGCTTGATTTGGCAAAGTGTGCAAAGCTTGTTGCTTACGGTGGTGCAGAAATTCAAACCGAAGGCTCAGTTACTCTGCAGGTAGATGTTACGGCTTATTATTTTATGTAGTCAAGAGGCATGTCCAGTCATTATTAGGCCTCAGACACATTTTGAAAATGGAACTACTTTCATTTAACAAGGAAGTTCACCATGTTAGCTTCAAAGACCACTACTCTCATTTTGCCCAGTACATTTTTCTGCCTATGCTGATCTATTCGAAGACAAACTAGGCAAGCTTCCAGTTGTGTACTCCATGAAGTTAGACCTAGAGATCAGTCCAGTTATCAGGTCAGCCAGAAAAGTTCCAATAGCTATGCAGACTACAGTCAAAGCAGAACTAGACAAAATGGTGCAACAAGGTGCGACTTGTCCACTTTGCGAACCATCTGAGTGGGTATCTTCCATGGTGGTAGCTCATAAGAAAAGCTCAGACGACATCAGAATATGTACTGATCCACGTGATTTGAACAAGGCACTAAAAAGACCTCATTATCCAATGGTCAAAGTCACAGCCTTGTTTCCAAATGCCACTGTTTTTTCTGTCTTAGATGCAAAGAATTAATTTTGGCAAACTCAGCTTGACAAGAAATCCTCATTGCTCACTACTTTCAGTACTCCGTTTGGAAGATACAGATTTCTGAGAATCCCATTTGGGATAAATTCTGCAAGTGAAGTCTTTCAACGTGCAATGGAACAAATTTTTTCCTGGGTATCTTTGTGCTATTACAGTAGATGACATATTGGTAGGAGGTAATAGTGAAGCTGGGCATGACAGAAACCTCAGAAAAGTTCTGGAAAGGGCATGTCAAGTGAATCTTAAGCTCAATCCACAGAAATGCAAATTCAGGTTATGAGAAGTAATTTGACTTTGAAGTCATGGAAGTGAGAAATGTTTCTTCCACATGTCTTGATGAGCTCAGAGATCACACAGCTGCAGATCCAGTTTTACAGAAGCTCAACCACTTTCTCAAACAAGGATGGCCATCAAAGCAATCTAGTTTACAGAGATGAGATTTTGTCAGATAATGGTATCGTTATGAAAGGTCGTAAAGTTACTGTTCCAAAGTCTTTGCAACAAGAGTACATCACTATCTTACAGCAAGGTCACCCAGGAGCAGAGTCTACCAAAAGAAGGGTGAGAGGACTAGTATTTTGGCCTTCTATGTCACAAGACATTGAGAAAGTGCTTTTATCTTGTTCAGTGTGTAACAGTACAAAGCCACATCAACAGAAAGAACCACTTCAGCTGAACCAGATGTGCAGATTTACAACCTCACACAAAATTATTTCTGGTAATGGCAGTTTACAAGCTAACAGTTCAAAAGATTTGCCGAAGAGTGGGACTTTACACATGTCACAAGCAGCCCAGAGTATCTGCAGTCAAACAGTTTGGCAGAACATGCAGTTCAAAGTGCAAAGCAGTTACTAGAGAAGTCTAAATCAGGCAATAGTGATGTTTTCCTGAATCTCTTGAATCTTATAAATATTCCTCATGATAAACATTTTGGTTCACCTGCTCAGAGACTTCTGTCGAGACAAACCAGAACCACATTGCCGATCAGTAGCCAGTTTTTGGCTCTATGTGTCAAGAACAACACGTCGGTGAAAGCCAATCTGTTGAAGAAACGCACAACTCAGAAGTCCTACTATGATAAGATCAGCAAATCGATCAATCCATTACGAGAAGGAGAAGTGGTAAGGATGCAAATGTCCAAACGTTATGACTGGATTGGTGTCGTGAAGAAGATTCGTCAAGAGCCAAGAATGTACACTGTGGAATCACAAGGCGCAGTTTTTAGGCAAAATCAGAAGCATTTGATACTGGTGCCCGAACCTATACCACAGCACCTAGCCTGTGAGAAATACTCTTCACCTCAGAGTGAGTTGTCCGGTGTTGCAGTTCCAGGCGAAGTTCCACAGCACATTCCCTTTCCTGCGATGAATCCTGAAGTTCCTGAGATGACCTGTGCACTGAAACATGTCCCTGTTGCTAAATCTAGTCCTGATGGTTATGTCAAGATCCAGTCGAATCTCTAGAGCATGTTCATAGGTGTGTACTAGGCTAATGGCCCTGGAGCCTTTACAAGCCTAGCCGCCCACAGAAGGGCCCTGGTATCGTGCCACCTGACATTAGTTCCCAGTGCCTCTATCAAGTAGAGCCACTGCAGTGATGCAGTGATCCCCGGAGTGAACTTTCTATTTCTCATCCACTTATCAACATTTCTCTTGAAGAGAGCCGGTGAGGTACTCTGCTTGACATGTACGGGAAGTCTATTCCAAAGCATGGGCAGTCTCTGGGTTATGAACCTGTCTCTTCAGCATGTTCTGCTGATTGTGGTAATGAGGTTTGAGGTCTCTGGAGCGTGTGGTGCAGAGGGATTTGGATTTCTTTAGCTGTAGCATTTCTAACAGAGCTGGGTCAGACATGGCTTTGTAAGTCAAGCAGATATCATCTCTAAGTAGACGATATGAGACAGAGAATGGCTGGAGTTTTTGAGTCTGTCCGTGTAGGTATGTGTTTAAAGCCTAGGATCCTCTTCGTGAGGTACTTTTGTGGCCTCTTCAGCCTTTGCATGCGTCTAGTGAGGTATATGCCAAATGGGGCATTACACTCGACTGGCCTAATGAGAGAAGAGTAGAGAAAGCTGACCACCTCTTTTTTCCTGGATGCAAAACACTTGGTAATGAGATCTACCACACAGAAGGACTTTCTGACCACAGTGGCAATGTGGTGGTTGAAGCAGAGGTTGCTGTCAACCTGTGTCCCCAGATCTCTTAAAACGCCTTCAGTGTTCAGTGGGCTCCCATCAATGTGGTAATTAGGGGGAACGGAGTTTTTCCCAATGGGGATAATGACATTTTTTGGCATTAAGCTTAAGGCCATGGTTTCGACACCAGTCACTGGTCTCAGAGAGGCCTTTCTGTAGGAGGTCTACATCACTTGGGGAGTTAATAATGGCTCCCAGCTTACAGTCATCTGCGAACTTGGTCAGCCAGAGTCCCTCTGTGTTGGCCTGGACGTCTGAGAAGTAGATGCCAAACAGGAGAGGATCCAAGACCAATCCCTGTGGGACTCTACTCGTGACTGGTCGGCAGTCTAACCTGGAGTCTACTACTTTCCCACTGTGGATTCTATCTGTGAGCCAATTTGCAACCCACCTAGTGATATACGGGTTGATGCCTAGTTTGGTGACTATCAATAATTCCCGAGTGGGGCATGGTATCAAAGGCCTTGGCCAGATCAAGGTAGGCTGTATGAACTGCCTTACCCTCATCCACAGCTTTGGTGACGGACTCAAAGAAGTCAAACAGGTTAAGCAGGCATGAACTATCTTTCACAAAACCAAATTGTGTGGGATCTAGAGTTTAGAGATTCCCTATATCCTTGTTAATTAGGTCCATGATGATGCACTCCATAGCCTTACATATCAGGTTAATGGGGCGATAATTCCCAGGGTCTGTAGTCGCTCCTCCTTAATGGATAGGGATGACTGTAGCAGTGCACCATTAGGTAGGGACAAAGACTGAGGTGAGGCTGTGATTGAACTGGGTTACACAGATGTGGAGCCAGTTCATTTTGTAGTTCATGTAGAACACATCTAGGGATATTGTCAGGTCCCATGGAAGCTATATTCATGGCCTTGGACAATGCAGCTTTAACCTTTGTTGCAGTAAAGCTGGGTGCCTGGCATTCTTCCGGTATTGTGATTGGTCTTTTGGGGGGGGGGGGGGTAAATTTGGCACAATCTGTCGACCAGTATGTTGGTAATATCTGTTGGCTCAGTATAGGAGGTACCATTGTGCAGTAACTCTGAGCAAACCTGGGTATTGCCGTGGAGAATCTTGATATAACTATAGAAGACTTTGTGGTAGTTTTTAGTGTCTGCCGCAATTCTGCCTTCATAGCTGGCTTTAGAGGTTTTGATGAGGGATCTCAACTTTTTGTTGAGGCTAATAAGGGAGTTTTTCCAGTCTTGGGACTTCACCTTTTTCCTGCAACAGTTTCTTCCTTCTGCTGTAAAGTTTATTAATGGCAGGGGACCACCACATTGGCTTCCATTTTTTGGAGGAGAGCATCTTGGTTCTGTTGGGTATGGCTAGTTCCATGCATTTACGTACGTGTTTGTACAGTGCATTGGTGTATAATTCAGCAGTCATGCATCTATTTTCCATTGACATGGGTGCTGTGAAGTTAGCCACCTCTGTTTTTAGGAGCCCACGGCTGTTGTGAGACAAATATGTCATGTTAAAAGCCAAATTCTTTAATACAGATAAAAATCCAAGTAACATAAAACAAGGTTCAGGGTGGATAAGCGCTTTTGGTAATAAACCTTCTTCAGATCCCGAAAGCGCTTACCCACCCTGAACCTTGTTTTATGCTACTTGGATTTTTATCTGTTTAAAGAATTTGGCTTTTAACATGACGTGTTTGTCTCACAACAGCCTTGGTGGTACATCTCATCTTTTTTTCTTGCTTACCCACCCTGAACCTTGTTTTATGCTACTTGGATTTTTATCTGTTTAAAGAATTTGGCTTTTAACATGACGTGTTTGTCTCACAACAGCCTTGGTGGTACATCTCATCTTTTTTTCTTGCATTTCTCTACTTGTTAAAACCACCTTTGGCAACGCAGTGTTTTTGTTTTTAGGAGCCCAAAGTCAGTTTTGTAGAAGTTTTTCATGGTGGTTACTTTTGTGGGGGGGGGGGGGGGGGTGAGATGTGGATTTCCATCGTGATTAGTTTGTGGTTGGATCTACCCAGGGGGGAATTAACTATTGGTGTAGAACAATGGTTGCCCATGTTAGTAATAATCAGGTCAAGGATGTTGCTTCCTCTAGTGGGGGTAGGAATGATCTGGTCCAAGGCATTACAACTGAAGAATTCCAAGAAGCACTGGGCCAGTGTATTGGTGCACGAGTAGTTTTCCCAGTTGATGGTGGGGTAGTTGAAGTCACCTAGTATGAGAGTGTTGGGTTGGACCCTAATAGTTTCCAGGGTGTTTAGGAACGTGGAGTGAGAGTCTTGCGACATGGCTGGGGACGTATAGCAGGCTATGACCTGAATCACTGTCTTACCCAATGTTAGTTGTACCTGAAGTACCTCAGATGCACTATGATGGGCTACTAGTCTGGAGGTGTGCATATCCTTTATGAATATGGAGATACCACCGCCTTTGGAGCTTCAGTCCATATTCTGGGGCCAAAAGGTGAGGAATGAGAAGCATAGGGGTGCTTTCTGCTGCTTTAAACCAGGTCTCTGTTACAGTACAAATGTCGATGTTCTCCATTTTGAGGAGTGCTTTGAGCAAGTGCATCTTGAGATTTCGACTTCTAGCGTTGAACAGCATGACCTTTAGGTTGCATTTATTTATAGCTGTTATGATGGTAATTTGGTCTTTGGAACATCGCCTAAAAAAGGCACTATAGGGGTGTCAAGAGCCTTGGCCAGTATCCGGAAACCCAGGGGTGACAGATGCAGGCCATCTCTGACAAAGCAGTGAGGTCTGTCAATCATGTCACCCCAAGCAGACCGATACTGGATTCCCTTAGAATGACACCAGAAATCTAGCCAATTGTTGAAGTCAATAATTTTCTGCTTGTACTGCGGTATCAGTCTGGGCGACGGTAGGATGCTGCTCAGGACTAGGGTCATACCTGCCTGGGCCACATAATCCGAGAGCTCCTCCATGTCTCTTTTCATGTAGTCCAGGGAGGTGCATCTCAGGTCATTCACACCCACAGACAGTGACAGATTCATACTTGTACTTATTGTGGAGTGACCTGAGTGCATGTGTTATGTCGGATTCTGGCACCTGACAGACAGATGACTGTTACCTTCTCTGTTACCTTCTCCTTATTCAACTTAGTGAGTGGGACATCAGTGTGCCTCACTATCGAGTCACCTACAATTAGTGTACTGGGCATGCTGTTTTGCCTTAGGGGCTTAGGTTGAGGGGCACACTGTGTAGGTGAGCTATGTGTCTTGTGGTTTGTGCTATGTTGTGGTGGTAGAGTGCGTTTCTGCATTGCAGGTCTATGCTGTTTGGGTAGATTTCTACTGAGAGCCTCCACGAAGGTGGGTGTGTGGTTTGTGTTTTTATTTGAGAGCTGTAATGGTGGGTGTTCTGGAGGGCTATGTGTTGCGTGTGGTGCAGGTGCTGACCTTCTCCTCTTCACCAGCTATTCTGGTTTTGGCTTGAGAGTGCATGGCTTCCAATTTGGATATACAAGTGCATCTCTCACTAGTCTGAGTGTTGGGAGGTAAGAGGAGAGGGTTGTCTGTGTACATGAAGCAGCTGCTACACTGTTTCAGACTGCCTAAGTTCACTAGGTTAATAGGATAAAGCACAGGGAACTGACCTTTAGACATGCCAGGTAGGTTGGTCATTATTACTAAGTACTGGAGCGGTTTCCTTATATATTCCTTTTACAGGAAAAATGTCAATAAAGGTGTCTGAGTCTGTACAGAGCACTGCCAAACACTTGAGGGGAAACTAATACGTAGACCCTGAAAACTTAAATATGAAGTATTTAGATAGAAATATCTGAAGTTATGAAGAAATCAAGCAGTACTTACTGAAAAATAAAGAATTAGCTTGTCAAGCATGATGAAAACAGGGGAGTTGCATGAATGGCTACTGCCTGGCTACCACCAGTGCTGGTCTCAGCACAGCTTCACTCTGTTGGGATACAATACTCCTTTGCTTCTTCTCTCATCAAAAGCAAAATGTTAGCATCAATCCCAAGAAGAGAAGCGACTTGGACATGAACAACCTGAGCACTGTGTTTATTTTTCTGATTGTCTATACTGATGCACGCCTAACTGTAATCTTATATTGATAAAGGGCAATCTTTTCTTTAAGATGGAGGATGTAGATCAGTGTACATATCTCTTTAAGAAACCTCCTGTGGGCAAGTACTAAGTTTATTGATTACTGAGCACGTGAAGGGACAGAGTGCCATTCTGTAGTTAGCTGTTCAGATGACAGCATGCATGTGTGTAAGCTCTGTCTGTTAATCAATTTGTTAATGTTTATTGATACTGCTTATCCATCCTGATGTGTTTCTATGTAGTAAAGCATTTTAAACAAACTACCCCACCTGCTTATCTTCCAAGTGTAGAGGGAAGAGCAACAGGTCTGTTGTGGGATTACTGTGATTCTTTGTTGTTTATTAAAAACGTTATGTTGGAATTGGTTTGGTGTGTATACAAACACAAACACACACAAACACACACACACACACACACACACACACACACACACACACACACACACACACACACCAGTTGTAACAAATGAATTCCAGAACCAAGATGCAATACCAACCAAAATCCAGTGCAACTGTTTAATATGAAAACACTTAAGATGTTGTGTACTAGCTTTTGGTGCTGGAGTTCATTTGTTGGAACTTGTATGTTTCTCCATTCACAGATTCGCTTGAAGATTTGTGCATCTTTATTTCTGTTTTATTTTACATATAATATATAAATGTGTGTGTGTGTGTGTGTGTGTGTGTGTGTGTGTGTGTGTGTGTGAGTGTGTGTGTGTGTGTGTGTGTGTGTGTGTGTGTGTGTGTATATATATATATATATATATATATATATATATATATATATATATATACGGCTATATTTACATCTACATATGTAGACACACACACATATATGTAGTATGTATTAGATTTATGTAGCTAAAGTTTACTTAAAATTATGCATGTATTAGTGGCTATACGTGTATACATTGTATTTGTAAATTAAATCGCACATACTTGTAGGGAATTAAAATACATATTTATATTTATGAATGTGTTAAGCATGCATATATATTATATTAAACATTGTATTTATTTATTTGACATTTGATTACTGGGAAAGTCTGGTTGGGTATGTGCCCATTTTCAGAGAAGGACTGGGGAGAAAAGCTCCAAAGTTTTACAAAAACATTTAAGAAAATAATTTTACAATCTTCAGAATAACACAAACACATCTAATAATAACAATTTAGATATGTGAAAAAAAGTTATGTACTCACGATAACATTCCATCTGTATTGCCAAATTTTTCATCTCTCCTCAAAAATGGGTTACGGATCTGATCATCGGATCCGACTCTGCTGTTACTAAGCTCCTGGCAACCAAAGAAGTCTTGGATAGCTCCCTTACCCACAATGCATCTCTACCTGTTCCCTCAGATCTTGTTTGCAATAATGCACACTAGCAAGAAACATAGTAAACCAAAAAATGAAAGATGGTTGAGGAGACCAGTTTTGCAGTGATAAGGATAAACAACATGTCCTAAAATATAGAAGCTTCTCGTTCAACCAAGGCTGGAGGTTGGAGGGAGGGGGATGTGAGGAGAGATGAAAAAAATCAACAATACAAATGGAATGTTATGGTGAGTACATAACTTCTTCATCCGATATTGTCAATTTTTTCATCTTATCCTCACACATGGGACAAAGTCCCCAGCTTCCTATATCCTGACCATACTCAAGTGAGGATGTTTCTAAGAGCTACATGAGGCCCTTCCCCCAGAGACCAAGTCCAACTTGTAGTGGGAGATAAAGGTATGATGGTTAGACCAAGTGGCCACTTCAAAAATGTCATCCATGGAAGAGTTGGTTTGGAAAACAGTAGATAAGGCCATGACCCTAGTGGAATGAGCCCAGACAGGTTTGGGAAGATTTATACCCTTTGAGATGTAAACAAAGGAAATACAATTGGAAAGCCAACTTGACAAGGTAACCTTGGAGACAGGTTAGGGCCTGCAAAAAGCAATGAACAACTGGTACGTCTTGCAAAGCTCTCTGGTTCTATGTAGGTAGAATCATAATTGTCTATGCACATCCAACAAGTATAGAATATATTCACCCTTGTTGCTGAAGTTAGGGAAGACAGGCAAATGGATGGTTTGATTGATATTGGTTTGAGAAACAACTTTGGGAAGAAAAGAGGGGTTGGTACGCAGACAGACTCTGTGGAAAATCAAATATGGAGACTGAGAACATAAAGGTTGGAACTCTGAAATTCTTCTTGCAGATGTAATTGCCACTAGAAATACAGCTTTCCAGGAGAGAAACGTAATATCACAGGATGCTGCAGGTTCAAACAGTGGTTGAACAACAGAATGTAGCACTAAATTGAGGTCCCATGGGGGAGACGGATCCCTGTAAGGTTGTTTTAACAATAGAGTCCCTTTTAAAAAGGCTTTGCAAAGTGTTTGGGAAATTAGCAAGTTATCCTCTCCAACATGAAAAACAAATAGCCACTAACTGAACCTTAACCATAGAGGCAGATGCTCCATCATTACAAAGCTGAGCCATAAAATCTAAGACCAAGTCAACAGGAGCTGTAACAGGATCTACATTATGTTGTTGCACCCAAACTACAAATCTCTTCCATTTACTTTTGTAAAGTTTTTGGGTGGATGACTTATGAGAGGATAACAAAATATATCTGACTGGGGAGGAGAGCATGAGCTGTCTGGCAATTAGCAGAACTGGAAAAAACAAGCAGTCAGCTTGAGATTGTGAGGATTTGGAGGAATTCAGGAATTGAGAGATGGAAGCACCACAGTAGTCCAGTATAATCTTTTATTTAGCCATTTTGTCTCAATGTAACATACTTCTTCAGAATAAATGGACAGTACAATGAAAAGTTTAAATACATACCCCTGCCACATGATAGGTTACCCAAATCCTAAATTAACCCCCTTGTTACAACAGTAAAAACATTTAAAACATGACACTAAACCCTCACTAATTAAAACATTAAAAATCACAAACGGTAAGCAGATTTGAGTTTCAAAAAAGGACACAGAGAAATTTTGTCGTTCAGACCAGGGGAAACAGTGGCATTTAACCTGACCTACCATTTCATTTCCAGGAATTCCAGATAATCTTCAACTGGACCTCCCCTTTCCCCCAAATCAACATGGTCAAGGACACAAAGTACAGTTGTGTACCTACCATAAATGTAGATGTTAGAGTGTATTCACTGTTGCAGTCAATACTCTTGGGTTATCCTGCTGGCAGGCTACCCTCAGTCGGCTAGAATTCCAAAGTCTAGGTCTGGCGTCGGTTGCTGTCGCCTCTTCCCTGACGTCAGTGCACCAGGGGTATAAAAGATGCAGCCGACGCCATTTTCTTCAGTTTTTCTTGCCCCAGATGTCAGGTGCCCCAAATAGGTAGGCTGAAAAATATACCAATAAGAAATGCATACACAAAAATAACATTTCTTTCATATACAAGTAAATACACCAAAAATGTTGCATAGGATAGAGAAGTGCAGATAAGTCCCAGCAAAGAGAAGGGGGATGGTGGGTAGGTAACCTGGACTGCAACAGTGAATACACTCGAACATCTACATTTATGGTAGGTACACAACTGTACTATGTTCATCGTGTTTCCCTGTTGCAGTCATTACTCTTGGGTAGAATCCCAAAGCTGAGGATGGGTGGCTGGGCCAAATAGGATTAGGAGAGGCTATGAGGCCCTGCAGAACTGCAGTGGCAAAGCCTGCTCTGGACTTAGAGTAGAGAGGCAAGTGGTAGTGCTTTGTAAAGGTGTGCACTGAACTCCAAGTTGCAGCCTCTAAGATGTCTTTGGTTGGTACTCCTCTGAGGAAGGCTGCTGAAGTGGCTGCTGCTCTGGTGGAATGAGGCCCAATACCCTTAGGCACTGATTTGCCATAATGAAAATAGCAGAAACGGATGCAATGGCCTATCCATTTAGAAATAGTCTGTTTTGAGATAGCCTTTCCTTGTGATCCTGCAGCATACGACACTAAAAGTTGCTCAGTCTTTCTGAAAGCTTTAGTTCTGCCCAAGTAGAAGCGCAACTGCCTGTGTATGTCCAAAGAATGCAGAATTTTCTCACCCTTGTTCTGTGGATTTGGGTAAAAGGTAGGCAAGTGAATGGTTTGATTGAGGGCCACACTGGACACCACCTTAGGCATAAATGTAGGGTTTGTCCTCAGAGAAACCCTGTCTGGATGAAAAATTATGAAAGGTTCCACAGCCATGAGTGCTTGTAACTCCGAGACTCACCTTACAGAGGTTATGGCTAGGAGCAGAGCTGTTTTCCAGGATAAGAATTTTATATCTGCTGTTGATGCTGGCTCGAAAGGAGGCAGTGTGAGTTTTTCCAAAACATAATTGAGGTCCCAGGCTGGAATTGGTGCTCTCCTTGGAGGCCTAATGTTTTTGGCCCCTCTGAGGTACTGCCTTATTAAAGGATGAGAAAAGATAGGTGGTTCCATACTGTAATGTGCTGAAATGGCAGAGGCATGAATCTTAATTGATGAGAAAGAAAGGCCTTTGTTCAGCATCTCAGTTAGGTATTGTAAAATCTGAGGAATATTTGGTACAGACGTGTCAATGCCTTGTTCCTGGTTCCAAGCACAGAATCTCTTCCATTTTTCTGCATAAGATTTTCTGGTACTGGGCCTCCTGGCCTCCAAGATAACATCCATAACAGCTTTTGAAAGAGGAGTGTTCTGAATGGCTACATTATCCGCCATGCTGCCAAATTTAAGGTCCTGAGTTGGCTGTGCAGGATCCAATTGTTTTGTTGGGTCAGCAAGTGAGAAGTTTGAGGCAATATCCATGCTGGACCTTGAAACAAGCTCTTTAGGATTGGGTACCAGTGCTGGCGTGGCCAGTCTGGTGCAATCAGAATCATTTTTGGCTTCTCTTGTCTGACCTTTAGGAGTACTCTGGGAAGGAGAGGCAGTGGGGGAGAAAAGCATATACTGTTAGATTTTTCCAGCTGAATGATAGGGCGACCACTTTCCATGCTTGCTTGTGATAAATCATTGTGCAAAATCTCTGCAATTGACAGTTGTGAGGGGAGGCAAATATATCTATGTCTGGGCATCCCCATTTCCTTATTATCATGCTGAAGACTTGTGGATCCAGTTTCCATTCATGGGGATCCATGAGGTTTCTGCTTAGTTCGTCTGCCAGAGTATTTGTTTTTCCTGGCAGGAATTGTGCTTGCAGATGAACTTGAAAAGCCAGTGCTGTGTCCCATAAGGTCATTGCTTGTGTGCAGAGGGGGTAGGAATGTGTACCTCCCTGCTTGTTTATGTACCACATGACCGTAGTGTTGTCTGTCTTTATCAGTAACTGTCCTGGATGAAGCAGGTCCTTGAAAGCTGTCAGGATATTTTGAACAGCCAGCATCTCTTTTTGATTGATGTGAAGATGCATCTGGTTTGCAGGCCATGTGCCCTGAATACATTTTCCTGCCATATGGGCCTCCCAGGCATAAGCTGATGCATCCGTTGTCAGCGTCTGTCTGGCTGTGGGTAAACTGAATGGCAGACCCTTGTTGTGGTGACAGGCTTCTGCCCAGCATCGAAACTCCTGTTGTAGGCAGGGAATGAGTGCAATTACTATCTCCAGGCTGTGGCAATGCTGAGTCCAAACACTTTTCAGATACCATTGTAGTGTCCTCATATGCAGTCTGGCATATGAAATTAGTGGAATGCAGGATGCCATGAAATCCAAGGCCTGCAGGATTTTTCTTGCAGATAAGTGGGTTTTTGTTGCCAATTTCTTGAAGTAAGTAGTCAGTTGTTTTTGCTTGTCTGGCGTGAGATAAGCCATCTGGGCAGTTGTATTTAAGCTTGCACCCAGGAATAGTATCTCTTGAGAGGGCACTAGTTTTGATTTCTTTTCGTTTACTGTGTACCCTAGGCCAATTAGTAATCTTTTTACAAACACCAGATGCTTTAGAAGAGTGTCTTTGTTCTCTGCTTGAATTAGGCAGTCGTCCAAGTAGGGATATATCTGAATTCCTTTTTGTCTGCAAAACACAATTACTGGTGCCAGGCATTTTGTGAAGACCCTGGGCGCAGTAGATAAGCCAAAGGGCAGTGCAGAGAATTGGTAATGCATTGAGCCAGCTACGAATCTGAGGTATCTTCTGCAAGATTGTCTGATGGGGACATGCAGGTATGCCTCTTTTAGGTCCAAGGTTATGAGCCAAGCCCTCTTGCCCAGCATGGGCAGTAGCTGCTGTAGAGTCAACATCTTGAATTTTGGAACTTCCAGAAACTTATTTAGTATAGACAGGTCCAGAATTGGTCTCCAGGTTTTGTCCTTCCTGGGTACTAGGAAAAGTCTGGAGTAAAATCCTTGCCCCTGCTCTTGTTGTGGTACTTGCTGAATGGCCTTCATGTCCATGAGGGCTGTAATTTGTTTTTGTACCTCTGCCCATTGATTGTGTGGCAGGTCTGGCATGCCCTTTGACCTTGGTAGAGTGTGAAAATGGAACCTGTAGCCTTGGGTCACTATGTTCAGGATCCATTTGTCTTGGGTAATCATTTGCCAATTTGATGAAAAAAGTGCTAGTTTTCCCCCTAAGGGGGCTGTCAAAAGAAAACTGCTTGGAACTAGTAGAGGAAAGTCACTGGGACAGTTTCCTGTAAGGTTGTGATTTCTCTTCTCCGCTTTTGGAGGTAGGAGCACCCCATTGTTTAGGCCTGTATGAACCTTGGGGCTGAGATCTGCCTCTAGGACGCCTGTATCTGTCTCTTTGTGGTCTGTCTGACACTGGAAAGGACCAGTTTTTTGAAGGCCAGTTCCTGCTAAACTTGGGTGGCTGTACCTGTAGGAAATCCTTGACTGTCTGCATAGATTTTGCTTTATCCTCCATCTTTTTCAACACCTCTTCTGCTTTAGTGCCAAACAAAGTATCATGCTGTAATGGTCCATCTAATAATTTTGCTTTAACATGATCAGGCAGATTCTGTTCCTTTAACCAAGCATGCCTTCTAATAACAGAACCTGTAACAGCAGTCCTGCAAGAGGCCTCCAGTGAATCATAACCACATTGCAAAGTATGCTTTCCCACTTGTTCAGTTGCATGCAATAAATCCTGCAATTCCTTGTTCTCTGAACATTCAGTATTTGTCAACATTTTCTGTTTTTAAGTAGTGACATTAAATATTGCTGATATTTAAGCATATGAAATTGACAATTTAAAGTCCTTACAGCCAGGGTGGCAGAAGTGTAAACTTTTTTCTGCCATCTGTCTAGAGCCCTAGAATCCCTATCAGAGGGGACAGGTTTTTTTTTGCAGTGGAAGCTTTAACCCCCTTGGGACCCTGAGATATAGTTTCTGGGTCAGCAATGGGGTTTTTACATAGGAATTTGTGAGAATCCGGGACCCTGTAGTATCTGTCTGGCTTAGTAGGTGCAGGGGGTAAAGAGTCAGTGGACAGACCGGACTCTGAAAATACATAATCTACAATGTCTAGAACAGGTGGAATAGCAAGGGGTCTGTGCGGAGGAAGAAGCAAAAAGTCTCTGTGCCTTTTCTTAGATCCAGAATAATTTTGGCTCTCCTAGTGGAAATGCTCCCTCATAGTATACAGTGTTTCCCCAAAAGAATAGTCCTCAGGAGGAGAGGCTGAAAGAATGGATTCTTCAGCATCAGAATCCTCATAGGAAGCATGGAGTAATCCTGTTCAGAAGAGGAATCAGAGGAAATAGATACCTGATCAGAAGAATCATACTCTGTCTCTTGCCTAGGCCTCTTATCAGGAGGGGGATGGGAGCCCCTGATCAAAGTAATTAGGTCTTCGGCCATTTTGAGCATCTGTTTTTTAGGCATGGAAGTCTGAATAGGAGAATGCTGTACTTGTTTCTTTGTCTTTAGAGATGCTTTAATCTTTGTCTTTGAAGCTGAAGATGGCTTAATATATAGTTGTGTAGGTCTGAAGACACCCTCAGAAGCCGATGCCTGCTCAGCGGCTCCGGACCCATCTGAAGGAGTGATTTCAGAGTGTCCAATACCTTGAGTTTCCATAGGCCCAGTCGGCTCCATGTGGGAGTCGGTAGCGGGCGCCAGGGGCTGAGAAAGCGCCACACTGAGACCCGGCGAACCGGCGACTGGCCTAGTAGAGGCTTCGTCGTCAGTTTTGGACCTTGGATGCCTATCCTTGTCCTTGTCCTTGCGTTTTTTGTAAACTCCGGTTGTTGGCTGTTCCGATGGAATTATATAATTAAATCTTCGGCCAAAGTAATGAAATACAAAATCGAACCAACGCTTGATAGTGCGTTGGTTAAATCTAGCACAAAACCAACAGCTAGCAACGTTGTGATCAGGGCCTAGGCAAGGAATACAGTAAAAGTGAAAATCCTTGAGGTATTTGCTTCCCACAAGAAATACAATTGGTAACTTTTTCTGACATCGGTCTGGAGCAAGAAAAAATTTTCCCCAACTGGGTACTTGGCTTTAATGAAGACTTCGGTTCTGAAATTCAGATTTGAAAATCCTCAGGAGTTGGCCGACCGGCACTTGCGAACTGCTTTTGCACTTGCGAACTGCTTTTGCTTCGGGTGCCGCGCGGCAAGAAAGGCTGGAGAAAATGGCGTCGGCTGCATCTTTTATACCCCTGGCGCACTGACGTCAGGGAAGAGGCGACAGCAACCGACGCCAGACCTAGACTTTGGAATTCTGGCTGACTGAGGGTAGCCTGCCAGCAGGATAACCCAAGAGTAATGACTGCAACAGTGAAACACGATGAACATCTTAAAAGAGTGAGTAGTGAACTCATTAATATGTTTAAAGAGGGCGTTTGTATCATTTTTGTTGATGATGTCATACAAATGTTGGTAAATTCTCCGTTTGACAGCCTTTTTTGTCTTCCCTACATAAAATCCATCACATGACTGACAGAGACCAACATAAACAACCCCCTTTGAGTAACAGTGGTACTTTTTCTTTGGCTTAACTTTTTCATAATTCTTAATGCAAATCTGACTCTTTATCAATCATAAATCTACATTGGGGGCATCTGGCACATTTTAAAACTACAATAGAAACGAGCAGAACTGTTGAATAAATCCAATGAACCAGGAAACCAGGACATAAAGTAGAAAGTTTAAAACGAACATCCGTTTATTATAACAATAAAATTGACAGTTTTTGACAGTTTGAGCACTTTCATCTCATGATAGAGACTTCATCAGAAACAATTATCTTTGTTTAATTAACTTTATATAACTCTCAAATTAATGACATCATACCTTCACAATTAACATTTAAAAAGACATCTACCTAGAATTGGTTACCAACAATAGTGAGTGTGTTTAGTGCAAAAGACTTGTTATATTTGATGTAAGAATAAAACTTAAAAAATGGCACAAAAGTATAAAAGTATGAAAGTATTAAATATTGTATATAAATATGTTGCCGTAAAAACTTACGAAAATACCTGATATTCCTGTTTTGGTTGTTAGAATATTTTTTAAAAATATATGAATATATACAACATAAATATACTTTACTAATAATTTTAAAAATATATATTAATTCATTCTAAAACTAAAATTTCTTAATACTTAGTATAATGTGATTAGCAAGTATATATTTATATGTTAAAAACATTAAATTAATAATTCAGATGTTGTTAGCTCTCTCTATAAGCAGTGGTGTTAAGGACACAGTTTCGTTTAGTCCTGGAGGAAACATAGAAGCTAACCTGTACTGCCATTGACTTTCCTTCTTTTTTAAAAGGTTTTTCCAATCTTCACCCCTAGCATCTGTTGTAACAGTGTCCAAAATACCAAAAAGGAATTTTTTAAAATCAACACAGGATGTACTGTGTTTATAAAGACAGTTGGTATTCTTGTGATTTTTAATGTCATTAAGGTGTTCATATATCCTGTTTTTGAATAGTCTTTCAGTCTTGCCAACATAGAAATGTTGACAAGAAGAACATACTGCAAGATATACCACTCCCTTGGTGTTACAAGTACCATCTTTTAAGAACACAATACTATTCATGGTGTTACATAGCCTAATGGTGGGTTCTGTATAGATGTAAGAACAATAGTTACACATGCCACATCTTCTTGTGCCCCGTTTGTTTTGGGAATTGAGGGGTCTTTTATGTTCAAACAGTTGTTTCATATTGAACCCTACTTTGTTGACAAATCTGGGAGTGTTTCCCAACTTTTTGTGTATGCCATCATTGGTTCTCAAAATATTCCAGTTTCTTTGTAAAATGTTTTTGATAGCAGGGGTTCTTGTGTTGTGTGTTAAAACACAAGTAGTGTGAAAGTCTTGTATATTCACCCTGTTGTTGTTACTACTTTCGGAAGATCCAAGTAAGGGAATATATTTTTTTCCCCATGATTGCTGTACATTGTATAAAGTAGAATTGATTAAATCAGGGGGATACCCCCTTTCCAAAAACATTTCTTTTAACACAAGAAATTCTGCTTGCAAGTCTAGTATGTCAGAAGTCATTCTGGCAATTCGAATAGCTTGCCCTTTGATAATACTGATTTTTTGTGATATAGGGTGACAACTGTCGAAATGTAAATAAGCATTACAGAATGTTTTTTTCCTGAATACTTTCGATTTGAATTGCCTGTTGGGTATGTCTTTGTAAATACAGGTGTCAAGATAGTTAATTTCCATGTTGTTATATTGGAAAGTGAAGGAAAGGAAGGAAGTACTATTGTTGATATAGTTTAAAAAATTGGTAATTTCCTCTTCACTTCCCCCCCACAAAATGAAGATGTCGTCCAGATATCGAAGATATAACTTAATATAGGGCCAAAATTGGCTGTTGAATACAAACTGTGTTTCCCAACCCAGTAGGACCAAGTTTGAATATACCGGTGAACAGGTAGCGCCCATAGGGACGCCAGTAACTTGTTTGTAAAATTTTCCTTCGAAACATAAAAAGTTGTTATCAAGGACTAGGTTCATCAGTTCACAAATTAGTAGAATTTTGTCATTCCCAAGGTCAGAATGTTTAAAAAGTACCTCTTCGAACAATGCCATCCCTTCATCTTTGGGAATACATGTGAATAAATCTCTAACATCAATAGTTAGAAATAAGACGTTCTCTTGAAATAAATCCTGTTTAATACTTGTCAAAAATTCCCAAGAATCCTTTAGTAGGTTGTATGTGGGAATCAATGAATATTGATAATGAATTTGTTTTTGAACCTTTTGCTGCCACTATGGGTCTAAAAGGAGGCTTTATAATATCCTTATGTATTTTTGGTATTCCAAAAAATATAGGGATTCTAGGAAATGTAATACATAAAAAGCCATATTCACTGGGACTGATTCTTTGTTCCACTAAATATTCCTCTAAGTAACTATTAATTCTGGAATGTGCAATGTTTATTTGATTTTTAGAAATTTCACAATATGTATTTTCATCCATCAACAGTTTCTTCATAACAGCAGAATATTCTTCACTTTTGAAAATAGCAATACCACCACCTTTATCTGGAACCATGATACGAATGTTGTAGTCTTTTCTAAGTTCACTTAAAAGTTTGTATTCATTCTTAGTTAGGTTCCAATGTTCTGACTTATGATGATGTTTAAATTCGTAATAAATGTCTTCCATAACTAATTTTTCATAGGTTTCCAGTAGTGGATGTAGGGGTGGGTTAAAAATGCTTCTTTTCTTTATTTTGTCTACCAATTCAATTTGATACATATCATTATCTTGTGTAGGTTCAAAAAGTATCTTTAAGTTTAATTTTCTCACAAATAACTTTAAAGCCTCTATATTTTCAACCAGATCACCACTATGTGTAGGGATGAACTTGATACCCTTTGAAAACAAGTTAAAATGATTGTCAGTGATGATTAAATCTGAATAGTTGTATATAGTGAACCCATCTCTTTTGTATACTATGTTTTCTTTTGATGGAATGATGCTAGTAGAATTGTTAGATTCTAAAACGCATTCATGCGATGAGTGAATTGGTTCTTTTTCTGGGGGTAGTAAGTTCTGTTGTACTCCCCCTTCTTGTTGTAATACTGTGCCAGTCTCTCGGAGCGCCTGAGAGAGGGAAAATCCCTGTCATCCAAATTGTCTATGCTAATTCCCTCCTCCACCCATTCATCTGTTTGCCCAACATATGGGTCCCTAGAGGGGGAAGAAAATCTTTGTGGAAAACTGGTATTGTCATGTCTGTATTGTTGATTACCAAATTTATTTCTAGTAGAAGAAATGTAAGGTGATTTGTAGTTTTTATTGATGTAAACTGTATTATCCTGATAGTTTTTTTGATCCCTCATAATTTTTCTTTTTTTCTTTTGAAAAATATTGAAACACCTATTCTCCACCCTGTCCAACATTTTGAAATACATAGTGCTGTGATGAGAAAATACTAGGTCATTTCTGATTATGTTGTCCAAACTCTGTACATGTTTGAAAACTTGTTCTTTTTGTACCTCAAAATAGTGCACAGTTTTCCTTAACAGACCTAAACCAACTTCGTTAAAATAATCACAGAAATCAGTCATCACATTTTCTGAGTAATCTATACCAAATGGAAACTTGAAAATTCTAAGCCCTTGTGGCACTATTTTTAACTCTATACGTTGTTTTAAATAAGCAATGTCAATCTGCAGACTTTTTAATTTAAACAGTCTTTTTTCCATAGAGAAAATTAAGTCCTTTAGAGAAGCATTTTCATGCTCCTTGCCCGTATGTTGAACATCCGGACCAATAGAATTAACATTGTCACTGGCAGAAAAATAGTATTTTTTAGAAAATACTTTGTCAAATCTGCTGGTAGCCTCTTGTTGGGAAACTGTAACTGGACGAATACCCTGTGTACCACTACCATCATTGTCAACCAAGTTATGATTAGAAAGTCTATCTTGATTAACAACTGGCAAAAAAACAGTACCTGATTTTGGACGAACAACTCCGTTTGCTTGCGCTTGAGTAATGTGTCCCGTTTCAAACATAATCGGGGATGTAACCACTTCAATACGTTGACCATTGGAAATCTCTTTTGTGCCATGTGAACTATTAGAACAAATGTTTTTTGCAGCACCGTCCTGAAAACCTTGTTTTTCCGCTTCGGAATTACTGTGGACCATTCTAACTTGGCTAACCAAGTTAGATTAATGAAACGGAAGTCCCATACCGTTGGTGTGTTGAGCACCGTAACCTGGAGGCACGAACACGTTCCGCTCACCCATAAAGGAAGGAATATTGATGTCACAACTGTTTTTGGGCGTTAAAAGATCCAAAAGCTTGGTTAGTTCACCTTTCAGTTGGGAGAGTTCTCCCCTCAGTTCCTTGATCTCAGCCCCATGATCCTCGGTGAGCGTAGTGCTGGATAAATTAGGTAAATGAAGTTCCCCAGAAGTATCCATGGTTCAAAATGTAACAAGTGTAAACCACAATAGAAACGAGCAGAACTGTTGAATAAATCCAATGAACCAGGAAACCAGGACATAAAGTAGAAAGTTTAAAACGAACATCCGTTTATTATAACAATAAAATTGACAGTTTTTGACAGTTTGAGCGCTTTCATCTCATGATAGAGACTTCATCAGAAACAATTATCTTTGTTTAATTAACTTTATATAACTCTCAAATTAATGACATCATACCTTCACAATTAACATTTAAAAAGACATCTACCTAGAATTGGTTACCAACAATAGTGAGTGTGTTTAGTGCAAAAGACTTGTTATATTTGATGTAAGAATAAAACTTTATAAATGAGTAAAAAATGGCACAAAAGTATAAAAGTATGAAAGTATTAAATATTGTATATAAATATGTTGCCGTAAAAACTTACGAAAATACCTGATATTCCTGTTTTGGTTGTTAGAATATTTTTTAAAAATATATGAATATATACAACATAAATATACTTTACTAATAATTTTAAAAATATATATTAATTCATTCTAAAACTAAAATTTCTTAATACTTAGTATAATGTGATTAGCAAGTATATATTTATATGTTAAAAACATTAAATTAAACTACTGGAAACCTATGAAAAATTAGTTATGGAAGACATTTATTACGAATTTAAACATCATCATAAGTCAGAACATTGGAACCTAACTAAGAATGAATACAAACTTTTAAGTGAACTTAGAAAAGACTACAACATTCGTATCATGGTTCCAGATAAAGGTGGTGGTATTGCTATTTTCAAAAGTGAAGAATATTCTGCTGTTATGAAGAAACTGTTGATGGATGAAAATACATATTGTGAAATTTCTAAAAATCAAATAAACATTGCACATTCCAGAATTAATAGTTACTTAGAGGAATATTTAGTGGAACAAAGAATCAGTCCCAGTGAATATGACTTTTTATGTATTAAATTTCCTAGAATCCCTATATTTTTTGGAATACCAAAAATACATAAGGATATTATAAAGCCTCCTTTTAGACCCATAGTGGCAGCAAAAGGTTCAAAAACAAATTCATTATCAATATTCATTGATTCCCACATACAACATGTGGTCAAAAAGACTTCTCACCTACTAAAGGATTCTTGGGAATTTTTGACAAGTATTAAACAGGATTTATTTCAAGAGAACGTCTTATTTCTAACTATTGATGTTAGAGATTTATTCACATGTATTCCCAAAGATGAAGGGATGGCATTGTTCGAAGAGGTACTTTTTAAACATTCTGACCTTGGGAATGACAAAATTCTACTAATTTGTGAACTGATGAACCTAGTCCTTGATAACAACTTTTTATGTTTCGAAGGAAAATTTTACAAACAAGTTACTGGCGTCCCTATGGCTACCTGTTCACCGGTATATTCAAACTTGGTCCTACTGGGTTGGGAAACACAGTTTGTATTCAACAGCCAATTTTGGCCCTATATTAAGTTATATCTTCGATATCTGGACGACATCTTCATTTTGTGGGGGGGAAGTGAAGAGGAAATTACCAATTTTTTAAACTATATCAACAATAGTACTTCCTTCCTTTCCTTCACTTTCCAATATAACAACATGGAAATTAACTATCTTGACACCTGTATTTACAAAGACATACCCAACAGGCAATTCAAATCGAAAGTATTCAGGAAAAAAACATTCTGTAATGCTTATTTACATTTCGACAGTTGTCACCCTATATCACAAAAAATCAGTATTATCAAAGGGCAAGCTATTCGAATTGCCAGAATGACTTCTGACATACTAGACTTGCAAGCAGAATTTTTTGTGTTAAAAGAAATGTTTTTGGAAAGGGGGTATCCCCCTGATTTAATCAATTCTACTTTACATAATGTACAGCAATCATGGGGTAAAAAATATATTCCCTTATTAGGATCTTCTGAAAGTAGCAACAACAACAGGGTGAATATACAAGACTTTCACACTACTTGTGTTTTAACACACAACACAAGAACCCCTGCTATCAAAAACATTTTACAAAGAAACTGGAATATTTTGAGAACCAATGATGGCATACACAAAAAGTTGGGAAACACTCCCAGATTTGTCAACAAAGTAGGGTTCAATATGAAACAACTGTTTGAACATAAAAGACCCCTCAATTCCCAAAACAAACGGGGCACAAGAAGATGTGGCATGTGTAACTATTGTTCTTACATCTATACAGAACCCACCATTAGGCTATGTAACACCATGAATAGTATTGTGTTCTTAAAAGATGGTACTTGTAACACCAAGGGAGTGGTATATCTTGCAGTATGTTCTTCTTGTCAACATTTCTATGTTGGCAAGACTGAAAGACTATTCAAAAACAGGATATATGAACACCTTAATGACATTAAAAATCACAAGAATACCAACTCTCTTTATAAACACAGTACATCCTGTGTTGATTTTAAAAAATTCCTTTTTGGTATTTTGGACACTGTTACAACAGATGCTAGGGGTGGAGATTGGAAAAACCTTTTAAAAAAGAAGGAAAGTCAATGGCAGTACAGGTTAGCTTCTATGTTTCCTCCAGGACTAAACGAAACTGTGTCCTTAACACCACTGCTTATAGAGAGAGCTAACAACATCTGAATTATTAATTTAATGTTTTTAACATATAAATATATACTTGCTAATCACATTATACTAAGTATTAAGAAATTTTAGTTTTAGAATGAATTAATATATATTTTTAAAATTATTAGTAAAGTATATTTATGTTGTATATATTCATATATTTTTAAAAAATATTCTAACAACCAAAACAGGAATATCAGGTATTTTCGTAAGTTTTTACGGCAACATATTTATATACAATATTTAATACTTTCATACTTTTATACTTTTGTGCCATTTTTTACTCATTTATAAAGTTTTATTCTTACATCAAATATAACAAGTCTTTTGCACTAAACACACTCACTATTGTTGGTAACCAATTCTAGGTAGATGTCTTTTTAAATGTTAATTGTGAAGGTATGATGTCATTAATTTGAGAGTTATATAAAGTTAATTAAACAAAGATAATTGTTTCTGATGAAGTCTCTATCATGAGATGAAAGCGCTCAAACTGTCAAAAACTGTCAATTTTATTGTTATAATAAACGGATGTTCGTTTTAAACTTTCTACTTTATGTCCTGGTTTCCTGGTTCATTGGATTTATTCAACATTTTAAAACTACCACCATTCTCTACCAGCGATAATGTTTTTTCTAATAGTCCCTTAAAGGAGGCTTCCTTCTTATAGACAATAATGGAATTGTCCTAGTATGGACGAGGTGTCACCATCAAGGTTAAAAATACTCCAATGCTTCTTAATGATTTTTCGAATGTCATAAAAATCAATACTGTATGGTAGAATAAGACCTCTCCCAAAACAAGTGTTACTGTTAGTGGCACCTGTCTGTCTTAATTCCCAACTGGTGCTTAGACGGGTACAGTAAATCTCTTCCAGTCTTTTCTTCTGCACCTCTTCCATAATGTCCCCACAAACTGTTCAGGGTATCCCCTCTTAGTCAACATACTTTGTAATACTCGACACTCAAAGAAATCATCAAGGTCAGACATGATTCTGGCTAATCTGACATACTGCCCCTTCAACAAAGCTTTCTTTTGGTGAATGGGGTGCCAGCTACTGTAGTCATACCTCTCAACCTGGAAACATCAAAACTCTGGACAAAGGCCCATGAAAAAGAGGTACAACTCTGTACGCTGATAACATCAAATTTGCATACATAATTATGTAACCCCCCCCCCGCTCCAATGGAATTGTGGGGTACCAACTTTTAAACGTAAACTGAAGAATACACAACCCAAATATGATCATGAAACACAAAATAAGCAGAAGTACAACAGTGTTTTATTTATATTAATATTTGAACTTGTGCAAAACTAAAATACAATTTTTTATAAAAATAAAATTAACTGCGGCTGCGCTTCAGCCTTCTTCATTAAATAACACAAAATATACACCAGAACTAAACTATTTTATTTATATTATTAACATCCGAACTTGTATAAAACTAAAATACAATTCTATTATATAAAAATAAAATTAACTTGTATTAGACCACTAACCTAATGTGACTAGCCCAGTCAACAAAGGATAAATAAATAAGTGAAAGAAATTATAACACTTTAAATGTTACTTAAGGACAATTTAGATTTGGTTTGATGTTGTATCACTGTACTGAAAGGTATTGCCAAGAGCAGCATCAGGAAGGTAAAGAGGAGACTGTTATGCAGTGGATGAAATAGGAAGAAAGAGAAAGAGTAGGCAAGAAATGAGGAATCCAATATTTATTTATTTAGTTAGTTTACTGGACTAGTCCACTGATCGCAACACACCATTTGCAGGCACAGCCTGGTTAAACAGAACAGAAACAAGTGGACATAGGAAGTGGAGAGGCAGAAGACAGTATAAGGACTACGTCCAACAGTTCCTCATACAAGTTAACATCTTCCTGTGCTAAACCCTTCTTTAATAAAAATTCAGTCACTCACTGAATTTCTATATTCTGGGGTATGGCTGAATATAAATCAATAGTCAAAAATATACCATCAGCTCTAAAATACAACTGGTTAATCATACTTAAAAAAAACTCCAAGAGTCTTCACACATTTGTTTTTTTACCCTTTAACATAGGTTCATAGGTAGGTACTAGGCTATCTGTCCGAGGGCATTTATAAGCCTAGCCAGAGTGTGTCGGCTTTTGCCGCCCCACTGATTAATTAACTGAGACTAGAGCCAATGAAAGTGATCCCAAGGGTGTATTTTCTGTTATACATCCACTCGTCAAGGCTTCTCTTGAAGAGTGTTAGTGAGGGGCTCTGCCTAATGTAGATACGAATTTTGTTCCAAAGCATGGGGAGTCTCTGTGACAGGAATCTATCCCTCGAGCATGTTCTATTTATTGTTGTGGCGAGGTTTAGCTCACTAGAGCGCGTGGCTCGCAGTGACTTGGATTTCTTTAGGTGGAGCATGTCCATCAATTCTGAGTTGGACATGGCTTTGTAAGTCAGGCAGAGATCACCTCTGAGTAAGCGATATGCCACTGAGTACAGCCGGAGTTTTTTCAGTCGGGCTGCATAGGACATATGTTTGAGGCCAGTAATCCTCTTGGTGAGGTGCTTTTGTGGTCTTTCAAGCTGTTGGAAGTGTCTTGTGAGGTACATCCCAAATGGGGCATTGTTCTCTATGATAGGTCTATGATAGGTCTGATGAGTGATGAGTAGAGGGGGCACTATAACCTCTTTATTTCTAGAAGCGAACCGCTTAGTAATTAGATGGGCCACATAGAAGGATTTCCTAACTACTTTGGCAATATGATTGTCAAAGGAGAGATTACTATATACCTGGGTCCCCAGATCTCTTATTACCTCTTCTGTATTAAGCAAAGAGAAAGTGAACGCTACCACCTGAAGGTCCACTTCGTAAACGAACAAGCAGATAGTATGAAAAAACCAGAGACGGACCACCACGATAAGATGAAATGCTGACCAAGTCCTCCTGTGTTTGCCTGTACTTCTGAGAAATATATGCTGAACAGTAGGGGCCCCAGAACAGAGCCTTGCGGGACACAACTTGTGACTGGTTTAGAGTCAGACCTGGAGCCTGCTATTCTTACTGTGTGAGTTCTGTCGGTAAGCCAGTTGGGAACCCATCTTGTGACGTAGGGGTTTATGTTCAGGTTGGTGAGTTTTACTATAATGCCCGAGTGAATGGTGTTGAACGCCTTGGCGAGATCAAGGTAGGCTGTGTGAACCACCTTTCCCTCGTCTATGGCCTTGGTAACTGTCTCGAAGTCAACCAGGTTTAGTAGGCATGATCTGCCCTTAAAGCCAAACTGGGTCGGGTCAAGTGTTTGGAGGTTCCCAGTGTCTTTGTTAATGAGTTCCATGATGATGCGCTCCACAGCCTTGCAGACCAGGCTAGTCAGGCTTATGGGGAGATAGTTACCAGGGTCATTTGTGGCCCCTCCTTTGTGGAGCGGAATAACAATTGCTGTGCGCCATTCTATGGGCACGTAGCTTGTGGAGAGGCTTTGGCTGAACAGCGTGTTTAGGTGGGGGGTTAGTTTGTTCTGTAGCTCGTGCAAGACGCAGCCTGGGACACCATCTGGCCCCATTAATGCTGTGTTTTTGGCTTTTGAAAGGGCTGTTTTCACCTGTGCTTCTGTGACTTCCAGGACACTACACTTTTCCGGTATTGTGGGCCCTTTTGAAAGTGAGAGGGAGGTGAAGTTTGCACTGAATCTATCTGCCAGTATGTTGGCAATATCTGTAGATTCAGTGTATTTTGTGCTATTTTACACTATCTCAGAGCATATCTGCGAGTTGCCACTTAGATTCTTGACATAGCTAAGGAAGGCTTTGTGGTTATCTTTCGAATCCTTGGCTATTTTTCTTTGGAAGTTAGCCTTGGATGATTTTATGAGGGACCTTAATTTCTTACTGATACTGATCAGGGATGTCTTTCCTTCTTGGGATTTGCTTTTTTTCTAAACTAGTTTCCTCCTTTTGTTGTATAACCTGTTTATGGCAGGGGTCCACCAGACTGGTTTCCTTCTCTTAGGGGAGTGGGTCTTGGTTTTGCTAGGAATGGCACAATTCATGCAGCCTTGTAGGTGCTCATAGAGTGCAATTGTAAAGGATTCTGCATCTTGGGCAGTGTTATTCTTTAGCGTGGGGGCTGTGAAACTTAAAACCTCTGCCTTAAGTAAGGTGAAGTTTGCTTTAGAAAAGTTTTTCACTGTGGTTTCCTTGGTTGGGGGTGGTGGTGGGGTGTGGACATCCAGGGTGATTAGTTTATGGTCTGATCTAACCAGTGACAGGTTGACCTCTGGTACGGAGCACCTGTCGCCCATGTTGGTGATGACCAGGTCCAATATGTTGTGGCCTCTGGTAGGGGAGTTTACCAGCTGATCCAGGGCATTTCAGTTGATAAATTTCAGGAAGCGCTGAGCCTGGGAGTTTGTACTCAAGTAGTTTTCCCAGTTTATGATAGGATAATTGAAATCTCCCAAGATCAGGGTGTTCGGTAGGACCTTCATGTTTTCCAGTGTCTCCAGAAAGGCGGAGTGGTGGTCCTGGGTCATGGAGGGTGATTTGTAGCAGGCCACAATTTGCACTGCAGATTTGCCGGATGTTAGTTGCACATGGATGATCTCAGCTGTATCATGCTGCGTCACTAACCTGGAGGTGTGGGTATCCTTGACGAATATGGATACACCCCCCTCCTTTACAGATCTTTCTATTTATAATTCATGCATTTAGCACAAGTATAAGTAAATTAATTTCTCCTGTCCCCAATAGGATGCATAGGTGGATTATTTAAATCCTTGTGGAGTTTATGAACTTTAGATATAACAGGAGTCATCGGGGCTGCCATACATAAATAATTATAAAGCCTGGCCAGATATAGTAGTATAAATACCCCCTTGGGTCTCCACTGAAAAGAAGCTACTAGTCTAGTGGAACTAACCCGGTCATCAAAAAGGAAAAAAGTGTCCCACTTACTATCCCCAAATACCTGCAAATCCATTGCCAAAAACATTCTCTTTTCTAAGCTAAAATATGCACTACCACTACTCAGCATGCACTCCATCTATAATTGTTAAAAACTACAAACAGAAGAATTAAAGACTGGTTAGCTAGGAGATAAAAATGTACCTAAGAAAACACCATCTTGATATACCCACTAGTATCTATAGCAAAGCCTGTGTTTATAGGCTTGAAAGAATGCAGAAAACATTTACAAGAAAAATGACAGTCTTGGTGGTCTGATACATAATGCTAGATTAAAGAAATTAAATTTACATTTTGCTGTGTACAGACAAACGAAGTAGAATACTATTCTTTTAATGAAAATATTAGATTGGTGAATGGTGCTACATTCATGACCACTGCAGCAATATTACGACTAGAATGTATTGGTCGAGTTACCCACTGCTTCTACAAATTAAGAAAATAGCAGCATTTTTACAAGAGTAACAACAGATTGTGGAATGCTTGGTTACATTACACAGAGTATCTTCCTCTCTTGGCTTTTTTTCTTTACAAGTTTAGATAACAAGGTGTGCCAAAACCAGTACACTGACCAGTAGTCACAAACACACATGGGGGAGGGGGCTCTGCAAATCTCTAAATTACAAATATGAAAATCTTGCATGCAACTCAAAAATTTTCTTGCACCCATCTCACAGATGACTTATAACAATTACTACACATTACCTTTGGAGACTGAACAATTCAATTTTACAAGGCACATAGGTACACTAAACATCACGTAAGTGAGAACAGCACTACATACACACAAAATAACTTATCTCCTCTTAAAGGACAACGGCGCCCTCAGACTCAAAAAACATATTAATTTCATCATGGTTTGATGTTTCCTACATTTTAATAGCACTCAGACTATTTTGAGCTTTTTAGATATTTTTAGATGCAATTTCTGACTCTGACCACATGGGGTCTGGCATATTGAAAAAATTCAGACTGTTTACTCTGCCTCTAAGTATCCCAGAATGCATTATTTGTCTCCAAAAAATTGCATCAGATCTGCCACGTTTTGCCTTAAGCTGCTGTCACTTCATTGACTTAACAGGCTTTCACTGCAGTCTTAAAATCCCCTACTTTTGGTTAAAATGTTATCCTTTTCAATGACCACTTAAAACACAAGCAGTGCAAATGCTACAGAACAGAACTGAAAGGTGCATTTTCTAGCTCTTTCATCTTAGAAATGCTAAATTGCTTTCTTTTGTGAAGGCTGAAATCTAGCTCTTCAAGGAATCTCCCCTCCCACTTCACACCTACCTTCCCTAGCTGTCAAAGAGCCAAGGGTAATTTGACCCATTATCTGCATGTGATTGACAGCTCATCACAGCAGGTGACCAGAGTAATGCACTGTTTGCTTGTCAGCCTTTTCCTCCTTACAGTGGGAGACTTTTTGTTGCACTACTCCTGTCAAATTTAAAACCCAGCTACATAGCACTGGCAATAATCCCTGCTTTGCAAAGCAATCTGCCACTTATTTCCCTTCCTGTTTAAATAGCTAACAAATGATGCACTATAAACTTGAAATATTTTAGACTTGCATGACAGCACCCACATGCTTTTTTGAGTCAATATTTTAAAAAAATTATGGTAGTGCATACACACACGCAGACACACACACACTGCTTTACTTCTACAATGATTTAGATTTTATTTTTACATTTTATAGCAGTGTACTAACCAAGCACAGAAATCTGGTTCAAAAGCAAGGATAAATTGATCCTGAAATACCTATGAACCTCAGCGCAAGAAATTAGGACAAAGCCATACATAGAAGTGGGACAAAGGCACAAACTGAAAAGCGCAGTCCGGGTCTGAACTGTCTGCAAACAGCTACAGTTAACTTTGAGTATGTGTCTACCTGTTTGAGCCAATATTAATTTTCCCCTGGAGAGCACTCTGCTTTGGCTTGTAAGCAGCCCCCCCACACACACACACACATATTCCACTTTCTCTTATTCCCTTCTGTTAGCAAATAGTATCCGCCATAACTCATCAATACTGTGTGTTTGTAAATTTAAACTATGACCACAGTAGCCTACTGATAACAAGGTTATCCTGTTTTTCCACCTGAGAAATTAAGAAATGACTTAGTTTCAGAGCAGTCCTTGGTCAATTGTGATTGTTTCTTAACACATACTTGCCTTTGCTTTGTAATTGTTTCCAGCCCCCTCATACGAGCAACTAACAGGGTCTCTACCCGCTTTACTCCCCACCCTGCCCCCCTATTCCCTCCCGCCCCAGGTGGTCCCACCTTTATTGGACTCAAAACCCCTCCCATCTTTCCAACCACAGCGCTAACCCAACACTACCTCCTCCATCTTCCCACTACTATCACACCTCAACTAACATGTGCCAGCATACCTTACCTATGCTCACTGCATGCACTCTCCTTGCCTATCTTACATCCTACTAAAGCTCCATCATTCCCCCACTCAACCACTACCACTGTACTACTACTCACACCACCACTCATGTCTCACCCACACTCAACTCCCCTCCCACCAGCTCAAGAACCATCCCTATGCACCCCCCCCACATATTCTACCAACTATATTACTCACACAAACATAAAGCAGCCCTACAACTTAACATAGTAACCCTCCCAGCATACCTAGTACCCACAGAGCACAATCATAAAGTTTTCCTTATAAACAAACACATTCAAAAACTGAGAAAACTAATAATCTCATGCATATCAAAACTAGCCCTAAGTGGAGACATCCACCCCAACCAATTACTGCCCCGTAGCTATTCTCTCTCCACTCTCCAAAATACTAGAGAGACGCATACACTCTCCGGTCTCAGACTACCTCCTTACTAACATCCTTTCCAGTACTCAGCATGGTTTCTGACCAAACCATAGCACCACCACTGCCTTACTCTCCTTTACTAACACTATCCTTCAGCATAAAAACAATGGCTATCTCTCCTCTGCTACTTTCCTAGACCTATCTAAAGCAATTGACATGGTCCCACACAAACAACTTATCTCTGTCCTCAATAACCTATCCTTCTCACAATCAGTCACCAACTGGTTTCAGATTTACCTGTCTGACCGCCAACAATCCGTTGTATGGCAGAATGACATCTCCCCAACTATCTGTCTCCATAGGGGTTCCCCAAGGATCCATCATTGGAGCCCTACTCTTCTCTGTTTACACCAATAATCTAGCCTCTGCCACCAAACATGGCACACTCATACAATATGCAGATGACTCAACCATCATCTGCTTAGCCCAGTCCCTACCGAAACTGCAAAAAGTCACACAGGAAGCCTTTTCCTCTGTTGAAACATGGTTATCCGATGCCCAATTAATACTCAACCGAAACAGAACTAAACTACTCATCTTCCAACCCACCAAACATACTCAAAACAACTCTCACTTTAACATCACAGCAAAAGACAACACCACTATATACCCAACTGAACACACCAAATTGCTAGGAGTGGAAACAGAAAATAAACTAATATTTGACATTCACATATCCATGACCATAAAAAAAGTCCACAAAAAACTAGGAGCATTATACAGAAAAGAGCAATTTCTCACCAAAGCAGCAAAGATTTCAATAGCAAATTCCCACCTTATCTCCACCCTACTTTATGCCTCTCCAATATATACCAACCTAAGGCAATGTGGTCTAAACAAGCTAGAGACCTGCTACAACAAAAATCGCCAAATTCGCCACTGGGGCATCCTATCGTAGTCACCACTGTCTCTCACTTGCTGAACTGGGCTGGCTTGAACTCCCTCACCTGCTTCAGTGGTTATCAACTCTCACTCGCCCACAAACTAGTAAACCATCCACTAAATGTCCCATCCCTCCAGAATCTACTCCAACCCTAATCGCACCACCAGACCACTAAGATCCAGCAACAAAAATCACTTGCAGATCACTAAAGCCAATAACGCTGCTGGTGAAGCACTATTCTCTTGCGCCATAGCCAAATTATGGAACTCACTCCCACCCACAATTACCTCCGTACCATCATGCACCCACTTCAAAACTTTATTAAAAGCAACTAAAACATGCTGGCTATGCCCTTGCAACTCCCAGTCTAATATCATCCACCCCATCCAACCACTACCTTTCTTTCCACTCCACTAACTACCTTGATTATAGCAAGCTCAGATGCTCATAAGCCTAGTACTTATTATACAGCAGGAACTTCTCATTGTAACATTTGTTAATGTCTGTTATGTACTTCACAGATAAAGATTCTATTCGTCTATTGATGTACTATGTTCTTCATCTGTAAATATGTTGTAAGTAAGTGCTATGTTAAATTGTTAATCATTATAATCCAATGTAACTACTGTCTATTTTACTGTGGAGCTTTTCTCCCCGGCCTACGCTATAAATAGACCTATGTCCAGTCTGACACTCCCGGTCAACAAATATAAATAAATAAATAAATAAAATAAATAAATAAATAGAAGTATGATTATTGCTCCTATCAAATTAGGAAAGATTATGAAATAGTAGGTCTTGCATTAGTATGAATTTTCAAAAGGGTATGAAATCTGAAACTTAAATGTCTGTCATTGATTTCATTCTTCAGTCTCTAATGATTTGGCAGCAATTGTCCCAAAAAAAAAAAAAAAAAAAATTGATTCAAAAAGATAATAGCCACACAATACAGCTGGTAACCTGTCAAAGAAGGGGCTCCTTTTAATATTAGCACTACTAACTTGAACATCTGACAAAATAAAAAAAAACATGCATTTATGAAATGAAAGTTATCCCTAACTAGATTATTACAGTTAATGGTAAACCCTCCATGTTTTCTTCCAAAATAGCAATTTCTGGGGAGGGATCATTAGGGGAAGAGCAACATTTTGAGCCAAGTTCAGGGACAGTTGAGAGGTTGGGATATGCCTAATTCTAAAAAAGCAATTAATTTGCATGTACCTAGCAACCTGTTAATGCAGGAAATCTGGACAAGGCAAAATATATGTGGGGGGACATCAAAACAGTACAAAAAATTGATCTTGTATAAACTGAGAGAGCTGATCGAATAACAGGTCTTGCTTTAGCATGCATTTTTCTGAAGGTTATGAAGGCAGAAACTCAGGGTCTCATTTAGTGACTTTATTCCGAAAGAGTTTGACTGAAAACCACAAAAATTGAGACTAACAATCCAAAAATAAGAAGCCTTGCTTGCAGTCACACACACACACACTCTTACCCCTTTGCTTGCAGTCACACACACGCACTCTTGCCCCCTTGCTTGCAGTCACACACACGCACTCTTGCCCCCTTGCTTGTAGTCACACACACTCTTGCCCCCTTGCTTGCAGTCACACACACACTCTTGCCCCCTTGCTTGCAGTCACACACACTTGCCCCCTTGCTTGCAGTCACACACACTTGCCCCTTGCTTGCAGTCACACACACTTGCCCCCTTGCTTGCAGTCACACACACACACACACACACTACTGCCCCCTTGCTTGCAGTCACACACACATGCACACTATTGCCCCCTTGCTTGCAGTCACATGCACACACTTGCCCCCTTGCGGGGACACACACACACACACACACACACACACACACACACACTTGCCCCCTTGCGGACACACACACACACACACACACACACTCGACCTTGCTTGCAGTCAGAATCTGGACATTGCAACAGCACTGAAACAGACATTCAAAGATAACACATGTAGCCAGTGGCAGTCTAAGTTTCACTTTCAGTTAGTGATATTTTAAAATTCTCAGACCCTTTGCACATGAGAAATGCACATGTTGTTGAATACACCTTCCTGATTGTATATAATTATATTCCTTGTACAATGCAGTCCAGTTTTAGTGGGTGTTCTATATTTACTGTTTCAAACATTTTTCCTGAAAACAGTGCAACAAAATGCATGCACCAATAATGACAATACTGCCCAATTCTGAATATTTCCATCACAAGTCTAGTCAGACTTCTACAGTCCACCAGTATCAGTACATACGCACAATTTCTGAAGCAGTAAACGTCCTGTAATTAATTCCACATTAAAGTGATCTGTAACTAATGAAGCGGTTGCTGCTAGCCAAAAATTAGATGTCATGTCATCAACAAATAATGTCATAGTTGCCCTTTTTGAATAATTTACTTATCTTACACAAGAACAATAAGCTGGTAATACTGCAGTAGGGAATGGATGACAATCTTCTTCACCAGAAAGGAGTGCATCATCCACCCCATTTGCAATGCAGTACAGTTTCACAAATGCATCTATGTGAGTAGAAACCACAGCCTTCTGCATCAAAAGCAAACAACCTGTTGTGATATTAGCAAAGCAAGCAGACATAAGCAGCACTAATAATTGTTGCAGCCCTGCATCTCTCAGCTCACTGTAAAATCTACTCAATCAGTTGTATCTATGAACTTCACAGCACAAGAAATCTTGAAAGAGGCAAAATTTCCCCCTTGCTTGCAGTCACACACACACAAACACACACTTAACCCTTGCTTGCAGTCTCACACACTTGCCCCCTTGCTTGCAGTCTCACACACACACTTGCCCCCTTGCTTGCAGTCTCACACACACACTTGCCCCCTTGCTTGCAGTCTCACACACACACTTGCCCCCTTGCTTGCAGTCTCACACACACACAATTGCCCCCTTGCTTGCAGTCTCACACACACACAATTGCCCCCTTGCTTGCAGTCTCACACACACACAATTGCCCCCTTGCTTTCAGTCTCACACACACACAATTGCCCCCTTGCTTTCAGTCTCACACACACACAATTGCCCCCTTGCTTTCATGCCCCCTTGCTTGCAGTCTCACACACACACTTGCCCCCTTGCTTGCAGTCTCACACACACACTTGCCCCCTTGCTTGCAGTCTCACACACACACAATTGCCCCTTGCTTGGAGTCTCACACACACAATTGCCCCCTTGCTTTCAGTCTCACACACACACAATTTCCCCCTTGCTTTCAGTCTCACACACACACAATTGCCCCCTTGCTTTCATGCCCCCTTGCTTGCAGTCTCACACACACACTTGCCCCTTGCTTGCAGTCTCACACACAAACCTGCCCCTTGCTTGCAGTCTCACACACACACACTTGCCCCTTTCTTGCAATCACACACACACACTTGCCCCTTGCTTGCAGTCTCACACACACTTGCCCCTTGCTTGCAGTCTCACACACACACAATTGCCCCTTGCTTGCAGTCTCACACACACACAATTGCCCCTTGCTTGCAGTCTCACACACACACAATTGCCCCCTTGCTTTCAGTCTCACACACACAATTGCCCCCTTGCTTTCAGTCTCACACACACACATGCCCCTTGCCCCCTTGCTTGCAGTCTCACACACACACTTGCCCCCTTGCTTGCAGTCTCATACACACACTTGCCCCCTTGCTTGCAGTCTCACACACACACACAATTGCCCCCTTGCTTGCAGTCTCACACACACACAATTGCCCCCTTGCTTGCAGTCTCACACACACACAATTACCCCCTTGCTTTCAGTCTCACACACACACAATTGCCCCCTTGCTTTCAGTCTCACACACACACAATTGCCCCCTTGCTTTCAGTCTCACACACACACACACACACACACACACACACACACACACACACACACACACACACACACAATTGCCCCCCTTGTTTTCAGTCTCACACACACACACACACACAATTGCCCCCTTGCTTGAGGTCAAACACACACACACAATTGCCCCCTTGCTTGCGGTCAAACACACAATTGCCCCCTTGCTTGCGGTGTCACACACACAATTGCCCCCTTTGCTTGCGGTCACACACACACTTGCCCCCTTGCTTTTAGGTCACATACACACACACACAAACTTGCCGCTTGCTTGCATTCACACACACACACACACACACACACACACACACACACACACACACACACACACTTGCCCCTTGCTGTATCCTATGGACATTAGAAGGCCTCCAGCTGAAGGCACTACATATGTTACCTGTATTTTTTAGCAAGTTCCTCCTCCTATTTTATTTCTTCTCACTCAGAGCCCCTACCATGATAGTGCTATCCCTGGCCACAAAAAAAAATGGTTGCAAGGCATGTACTTCACTACCAGAAAACTGAGATCAGAAAAGCTTACCAGCCTTAGAGATTTTATCAGACTTTGCTTCTCAGTGGCTTGTGTGCTATACTCACTCACAAAATGTTATATTAACAGGCAGAATATCACTTTGCAGACTAAAGAAATAGTATTTTGTCTACCAAACTTTATAACAAAGTCAAAAAATATATGCCATGCTGATTCCATTATTTCAATAGGAATTGGCAGCAACTCTCACTCAAGGCATGCTGCTTAGCAGCTTTACAATGACTAAGCTGCTGTGCTTGTACAAGCAGCAAAATTCCTCATTTCCTTTCCCATCTATCTTCTATTTCTCTCTTATTTCCCTTACGTTTTTCATTAATTTAAAAACAAAACACGCAGGCTCAAAGAATATGATACCAACCGTGACATTAATCTTACAAGAACCTGCGCTCTATGTGTAACTGAGCATTTGTCTGAGGCTACTTCTAAACTATGGACACATACTGATGGACAAAATGTTGAACCTCTATATTGCCTACATCACTGTAGATTTACCTGCTATAATAATCTTACATGGGAACCCAGAAATGCACTTAGCTTAGTTGCATGAAACAAGTATAGCTGCAGAAACCACCCCTGGACTACTACCACTCTCTTGCTGACTATTCATAAGTATGTTTACAGGCTGCAGAATTACTCAATAAATAAGTTTTATGCCTAATGGCTCCAGCGTCCACATTAAAATAATTTCATTACCCAGCTAACTGGAAAAAAAAAAGGTATTATTCAGCTGTGGCAAAGTTTCAATCAGGTAGCAGGTTTGATGGCACACACACTAAAACGGAGCAAGCACAGTAGCATAACAAATAAAACGGAGCAAGCCCAGCAGCATAACCAATAAAATGGATTACTAATATTAAAAAAAAAATAAAAAACATGACAAGACTGAAACGCGAAGCTCAACAACAGAAACAAACAGCTGAAAACATTACAAAACATCTGCAGCATGCAATCACGAAGTACGAGGCATCAACAAACTAAAGAAAACCAAATACAGCTACAAATACAGCAAGGTTTTAAAAAAAAACACCAGCAACCACAATCGCGAAGCACAAGGCATCAACTAAAGAAAACCAAATATAGCTACAAATACAGCATCGTTTTTAAAAAACACCAGCAAGCAACTAAAAACACTACACACTAATACAATTACTACAAGCAGCAATACACTTACTTTAGAAAAAAACCCAAAGGCAGCAAGCACAGAAACACAGGCCGACTCAAAAATACAAAAGACACCAGCATTAAACATAACCAGGGAAATATAAACCCTGGATCAAAACGAAAATAAGTAGGCTAAGCTAAAAATGCAGCTGCGAAAGGGAAGCACGTGTCACCCTTACAAACAGAAAAAGATTAACTCCACTAATGTGCAATTAAAAACTTGGGAGGACACAATATAAGGGCTAGGGAGGCATAGAAACAGGGACAGATTACATTTAGGATACACTATTAAGAAGTAATAAGTAATAAGACTTACCTTACTTATGAAGTACCAAAACGCTGGTGAAGAAGTGCTTCACATGAATAGAGTCGACCAGATTTGCTAACACAGAAAAGGAGTTCCACACAGCACCTAGTCCATTTATTAGGTTAACAGTGGGCTGGGAAAGGCAGTGTTGACATCACAATGTGGGAGGATCACAGGGATTCTGTACAGCATGCAAATAAGGCAGTGTTTACGTCACTTTGGGGGAGGAAACCTCCCAGGATCTTCAGCAAGAGCTATGGCAGATGTGACATCATTATTTAAGAGACGACTAGACAGTTTTCATCTTGGTTTTAAAACTGAAAGTCAAACAGTACGGAAAAGTATGAAGCCTAAGCAGTAAAAGAGAATAGTGGATTTTTTTTTAAAGCTGCAGTTATGTTTTTTTGAGGCTATATCACATAACAGGATTTTAGAGAGACATCAGGTAGAGATATTTGATTTGATATCCTGTTGTTTTCCTTTAAGAAACAGGCCTACATGATCCACCTAAAACAGTACACCACAACTGACTAACAAGGAAAGGATGCAGGCAGTCTACTTCCCTCTTGTAAAGTAACAATCAATTCGGGAAAGGGGGAAAACGCCACATAAGCACCATTACAAAAATAAGGATCATTTGGAAGTTTGGGGGGCCCCTAAAAGAAGTGGTATCAAATATTTTCTATCAAATAAAGTTTGTATTCACAATAAGCTCACAAGAAAGAAACAAAAACAACTTCCGTTAAACTGTGTTAACACATGGTAAGAAAGAGACTAGGTGCTTATAACCCTCCTAAAGGAGCAGCACACACTGCAGCCTTTTACATTTACAGTGTGCTGTTTGTAAAAGTAGCCCATGGCTTAAAACAATAGTGCTGCCTCAGTACTACAGTTCAGATCCAAAACTGCGCACTATGAAATACAAAAAGTGTTTTAGTACATCACCAATACGTATCTATTTTTTCCCTTTGACGATTTAACATCAGTCATGCTCTACAGAAGAAACCTGTTAAATATAACTTATCCATCAGAAGAACCACAATACAAGTTAAACAATACAACAGCACAGTAGGATCGCACCATGATAATGTCACAGTTACACTGGCCTAGAAGGTACGTCACTATTAACTCAATAAATACGGCAAGTTTCCTTTCTTTTATTTTGGGCAAGTCGTGATGCTGTGTGGTACGACTTCACTTCACAGTGTATATCCCGAACAATAATGCTGCAGTAAGTGCTCGATAATAATTAAGCCCAGTTAAAAATACAGCACACAGGAAATAGTTATTGTACCTGTACCTCTTGCAGTTTGAAGGCCAGCTGCACTACAAAGTCCCTGCACTCTTGCCATGCCATTGATCTTGGAAGCCTCTTGAACGGACAATCCACTGACTGGTGTGTGTGTGTGTGTGTGTGTGTGTGTGTGTGTCAGTGTGCGTGTGTGTGTGTCAGTGTGCGTGTGTGTGTGTGTGCGTGTGTGTGTGTGTGTGTGTGTGTGTGTGTGTGTGTGTGTGTCCCAGGCGGCCATCCCTCTCTGAATGTGTCTGGGAAGAGAAGAGCTGCTGCAGCGTATGAGACATGACTCCGGCTGACAAAAACAAACACGTCACACACTCAGCCGCCCTCAGCTCAATTCCGACAGGCTGGCAAGCTGCTTAGAATGCTGACATCATCGTACATATCTCTGCACGTGATGACGTCATCCAAAAAAAAAAGAAAAAAAAAAGAGGGACAAAAAAGTAAAAAAAAAAAAAAAAAAAAAGGCTAGGAAATTTGGGAATTATGGGGGACACTCAGGAACTCATGGCTCCCATTAGTTGGGCCTCAAAACCGGTAAAAAATTGAGGAATTCGGTATGGTTGAGAGGTATGACTGTAGTGCAAAAGCGAGTTGGAGTAGCTGGATTTTCTATATAAAAAAGATGAAAAAACTTTTTTTTATTATAATCCTTTTTTAATGTCACATCTAATTAATTGAGTCAGTCCTTGTCCATGCTCATAGTGAACTTTAAAAAAGTAGTAGTGTTGTTAATAAATTCAAAGAAGTCACCCAACCTATTGTCAAGGTAGCGTCCATAAAGTGTCCAAGAGTTTTTATAACGTGAATCCAAAATATAATAGTCCTCCCATTGCGACAAAACTATGTTTGCAACCACCAGGACGTAACACTCCCCCATTACTACCCTCTATGTCTGCCTGAAAAGTTGTCCTTCAAAAACCAGAAAGTTGTTTTCCAAAACCAATTCCATACAAGTTCTTAATGTAAGGATAGTGTTGTGATCAAAGTCAGTATTACTACACAAAAAAATCATAGAACCATTCTAGCCCTTGTTTATGTGAAACCACTGAAAATAAGTCACAGATGTCAATAGTGACCATTAACAAATTGTCATCATACATTTCCTGTCTTATCTTTGACAGAAAATCCCATGAATCCTTAAACAGGTAAGGACGATGGTCTAAGACATGCTTAACTTTAAAATCAATAAACTTAGCTAAACAAAAAGTCTTGGATGCCTATACTACTGGACGAAGTGGGGGTCTGGTGATACATATATGTATTTTAGGGATCCCGAATATGGTAGGGATCCACAGATGTGGAGTTGCGAAGAAAGAATGGTGATCTAAAGTGATCTGTCCATTTAACAGTAGGTCGTCCAGGACAAGATCTACATTTCTTTAAGTTACATTCAATTCGTTACGGGACACTTCAACATAGGTGTCACTGGCCAAAATTTCTAGCAACCTATTGGTGTAATCGTCCACATCCATTATCACCAAACCCCCACCCTTGTCCGGTTTCATAACCCTAATCTGCTTATTAGAAATAATCTGTTGCAACAAACTAGTTTAATCTACAGTAAGGTTGTTTAACTCATGTCCCGTTGTTTGTCTAGGGAGATTCCTAATATCTATTTCACTTAACTTTTCAAAAAGATGAACCAAACCGTGTACAGGGGGAAAAGAAAGTACTAGGCATTTTTAAATTCTGTCATAGGCATTTCCCCATTGTTCTTAAAGTATAGGGCTAAATTAATCTCCCTACAATAAATTTTAAGTTGTAATAAGAGTCTCAAACAAACTGAGCAAAATTAAGTCTCTTCTCAAACAAATCGGCCCAGTCAGTACCAATAGAAGCTTGACTCAAATATAGATTTAAAAATCGTTTCTAGTATTGGCCACAATGTCACAACAATCATTCCCTTCTATATTGTCCATTATTAATCAATTCCTACTGTAAAAGGAATTGTTCTGGTTCCTTCTCCACCCTCTCCCCCTCGAGAAACCTGATTGTGGTTGCAGGACCTGCCTCACATTGTTCTGTCCCCCACCCCTCTGATTCAATATTCTTTGTGATCTCCTCACAGGTGGGTTCCCTAAAGGGTCAAGCTCACTATTATTGTCATTGCTCAAATCGTTATTCACATCATCCATTTCATTACTAGCCTCCCCCGTCCAATAATTACTCTGTTGTCCTAAAGACGGATCAGGGTAAGCCTTCCCACTATCATAATTAGTCTTGTCCCAAATCAGTTTCTTATCTTTGTTTTAAGTTCAGTAATCAATTTGTCAACATTCTCAATGGCTGCTTTATAGTTATTAAACTTTTGTTCAAACAATAAATCAGACTTAATGCTACCATCAAGCTTACAAATGCCATTATTCAAAATAGCAATTTTCCTCACATTGTCAGCAATTAAGACCTTTAACAATTCACATCCTTGCCTGTTGAAAAGAGCAATTAAGTCCCGATCTAGCAAAGAGTGCTTGATTAACCCCGTGGGGTACTACAACAAGCATAACCCCTTCGGCACTTGTTAACGCCTAAGGCACTCGTTCAGGTAACAGTTCTCCAAATGTAGCTTCATAGATTGAAAAAAACAGTTGTCGGAAATTATTAATTTATACATCTAAGTTACCATTACGTCCACTAGCACGTTTCGGAACCCCATAGTACATATCTTCTCAACCATTCTGAAACCGAAAACGTAGTTGTGTTTGAACTACTTGTGTCAGTAAGAAATAGAGCTAGTGCTATTTAAGTTTAAAGGCACAGTGTCCCTTTGTTTGTTTCTGTCCGAATTAGGAATTCTCTGAGCAGGGGTAATGAAGGACATATCCAATTATTAAGAGGAGTTAACCATAACCTCTCCATCCATTCCATTGCTGTTCCAGTTAATAAAACCATCCACCTTCGTTGTTAAATCAGCAACCACAGTAGACAGGGTGGAAATAGACTGTAGTATTTGCTGTAACTCGCCACACTGCGCACCAGGCTGCCCTTCTCCTCCTTCCATCGATGCAAACCAGTAACCACAAATACGAAAACTGAGAAATTCAGGAATTGAGAGATGGAAATCCCAAGCACCACTTACTAATTGTGAGGATTTGGATGGGTCACCCTGCCGGATGTGACAGCAGCTCTGGAAAGCTTTTCAGAATCCAGGTCTTCTTCTGAAGACGAGCCCAAAGAAAGCGAAACCAAAATTAGCAAGGCCAGAATATGGCAATGAGGATTACTGTTGTCTTCAACCTGACTGACTTATGAATGAATTTTCGGGATTAAGGGGAATGGGGGAAAGGCGTAAAGTAGACAGGGGGGCCAATTGTCAGTGAAAGCATCCCTCGCGGACTCCCAGTGTGGGGGATCAGAGCAAAATAGTCACTATATCTGTTGTTTAGGGGGAAAGCAAAAAGGTCGCAGCAAGGCTGGCCCCATCTGCAAAAAATGTTTTCCACTACCTTTTGGTTGAAGGACCACTCGCATTACAATATGTATGCCTAATGTACCTAATCTACCCAAGTGACTCAGTGGCGCAGTCCTTTAAATGCCTTGCATGCAGTACATTTTGGCTTGTTTAAGCTCCGCGGATCCAGTTTTTGCTTCCTGCAGACTACAAGAGCAATAGAAAGGAAAAAGACTAAGTGCCTCCATTTTGATTTTTTCTGATTATACTGCTTTCTGCATTTGATTTAGGTAGTTTTTTTCATTTAACTGCATTTATTTTAACTGCATTTGCTTTAATATTGCTACACACGCAAGTGTGCTAGCTTGCACTGCATTTAAAGTAATGTTATTACTGTTTTAACTGTTTTTTTCTGCAAAAAAACAAAACAAAAAAAGTTCTAAGCTTGTTTCCAGCCTTTCTTGTTACTAGAGTTTTCCAGATACAGATTTGCTGTATCCAGGACTGTTTTGTAAGTTTCTGAGTTTCCCAGACCTTCCTGTGTTAGACGGAAGCCTTCTAGCTTATCAGTGGGAGTGGTTAGCACTAGGTAGCTACCTACCACAAGAGGAGTGGTTTCTGTCTCTGAAATTTTAGTTTATTGCCTGTTTGAGCAGTTGTTTTTATCCCTTTCAACTTTCTGGTTTAAAAGCCTGCGTTTGTGCACCATGCAGCGCTGCTAAGCTGGGGTAAACTATTACTGGTGCCAGAAAGTTTGCTCTTCAGTTTTTTTCCCTTAGATCTTCCTAGTTCTCTTCTCTAGCACTTTTACATATTCGATTAGCACTTCATCAGGCTTTTTGTAGCAATTACTGTAGCACACAAGTGCTATCAGCACTAGACGTCCTATATGGAAACAACTCCAATACTTAGGTTCATAGGTAGGTACTAGGCTATCTGCCTGAAGGCATTTATAAGCCTAGCCAGAGTGTGTCGGCTTTCGCCTCCCCATTGATTAATCCTCTGTCAAGCAGAGACAATGAAGTGATCCCAGGGGTGTATTTTCTGTTACCCATCCACTCGTCAAGGTTCCTCTTTAACAGTGTTAGCGAGGGGCTCTGCCTGATGTAATTTGGAATTTTGTTCCAAAGCATGGGGAGTCTCTGCAACAGTAATCTATCCTCCAGAATGTTCTATTTATTGTTGTGGCGAGGTTTAGCTCACTAGAGCGCGTGGCTCGCAGTGACTTGGATTTCTTTAGGTGGAGCATGTCCATCAATTCTGAGTTGGACATGGCTTTGTAAGTCAGGCAGAGATCACCTCTGAGTAAGCAATATGCCACTGAGTACAGCCGGAGTTTTTTCAGTAGGGCTGCATAGGACATATGTTTGAGACCAGTAATCCTCTTGGTGAGGTACTTTTGTGGTCTTTCCAGATGTTGGAAGTGTCTTGTGAGAAACATCCCAAATGGGGTATTGTCCTCTATGATGGGTCTAATGAGTGACGAGTAGAGGGGCACTATAACCTCTATTTCTAGATGCGAACCCTTTAGAAATTAGATGGGCCACATAGAAGGATTTCCTAACTACTTTGGCAATATGATTGTCAAAGGAGAGATTATTATCTACATGGGTCCCCAGATCTCTTATTACCTCTTCTGTATTAAGGGGGCTGCCACCTATGTGGTAATTTGTGGGTGTTTTGTATTTCCAAAACGGGATGACTATGCATTTTTTTGGCATTAACTTGAGGCCATGACTTTGACACCAGGTGTCCATCTCGGTAAGGCCCTTTTGGAGGATGTCCGTGTCAGCCAGAGAGTCAATTATGGCTCCCAGTTTGCAGTCATCGGTGAACTTGGTTAGCCATAGTCCTCCTGTGTTTGCCAGTACGTCTGAGAAGTATACGCTGAACAGTAGAGGTCCCAGGACCGAGCCTTGCGGGACACCACTTGTGACTGGTTTAGAGTCGGACCTGGAGCCCACTATTCTTACCGTGTGAGTTCTGTCTATAAGCCAGTTGGCAACCCATCTCGTGACGTAGGGGTTTATGTTCAGGCTGGTGAGTTTGTCTGTAATACCCAAGTTGGGAATGGTGTCGAAAGCCTTGGCGAGGTCAAGGTAGGCTGTGTGAACCACCTTTCCCTCGTCTATGGCCTTGGTGACTGTCTCGAAGAAGTCAACCAGGTTCAGTAGGCATGATCTGCCCTTAACAAAGCCGAACTGGGTCGGGTCAAGTGTTTGAAGGTTCCCAATGTCTTTGTTAATGAGTTCCATGATGATGCGCTCCATAGCCTTGCAGGCCAGGTTAGTCAGGCTTACTACCAGGGTCAGTTGTGGACGCTCCTTTGTGGAGAGGAATAACAGTTGCTGTGCACCATTCTATGGGCACGTAGCCTGTGGAAAGGCTGAGGATGAACAGTGTGTTTAGGTGGGGGGGTTAGTTTGTTCTGTAGTTCGTGCAAGACGCAGCCTGGGACACCATCTGGTCCCATTGACGCTGTGTTTTTGGCTTTTGAAAGGGCTGTTTTCACCTGTGCATCTGTGATTTGTGGGACACTAGACTTTTCTGGTATTGTTGTGGGCCCTTTTGGAGGTGAGAGGAGGTGAAGTTTGCACTGAATCTATCTGCCAGTATGTTGGCAATATCAGTAGGTTCAGTATATTTTGTGCTATTTTGCACTAGTTTAGTGCATATCTGCGAGTTGCCACTTAGATTCTTAACATAGCTGAAGAAGGCTTTGTGATTATCTTTTGAAACCTTGGCTATTTTTCTTTCTTAGTTAGCCTTGGATGGTTTCATGAGGCACCTCAGTTTCTTACGGATACTTATCAGGGATGTCTTTCCTTCATGGGATTTGCTTTTTTTCTGAACTAGTTTCCTCCTCCTGTTGTATAGCCTGTTTATTGCAGGGGTCCACCAAACTGGTTTCCTTCTCTTAGAGGAGTGAGTCTTGGTTTTGCTAGGGATGGCACGATCCATGCTTCCTTGTAGGTGCTCATAGAGTGCATTTGTAAATGTTTCTGCTACTTGGGCAGCGTTATCTTTTAGCGTGGGGGTTGTGAAACTTACCACCTCTGTCTTAAGTAAGGTGAAGTTGGCTTTAGAAAAGTTTTTTACTGTGGTTTCCTTAGTTAAGGGTGGTGGTGGGGTGTGGACATCCAGAGTGATTAGTGTATGGTCTGATCTAACCAGTGACGGGTTGATCTCCGGTGTGGAACACCTGTCACGCATGTTGGTGATGACCAGGTCCAATATGTTTTCACCTCTGGTAGGGGAGTTTACCATCTGATCCAGGGCGTCTGAGTTGATGAATTCCAAGAAGCGCTGGGCCTGGGAATTTGTACTCAAGTAGTTTTCACAGTGAATGGTAGGGTAATTGAAATTGCCCAATATCAGGGTGTTTGGTAGGGCCTTCATGTTTTACAGTGTCTCCAGAAAGGTGGAGTGGTGGTCCTGGGTCATGAAGGGTGATCTGTAGCAGGCCACAATTTGCATTGCAGATTTGCCCAATGTTAGTTGCACACGGATGATCTCCGAGGTATCATGCTGCACCACTAACCTGGAGGTGTAGATATCCTTGATGAATATGGATACACCGCCTCCTTTTGTGTTTCGGTCCGTGTTCTGTGGCCAAAACGTGTGGTATGAGTTGTAGCCCAGTAGTGCTGGGATGCTCTCTGGAGCCTTGAACCAGGTTTCAATTACTACACAGATGTCAACGTTCTCCATATTGAGGAGTGCTTCGAGCCCGTGTATTTTGAGATTTAAACTCCTGGCACTGAGTAGCATAACCCTCAGTTTTTTGTTAATTGTGCTGTTTACGGAGGTGGGTTTGACTTTTGAGCCTTGCCTAAAAAAGGCACTATGGGGGCAGCAAGAGCCTTGGCCAGTATTTTAAAGCCTAGGGGTGACAGCTGCAAGCCATCTCTTGCAAAGCAAAGTACAGTTTTGTACCTACCATAAATGTAGGTGTCCGATAGACATGCAACTGCAGTCATAACATATGGGTTGTCCTGCCTCAGGCAGCCCTCAGTCGGCCGAATTCCAAAGTCTGGGTCCGGCGTCGGCCGGTGTCGCCTCCTCTCCGACGTCACAACGGCTGGAGTATAAAGGCATCGGCCGACGCCATCTTCTTCAGTGTTTCTTGCCCCAGATGCCAGGTGCCCTCTTAGGAAGGCTAAATTTGGTAAATGGATAAAAATAATCCCAAACATGCACAACAGTAATAAACAGATACACCATAGGAGATACCCCCAGCTGAAGGGAAAAGGGGTAGGGACCCAAAAAGAAGGATACAGAGGGGTAGGAGGGTGGGAAAATCCGACTGCAGTTGCACATCTATCGGACATCTACATTTATGGTAGGTACAAAACTGTACTATGTCCTTCAAGAATGCAACTGCAGTCATAACGTATGGGTTGAATACCATAGCCAAGCTGGGGGTGGATGGAACTATGATAAGGATGGTGTAGCTAAAATCCCCTGCAGGACTGCCGAAGCAAAGCCTGCTCGGGATCTGTAGTATAAGGGCAGGTTGTAGTGCTTGGTAAATGTATGCACGGAGCTCCATGTAGCAGCCTCTAAAATGTCCTTTGTTGCCACTCCTCTTAGGAAAGCTGTGGAAGTGGCTATAGCTCTGGTGGAATGTGGCCTAATATTGGCTGGCACACCTTTTCCATGGAAAGAATAGCAAAATCTGATGCAATGTCCAATCCATTTTGAAATTGTTTGCTTGGAGATTGCTTTTCCTTGTACTCCAGCAGCATAGGCTACAAACAGCTGGACAGACTTTCTGGTGGCCTTAGTTCTGTCCTAGTAGCATAGTTGTCTGTGTATGTCCAAAGTATGCAGTAGTTTTTCCCCCTTATTTTGAGGATTGGGGAAGAATGTAGGTAGATGAATAGCTTGATTTAGAGATACCCTGGAAATTACTTTTGGCATGAATGTAGGATTGGTTCTTAGAGAGACTCTGTCTTGATGAAAAACGAGGAAGGGGGGCACTGCCATGAGTGCCTGTATCTCCGAAACTCTTCTTGCAGAGGTGACTGCCAATAAGAAAGCCGTCTTCCATGACAGAAATTGCATTTCTGAGGTTGCTGCTGGCTCGAATGGAGGAAGAGTTAGTTTTTCCAACACGTAGTTGAGATCCCATGCAGGTAATGGCTGTTTTCTGGGAGGTTTGATATTCTTTATCCCTCTTAGAAACTGTCTTAGCAGAGGATGCGAAAACACTGGAGGGTCACAGTTGTATTTTGCTGAGATTGCTGAGGCATGAATCTTTATTGAGGAGTATGAGAGTCCAGTATGAAATAGTTCTGCCAAGTATTCTAATATCTGAGGTATACTCAGTAATGCTGTGTCCTGACCCCTGTTGGCAGT